>NC_052158.1:12458045-12762339 GCF_902713615.1 Scyliorhinus canicula | reverse complement strand
CTGATTGATACGTGGATGTTTGAGTACTGAATTCTGATTTGTACACGGATGATTTAGTATTGATTTTTGATTGGTACATGGATGGTTGAGTACTAATTACTGCTGGATAGGGAGATGATTGAGTACTGATGGATGGGGGGATGATTGAGCACTCATTACTGATGGATTTGGGGATGATTGAGCACTGATAATTGATGTATAGGTGGATGATTATATTCTGATTAATGATGGATAAGGGGATGATGAGTTTGGGTTACTGATTGCTGTGGGGGTGATTGAGTCTGATCGATTTGGGGATGATTGTGTCCTGATTACTGATGGATATGAGATGATTGAGTACTGGGGCGGAATTCTCCAACCCCCCCGCGATTCTCCGACCCGCGGTGGCCGAAGTCCCGCCGCTGACAGGCATCTCCCGCCGGCGGGAATCAAAACACCGGCCTGACCGGCGGGATTGGCGGCGCAGGCGGGCTCCGGGGTCCGGGGGGGGTGGTGGGTGCGGGGCGATCTGATCCTGGGGGGGGGGGGTGCCCTCACGGTGGCCTGGCCCGCGATCGGGGCCCACCAATCGCCGGGCGGGCCTGTGCCGTGGGGGGCACTCCTTTTCTTCTGCCCCACCATGGCCTTCACCATGGCGGGGGCGGAAGACACCCCCCTCCCTTGCGCATGCGCCGGTATGACGTCAGCAGCCACTGACGCACCGGCACATGCGCGGACTTCCGCCGGCCGGCGAAGGCCTTTCAGCCCCAGCTGGCATGGCGCCAAAGGCTATTCGCGCCGGAGCCACTGCGGAGCGGGCCTAGCCCCTCAATGTGAGGGCTTGGCCCCTAAAGGTGCAGAGAATTACACACCTTTGGGGAGGCCCGACTCCGGAGTGGTTCACGCCACTCCATCCCACCGGGACCCCCCCGCCCCGATTCTCCCCACCCCAGCGAGAATCCCAGCCCTGATTACTGATAGATATAGTGATGATTGAGAACTGATTATTAATGGTCGTGGTGATGATTGAATGCTGATGATTACGGGGATGTTTGAGTACTGATTACTGATCGATATGGGATGAATGATTACTGGTTACTAATGGGTATGGGTGATGATTGAGTATTGATTATGGGTAGATATGGTGAAGATTAAGTACTGATACAGATGGATATGCTGATTGTTGAGTACTGATTGCAAAGGGGTGATTGAGTATTATTATGGGCCAGGGTTCAGAGAACACCAAAGTATATCATGGAGTTCACCTGACCGACAACATCTAATAGATTTTGGTTATGAGGAGCACAAGGACCCACTTTCCAGGTGTTATGCATCAGAGATCTTAGGTAATTTAAAACAAAACCATGTTTATTCTATAAATCCTGTTAACATTTTATAAACACACGTATCAACTACCAACACAAATACCCCCCCACTGGTACAGTACTCAAAAGGTAACCCTTAATAACTTTCCTCACAACATCCATAAGCCAAACACCCTTTTTTCCTACAAAAACAGTAGGTTGGAATTCCTTACAGACAACTGGTATTACTTTGAAGTTATCAAGTGGGCTGAAGATATTCTTTAGCATGCAGAGAGAGAGACACCAGAAACACCTTCTTTGTTTGAATACAGCTCCCAACTGAAAACGAAACCAAAAAAACTCAGAGCCACAAGGCAGCTTCCAGCTCAAAACGAAAGTAAAAGACGGAATCACAGCCCAGCTCCACCCACAGTGACATCATTGCAGCCATGTGATAAAACACACTTTTCTTTTTTTTTTAATTAATTTAGAGTACCCAATGAATTTTTCCCAATTAAGGGCCAATTTAACGTGGCCAATCCAGCTAACCTGCACATCTTTGGGTTGTGGGGGCGAAACCCACGCAGACACGAGAAGAATATGCAAACTCCACACGGACAATGACCCAGAGCCGGAATCGAACCTGGGACCTCAGCACTGTGAGGAAGCAGGGCTAACCCATTGTGTTTTACACTTAATTTGCTCTGTTTAATCACCTTGCTCTAGAGTCGCCAGGTATCTTTATGATACCACCACGAGGTTCAAAGCCAAGTGCTGATCAATAACTCAATACACCAGTTAGTAAGTTTCAAATCAAAACACATTTATTATACACACAGTCAATCACTACTAATGCATAAAACTCTACTTACTAGCCTATCTCTAACACTAAAAGGCCAATACTTAGCTCTGGAAATGGCCCACCAGGTCAGGGGAACAATGGCCTTTCGTTCGATTCTGAGTCTGCAGGCTTCAAGCTGGTATGCACTAGTAGCTAAGAGTGTCTATCTCATAGCGTGCGTTGACTGGACACTTACTTGTTTGGTGCAGCTGCTAGGCAGGTCTCTCCGAGTTGAGAGTCACGGTCAAGAGTTGTTTCGAGCTGCTGAGAGACCCTGCCAAGAAGGACGAACTGAACTTGGGGGCTCTATTTTATAGCCCCCAGGGGTTTCGCGCCCTTTTGGGCGGTCCCCGGACTTGGTCCCAATTAATTGGACCAAGTCCCAATCATTTGAATCGGTTTCTCCAATACTGGAGCTGTTCCCTGATCGCTGGGCGGTTACTTGGTGTCCGTTAGTCTTCCTTTGTCCTGGCTCCCGCTGGCGCCGGGGAGTCTGGTTTGGTCCCGATTGCTTCAATGTATCTAATTGTTCCTGGGGATCGCTCATTAACATGCAGATGGTTGCTGGTTTCGGTTCTGCCTAGGTTTTTGCAAGTCCTAATACACAGGAAACCTTGCACCTGCTTGTTTCTCTGTGCCTGGCCACTTTTCCCTGCATTCTTTGCGGGCCTCCATTTTGGAATCGGGAAGTGGCCACCCCAGGTGGCTACACCACCGTGCTGTCTAAAGCACACTTTTCTTAAAGGGACCCTCACATGATAGTACAGATAACTGACAGATTTGCGGATTATTGAGTATTGCCTGCGATGGATATGGGAATAATAGAGTACAGATGTGGTGTTTGCACATTCTCCCCGTGCCTGCATGGGTCTCATCTCCACAATCCAGCAGAAATGTTGGATAGGTTGATTGACCATATTAAATTGCCCCTTAAATGGAAAACTTTTTTGAAATATTGATGGACATGCGGGTGATTGAATCCTGATCACTGATGGATAGATGGATGATTGGGAACTGGATACTGATGGTTTTGGGGAGATTTGAGAACTGATTGCTCTTTGATGTGGTGATGATTGAGTACAAAATACTGATGGGTATGGGGATGATTGAGCAATGATCATTGATGGTTACAGGGATGATTGCATACTGATTACTGATGGATACAGGGTTGATTGAGCACTAATATTGATGGTCGGGGGTTAATTGGGTACTGATTATTAATGGATACGTGGATGATTTTGTAATGATTACTGGTGGATTCGGAGATGATCGAGTCCTGATTACCGATCATAGAATCATAGAATTTACAGTGCAGAAGGAGGCCATTCGCCCCATCGAGTCTGCACCAGCCCTAGGAAAGAGCACCCCACGTAAGCCTACACCTCCACCCCATCCCCATAACCCATCAACCCCAGCTAGCCTTTTTGGGCACTAAGGCCAATCCACCTAACCTTCACGTCTTTGGACTGTGGAAGGAAACCGGAGTATCCGGTGAAAACCCACGCAGACACAAGGAGAACGTCCACCTGGGCAGTGACCCAAGCCGGGAATCGAACCTGGGACCCTGGAGCTGTGAAGCCACAGTGCTAACCACTGTGCTACCATGCTGATGGCTTTGGTGATAATTGATCTCCTGTTACTTTTGGATACTGCTAAGTTTGAATATTAATTAATGAAACGGCTCACAAAAGTTGTCAGGAAGGCGAGGGATGAGAGGATATTAAGAGGCTTCCAGATATTTTGGACAAGTTCGAGTGAAATGAAAAAATGAAATGAAAATCGCTTATTATCACAAGTAGGCTTCAAATGAAGGTACTGTGAAAAGCCCCTAGTCGCCACATTCCGGCACCTGTCCGGGGAGGCTGGTACAGGAATTGAACCGTGCTGCTGGCCTGCCTTGGTCTGCTTTAAAAGTCAGCTATTGAGCCATGTGCTAAACCAGCCCATGGTGAAATGCTTTGCATTTGCAGTATAATGTGGACGAATGCAGTTATCCATTTCAGATTGAGAAACAGAAAGGTCGAGTATTATTGAAATAGTGATAGTTTGGAAAATGTTGAAAAAGGAATCTGGTTGTCCTTGCAACAGCTGGGATGGCAAATGATACGTTGTCTTTCATTGCAAGAGGACTTGAATACCGAGAGAAGAATATCTTAGTGCATCTGCACAAGGCCTTGGCAAAACCACTTGGAGTACTGTGTGCAGTTTTGGTATCCTTATCAAAGGATATGTTTGCCAGAGAGTGAGTGCAGCGAATGTTCCCCAGATTGTCTTCCGAGGAGAGTTTGGGCCTGTATTCACTGGAATTTAGAATAAGAGGGAATCTAATTGAAACATATAAAATTTTGATAAGGTTGGACACACTGGATACAGCGATGTCATTGCTTCTGGCTGGGGGGGTGGGGGGCTCAAGAACACAGGGTCACGGTCCCAGGATACGGGTTAGGCCATTTGGGACTGAGTAGAAGAGAAACATCTTTACTCAGTGAACCTGTGGAATTCTCTACCACAGAAGGCTGTGGAGGCCAAATCACATTTAAGAAGGAAGTACATAACGTTCTAGACTGAAAAGGTGTCAAGGAGGCCGGGGAGAATAATTGGTGCTTAATGATCACTGTAACCAACATAGAAAGACAAATTACTCTGTGTTTTGTGGCTGCTTTCAAGCCCTATTGCTAATCTTGTGTTTGTGGATGTGTGACAGTCTTCCGCTCCTCTTCATTCTTCTAGACTTTACCACAATTGGTGATCTGTGTGGAGTTGCTGACGAAACTTCTGACGCCACCGTGAGACAGAAACAGCCTTGGCACGCTTTCATGGAAATTCCGGTAGGCTTAATCACACTTGAATTATACTTAATCGCAATGACGGAAGATTACTATCAAGGTCTCAGTAGGTTTTACTCTCAATGACAGAGATCTCCAGGACTAATTTTCCTTGCAGGATGATTTGTTAGTGCAATTGGGAAGGGGACAGACTTAACTTGACAAGAGGTCTTGGAACTAGGAAGTAATATTAAAGCGGGAATAGCAGGGTGCACTGAGAATTGGGAATGACAGGTAGCACTTGAGTTGAAAATAGTGTATTCGGAAATAGGTATCATTGGAGGTAGAGAAACAAGTAATTTTCTCCAGTCCAATTTAGGTTTGTGGTGCGTGTATGATCATGCATAGAGTA
The DNA here is from genome assembly GCF_902713615.1 of Scyliorhinus canicula. Taxonomy (NCBI): domain Eukaryota; kingdom Metazoa; phylum Chordata; class Chondrichthyes; order Carcharhiniformes; family Scyliorhinidae; genus Scyliorhinus; species Scyliorhinus canicula. Next base: position 12,757,038 of record NC_052158.1, on the reverse strand, counting down.
TGGTAAATAGGATAGGTGAGTTTCAGGCGCCTATAGTCATGTGGATGTAGAATGTTGTGGTGATACCAAAGACGTAGCTCAAAAAGGGCAGGACTGAGTTTTAACAATTCCTAATACAAGGTTTTCAGGAAGGATCAGGAAATAAAGAAAGGAGGAGGCAATGGCAGTGTTTCTTTTTAAAATTAGAGTACCCAATTCTTTTTTTCCAATTAAGGGGCAATTTAGCGTGGCCAATTCACCTATCCTGCACATCTTTGGGTTGTGGGGGCGAAACCCACACAGACACGGGGAGAATGTGTAAACTCCACACGGACAGTGACCCAGGGCTGGGATCGAACCGGAGACCATGGCGCCGTGATGCAGTTGTGCTAGACACTGTGCCACCGTGCTGCCCCAGGAATGGCAGTATTGATTAAAGAGAGCTTTGCAGCTCTGCAGAGAGAGAATGTCCGAGAAAGGGGAAACGAAAAGATCTATTTTGTTTGAACTTTGAAACAATAGGGGTGTTGTTCTGTTGCTTGGTTGAGTTTAGGGGCCACCAACAAGTATAGAGGAACACAGTTGCAATGAAAGTACGACAAAGTGCAGGAATTACATACAAACATATCAATTAGGTGCAGGATTAGGCTGCTCGGTACCTTGTGCCTCCTTCAGCTTTCAACAGGATCATGGCTGATCTGATTGTAACTTCAACCTCACATGCTTGCCTACCCCCGATAACCTTTCACCCTTTGTTAATCAAGAATCCATCTGTCTCAAAAAAAAATTTAAAGACTCTGCTTCCACTGCCTTTTGAGGCAGAGAGTTCCAAAGTGACCCCATATTTTTCGACAGCGCCCCCTCGATCTAGATTCTCTGACACGAGGGAACATTCAACTCCACATCCACCCTGTCAATACCCCTCAGGACCTTGAAGGTTTTGATCAAGTCGCCTCTTACTTTTCTGAACTTCAGTGGATGCAAACCTAACTTCTATAACCTTGCCTCATAAGACATCCCGCCCTTTCCTGGTATTAGTCCAGTAAACCTTCTCTGAACTGCTTCTAATGCATTAACAGAGCCGAGAGGCTCAAGTTCCGCAAGTGTGTGGAGGAGAATTTTCTACACCATTATGTTTCCAGCCCAGTAATGACGGCGGTATTTGTTCTGGAGAATGGAGAAAGTCAAGTGGATCAAATTTCAGTGGGGGATGTGGTGGGAAAAATGAAAACTCAGAAACAATAAGTCATGGATAAGAGCAAGTTTGTTTATTTCTTAACTCTGCAGACGACACGTTCCTCTAACTACAGGAGAGAGAGGAAGGCGCGCCGAGCGCCGCAACCTTCAGTCTTTATACATTCAAAAGATAAGCAGGTTAAACACAGGCATTCATGTAGACAATGGCTGGCTTTCTCTTCTTACTAGTATTTCTCCATTCCATATAAGGAGTTGTTTTTCTCCTGGCTTTACTATCTCGTCCTTCATACAGCTGGCATATCAGTTTCTCTCTCTCTCTAACCTTGCACGCACACACAAACGCCTGCAGCTTTAGTTAATCACACTATTAAGCAGTTATTCAAGATTAAGTATTAAAATTGTCCATTACAGGGAACATCTGGGCAACAGTGAATATTGTTTCGTAAGGGTTTAGTTGACGGAAAAGGACAAAGAGCAATCCATGGTCTGAATAATCAATTGGGCAAGGGCCAATATGAGTGGGATAAGAACAGGTCTGGCCCAGGTAAGTTGTAACCTCAGGTAGCAGACAAAACTGTCATGGAACAACGGGCAGCTTTTAAAGCTGCGATAGTCCAAATACGGTCCAGATATATTTCCACAAAGAGGGAAGGCTGGGCAAACAAATCCAGGGCTCCTTGGATGGCCAAAGAGATAGAGATTGAGATGAAGATGGAAAAATCTGCCAAGGGGTAGTGGTTAGCACAGTTGCATTATAGCTCCTGGGTCCCGGCTGGGGTCACTGTCTGTGAGGAGTCTGCATGTTCTCCCCGTGCATGTTTGGGTTTCCTCTGGGTGCTCCGGTTTCCTCCCACAGTCCAAAGATGTGCAGCTTAGGTGGATTGGCCATGCTAAAATGCCCTTAGGTTAGGTGGGGTTACGGTGGAGGTGTGGTCTTAAGCGGCGTGCTCTTTCCATGAGCCGGTGCAGCCTTGATGGGCCGAATGGCCTCCTTCTGCTCTGTAAATTCTATGAAAATTCGAAGTCCATCGTGAGTAATTAGGATCTGCCTGAAAATGTGATGGAGCCAGCTTCAATCACAGCTTTCCAAAAAAATATTGGTCAGTTGAATGAAGGGAATTTTTTTAGAGGGCTACAGGTAAATAGAGTGCAGAGAGTTGGCATAGACACAATGGACTGAATGGTCTCCTTCTGTGCCCATAGAAAATCATAGAACTTACAGTGCAGAAGGAGGCCATTCAGCCCATCGAGTCTGCACCGACACTTAAAATGAGCATTCTACCCATGTCCACTTCTCCGGTCATTCTACCCTACCGCCTTAAACCCATAAGCTAACCTGTAAGGGACAATTTAGCATGGCCAATCCACCTAACCTGCACATCTTTGACCTGTTGGAGGAAACGGGCGTGCCCGAAGGAATCCCACACAGACACGGGGAGAAAGTGCAAACTCCACACAGACAGTCACCCGAGGCCGGAATTGAACCCAGGTCCCTGGAACTGTGAGCCAGCAGTGCTAACCACTGTGCTGCCGTGCCGCTTTAACAATTATGTACACAGCCCTCTCCATTCTCTTCTTTTATGAAGCAGAATAGGCCAAAAATATCTGGAACAGATCAAAACATATATATCATTCTTAAAGGGCGTGACAGTGTAGATGGATAGAAACTGTTTGCCCTGGTTGGGGAGATTGGTAGATTTTCTTTACTCATTTCTTTACTCTTTGAGATGTAGGCATCACTAGCTTGGTCCGCATTTGTTACCCACCCCCTAATTCCTCATGTTCAGGAGGTCTTGAAGAGCCAATCACATCGCTGTGGATCTGGAGTCACATGTAAACCAGACCAGATAAGGATGGCAGATTTCATAGAATCCCGACAGTGCAGTAGGAGGCCCTTCTGCCCATCAAATTTGGACTGTGGGAGGAAGCCAGAGCTCCTGGAGGAAACCCATACAGACACGGGGAGAAAGTGCAAACTCCATACAGACAGTGACCGGAGGCTGGAGTGCCAGTCACTGTGCCTCTGAGCCGGCCCTTCCCTAAAGGACATCAGTGAACCAGATGAGCTTTTACAACGATCGCCAATGGTTTCCTGGTTATCAGCGAATTTTCACCATGTGCTGTGGTGGGGTTCAAACCCGGGCTCCCACAGCCCTGGGACTGTGAAATACTAGAGCAGTGATAATACCACTGTGCTACTATCACTCCTAAGCAGAGGCCTTGGACCCATGATCAGGGATGAGTATTTAAGAGATTAATGAGATTAGCGAAATGGCTTAACTCAAGGAGGGTTGTGAATCTTTCAAATGCTCTTCCCAGAGAATTGTGGATGCTCAGTCACCAACCGTTTTAAGTCTGGCGTCGATAGATTTTTAGACATTTGGGGAAGAGATTATGAGAGATGGTGGTGGTAGTAGCAGTAGTAATCCAGCGGCCTAGGCTGGCGACATGGGTTCAAATCCCACCACGACAGTTGGAAGAATTTAAATTCCAAATTTATGACCTGTAATAGAAGACTCTGGAACCCTTTGCGGGAAGGAAATCTGCCATTCTACCTGGCGTACATTTGACTTAATGTAATTGACTCTTAATTGCCCTCTGGAATGGCCTCGCAAGTCACTCAGTTCTGTGGCGTGCAACATCCATTTGCTGCAAAATGATGATTGGGTGGGAAAATTATGGCCCACCGAATTTGCACCAGCCCTTAGAAAGAGCACCCCACTTAAGGTGCGTTCTCTGAGAACTCTGAGAACAGGTTCACAAGAATGATCCTTGGAATGAAGAGCTTGTCATAGGAGGAGCGGTTGAGAACTCTGGGTCTGTACTCGTTGGAGTTTAGAAGGATGAGCATAGAACATAGAACATAGCATAAAAGTGTGAGGTGATTCATTTTGGAAGGAATAACAGGAAGACTGAGTACTGGGCTAATTATAAGATTCTTGGTAGTGTGGACGAGCAGAGAGATCTCGGTGTCCATATCCATAGATCCCTGAAAGTTGCCACCCAGGTTGAGAGGGTTGTTAAGAAGGCATAGAACATAGAACATAGAACAGTACAGCACAGAACAGGCCCTTCGGCCCTCGATGTTGTGCCGAGCAACGATCACCCCACTTAAACCCACGTAACCCGTATCCCAACAATCCCCCATTAACCTTACACTACGGGCAATTTAGCATGGCCAATCCACCTAACCCGCACATCTTTGGACTGTGGGAGGAAACCGGAGCACCCGGAGGAAACCCACGCACACACGGGGAGGACGTGCAGACTCCACACAGACAGTGACCCAGCCGGGAATCGAACCTGGGACCCTGGAGCTGTGAAGCATTGATGCTAACCACCATGCTACCATGAGGCCCCAAACATTTTTTTTAGAGTTCCCAATTATTTATTTCCAATTAAGGGGCAATTCAGTGTGGCCAATTCCCCTAACCTGCACATCTTTGTGTTGTGGGGGTGAAACCCATGCAGACACAGGGAGAATGTGCAAACTCCACACAGACAGTGACCCAGGCCCAGGATTCGAACCCGGGTCCTCTGCGCCGCAGTCCCAGTGCTAACCACTGCGCCACATGCTGCCCTCTTTTTTTAGGATCAGAGAAAAGGATTGGAACATTTTCAACTTCCAGGTAGCACCTCAATACTACATTTGACCAAAACATGGAGTGAGTGACATCGGTTTAGGATTAGTTTATTATAAAAGGCAACAAACTCAATGCCTTACATAGCAGCTCATTTTTAAATTAAATGAGACACTATTACAATGGTCTACTTGGGTCCGATCTGTCTTGTAGCTACAATCCAAAATAACAACATGACCAGTTGCTCAACAAAGCCATGTAATCCTCCACAGGAGGAAAATACTAGTTTAAAACTTTGTAGAGGCTTTTTTGCAACTCAGATGCCGGACATTCCTTCACACCCTGCAGCTGCCTTGGAATCCCATTGGTTAACATGTTGTAGCTGAGCAGGCAACAATTAAAGCCCCAGAAACATGTGGAACAAGTCTGTAAATTATAGCTAAAGCCAAGAGTAACAGTTGCTAGAGCAGTAAGCTACTGGACAGACGATCCAAGGAATGCAAATTTAAACCCCATGCATTAAGTGAATTGGGAAATCAAAGGTTGGGATCAGTAAAATTGGTCAGATCACGAGACTCAACTGGTACACGGATACCCTTTTAGGGAAAGTAGCCCATAGTCCTTACTCAATTGGAGACTCCAGTCTCACACCAATGTGTAACTCGGGTGTGGATGAGCAAACTACAACAAATGCTGCAGCAGTTGGTAGTAGCCAGGTCACCCAATTTGGACAGTCAGGTCTAGCTGGCAGCACCAACATCACTGAAAGCGTCATGAGGGAGAGAAAAGTAGTTGGATTTCTAGCCCTCTCGTATGGTCTTTTCTTGGAGAACCAGAGGGCTGTCTTCTCTACTAGGTGGATCAGGCAGAGCTGAATCATTGAGCCCACTTCGAGGAAGAGTGCAGATTTTAGCGAGGACCGAAGTACAAACGGTGTGTTAGCTTTTATTGGTAGAGGAATTGAGTTTCGGAGCCATGAGGTCATGTTGCAGTTGTACAAAACTCTGGTGCGGCCGCATTTGGAGTATTGCGTGCAGATCTGGTCGCCACATTATGGGAAGGATGTGGAAGCATTGGAAAGGGTACAGAGAATATTTACAAGGATGTTGCCTTGTATGGAGTGAAGATCATATGAGGAAAGGCTGAAGGACTTAAGGCTGTTTTCGTTAGAGAGAAGAAGGTTAAGAGTTGACTTAATTGAGGCATACAAGATGATCAGAGGATTAGATAGGGTGGACATTGAGAGCCTTTTTCCTTGGATGGTGATGTCCAGCACGAGGGGACATAGCTTTAAATTGAGGGGAGATAGATATAGGACAGATGTCAGAGGTAGGTTCTTTACTCAGAGAGTAGTACGGGCGTGGAATGCCCTGCCTGCAACAGTAGTGGACTCGCCAACACCAAACGCATTCAAATGATCATTGGATAGGCATTTGGACGATAGGGAATAGTGTAGAGGGACTCTAGAGGGGTTGCACAGGACGGCGCAACATCGAGGGCCGAAGGGCCTGGACTGCGCTGTAATGTTCTATGTTCTAAGCCCACACTTCAAACCTATTCCCGTTACCCAGTAACCCCACCACTAAGGGCAATTTAGCATAACCTAACCTGCACATCTTTGGACTTGTGGGAGGAAACCGGAGCACCCGGAGGAAACCCACGCAGGCACGGGGAGAACGTGCAGACTCCACACAGATAGTGTCCCAAACCAGGAATCGAACCTGGGACCCTGGAGCTGTGAAGCGGCTGTTCTAACCACTGTGCTACGGTGTTGCCCCCTTTTCTCTGCCTCTGTGCCGAGCCGCTGGCTGGCTGGTTGCCTGCCCACCTCATGGCCTCACGGCTTCCCCTGGGCACCGAGGGCAGTCACTAATGCAGCTCTTTTCTCCACACAGGGCATTGGTAAATGCAGTGGGTCCATCCTGACCCCCAGTTGGGTGCTGACAGCTGCTCATTGCTTGAGAGAGGTGCAGACCGCACACGACATCTCCAGGATTACGGTGGATATTGGTAAGTCTTTTCTCACCTTTCCTGGCTGAGAAACGCGATGGGTTGCGTGGGCGTCCTCACTGTTTCAGAGTGAGTTTGATCATAGGCGAGGGAGGGCTCAATTCCTTACTTTGTACCCCTTCCATGATGGATGGGGATAATAGTGGGGTGTATAATCGGCTATTTTCCACCACCCTTCCCCACATTTCCATCAAAGGCTAATTTTAACCCTACTTGTTATAACCATGGTGGATTGGACCTTGACCTTCGCTAACCACGAGGTTCCCACATTCTTTGATGGGCAAGAATGAGTGCTATGGCTGAGGAATATTGCCCTATAAAAGGAGCTGCAGAAAGCCATCTATCTCTGTATCTATGAGTCTATGATCTCTGCAGATCTTGAGTGATGGAGTGCCCAAAGGGCCACCACACCACCTTAGTACTATTGAAATGGGCAGCACGGTAGCATTGTGGATAGCACAATCGCTTCACAGCTCCAGGGTCCCAGGTTCGATTCCGGCTTGGGTCACTGTCTGTGCGGAGTCTGCACATCCTCCCCGTGTGTGCGTGGGTTTTCTCCGGGTGCTCCGGTTTCCTCCCACAGTCCAAAGATATGCAGGTTAGGTGGATTGGCCATGGTAAATTGCCCTTAGTGTCTAAAATTGCCCTTCGTGTTGGGTGGGGTTACTGGGTTATGGGGATAGATAGAGAAATACAGCACAGAACAGGCCCTTCGGCCCACGATGTTGCGCCGAACTTTTGTCCTAGGTTAATCATAGAATTTTGGACAATTTGTCATGGCCAATCCACCCAACCTGCACATCTTTGGACTGTGGGAGGAAACCGGAGTACCCGGAGGAAACCCACGCAGTCACGGGGAGGATGTGCAGACTCCACACAGACAGTGACCCAAGTCAAAATCGAACTTGGGACCCTGGAGCTGTGAAGCAATTGTGCTATCCACAATGCTACCGTGCTGCCCTTAAGAAGTTAACCTACACTCCCTTATTCTACCCTAATCCAAGTACCTATCCAATAGCCGCTTGAAGGTCCATAAATTTTCCGACTCAACTACTACCACAGGCAGTGCATTCCATGCCCCCACTACTCTCTGGGTAAAGAACCTACCTCTGACATCCCCTCTATATCTTCCACCATTTATCTTAAATTTATGTCCCCTTGTAATGGTGTGTTCCACCCGGGGAAAAAGTCTCTGACTGTCTACTCTATCTATTCCCCTGATCATCTTATAAACCTCTATCAAGTCGCCCCTCATCCTTCTCCGTTCTAATGAGAAAAGGCCTAGCACCCTCAATCTTTCCTCGTATGACCTACTCTCCATTCCAGGCAACATCCTGGTAAATCTCCTTTGCACCTTTTCCAAAGCTTCCACATCCTTCCTAAAATGAGGTGACCAGAACTGCACACAGTACTCCAAATGTGGCCTGACCAAGGTTTTGTACAGCTGCATCATCACCTCACGGCTCTTAAATTCAATCCCTCTGCTAACGAACGCTAGCACACCATAGGCCTTCTTCACAGCTCTATCCACTTGAGTGGCAACTTTCAAAGAACAATGAACATAGACCCCAAGATCTCTCTGCTCCTCCACATTGCCAAGAACCCTACCATTAACCCTGTATTCCGCATTCAGATTTGTCCTTCCAAAATGGACAACCTCACACTTGTCAGGGTTAAACTCCATCTGCCACTTCTCAGCCCAGCTCTGCATTCTATCTATGTCTCTTTGAAGCCGACAACAGCCCTCCTCACTATCCACAACTCCACCAATCTTCGTATCATCTGCAAATTTACTGACCCACCCTTCAACTCCCTCATCCAAGTCGTTAATGAAAATCACAAACAGCAGACGACCCAGAACTGATCCCTGCGGTACGCCACTGATAACTGGGCTCCAGGCTGAATATTTGCCATCCACCACAACTCTCTGTCTTCTATCGGTTAGCCAGTTTGTTATCCAACTGGCCAAATTTCCCACTATCCCATGCCTCCTTACTTTCTGCATAAGCCTACCATGGGGAACCTTATCAAATGCCTTACTAAAATCCATGTACACTACATCCACTGCTTTACCTTCATCCACATGCTTGGTCACCTCCTCAAAGAATTCAATAAGACTTGTAAGGCAAGACCTACCCCTCACAAATCCGTGCTGACTATCCCTAATCAAGCAATGCCTTTCCAGATGCTCAGAAATCCTATCCCTCAGTACCCTTTCCATTACTTTGCCTACCACCGAAGTAAGACTAACTGGCCTGTAATTCCCAGGGTTATCCCTATTCCCTTTTTTGAACAGTGGCACGACATTCGCCACTCTCCAATCCTCTGGTACCACCCCTGTTGACAGCGAGGACGAAAAGATCATTGCCAACGGCTCTGCAATTTCATTTCTTGCTTCCCATAGAATCCTTGGATATATCCCGTCAGGCCCGGGGGACTTGTCTATCCTCAAGTTTTTCAAAACGCGCAACACATCTTCCTTCCTGACAAGTATCTCCTCAAGCTTATCAGTCTGCTTCACGCTGTCCTCTCCAACAATATGGCCCCTCTCATTTGTAAATACTGAAGAAAAATACTTGTTCAAGACCTCTCCTATCTCTTCAGACTCAATACACAATCTCCCGCTACTGTCCTTAATCGGACCTACTCTCACTCTAGTCATTCTCATATTTCTCACGTATGTGTAAAGGCCTTGGGGTTTTCCTTGATCCTACCCGCCAAAGATTTTTCATGCCCTCTCTTAGCTCTCCTAATCCCTTTCTTCAGTTCCCTCCTGGCTATCTTGTATCCCTCCAGCGCACTGTCTGAACCTTGTTTCTTCAGCCTTACATAAGTCTCCTTCTTCCTCTTAACAAGACATTCAACCTCTCTTGTCAACCATGGTTCCCTCACTCGACCATCTCTTCCCTGCCTGACAGGGACATACATATCAAAGACACGCAGTACCTGATCCTTGAACAAGTTCCACATTTCACTTGTGTCCTTCCCTGACAGCCTATGTTCCCAACTTCTGCACTTCAATTCTTGTCTGACAGCATTGTATTTACCCTTCCCCCAATTATAAACCTTGCCCTGTTGCTCGCACCTATCCCTCTCCATTACTAAAGTGAAAGTCACAGAATTGTGGTCACTACCTCCAAAATGCTCCCCCACTAACAAATCTATCACCTGCCCTGGTTCATTACCAAGTACTAAATCCAATATGGCCTCCCCTCTGGTCGGACAATCTACATACTGTGTTAGAAAAGCTTCCTGGACACACTGCACAAACACTACCCCATCCAAACTATTTGATCTAAAGAGTTTCCACTCAATGTTTGGGAAGTTGAAGTCGCCCATGACTACTACCCTGTGACTTCTGCACCTTTCCAGAATCTGTTTCCCAATCTGTCCTCCACATCTCTGCTGCTATTGGGGGGCCTATAGAACACTCCCAACAAGGTGACTGCTCCTTTCCTATTTCTAACTTCCACCCATATTACCTCAGTAGGCAGATCCCCCTCGAACTGCCTTTCTGCAGCTGTTATACTATCTCTAATTAACAATGCCACCCCCCCACCTCTTTTACCACCCTCCCTAATCTTGTTGACACATCTATAACCAGGGACCTCCAACAACCATTTCTGGCCCTCTTCTATCCAAGTTTCCGTGATGGCCACCACATCGTAGTCCCAAGTACCGATCCATGCCTTAAGTTCACCCACCTTATTCCTGATGCTTCTTGCATTAAAGTATACACACTTCAACCCATCTCCTTGCCTGCAAGTACTCTCCTTTGTCATTGTTACCTTCCCCACTGCATCACTACGTGCTTTGGCGTCCTGACTATCGTCTACCTTAGTTGCTGGACTACAGATCCGGTTCCCATTCCCCTGCCAAATTAGTTTAAACCCTCCCGAAGAGTACTAGAAAACCTCCCCCCCAGGATATTGGTGCCCCTCTGGTTCAGATGCAACCCGTCCTGCTTGTACAGGTCCCACCTTCCCCAGAATGCGCTCCAATTATCCAAATACCTGAAGCCCTCCCTCCTACACCATTCCTGCAGCCACGTGTTCAACTGCACTCTCTCCCTATTCCTATAGGGTGGGGGTGTTAACCTTGGGTAGGGTGCTCTTTGCAGGAGCCGGTGCAGACTCGATGGGCCGAATGGCCTCCTTCTGCACTGTAAATTCTATGAAACATAGAAAATAGCACCTGCTCCACTATTCACTATTCAACATGATCATGGCTGTTCGTTTATCTCAACACTACACTCCAATGCTCTCTCCCCATAGCCCTGGACACTCTCAAGAGATCAGACATCTACCCCTTTCCTTCTTAATTTTATTCAGCGATTTGACCTCCACAGACCTTCTATGGTAGAGAATTCCACAGATTCACCATCCCTCTGAGAGAAGACAGTTCTCCTCCTCTCAGTCATTTAATTCACATTTACAGTTTACAAACATGTACAATGTTCAACCACATTATCACCCGCTGCCCAACCCGCCCCTCCAATTTCAACTCCAAACATTAAAAAATGTTGTTTACAAAATTCATGACAAACCAGTTCTGTGCAGCAGTTAAGAGTATGCCAACCTTTTCACCCACCAAATGTCAGGCGGAGGGTACACGGTAGCACAGTGGGTAGCACGGTAGCACAGTGGGTAGCACGGTAGCACAGTGGGTGGCACGGTAGCACAGTCGGTAGCACGGTAGCACAGTGGGTGGCACGGTGGCACAGTGGGTAGCACGGTAGCACAGTGGGTGGCACGGTAGCACAGTGGGTGGCACGGTAGCACAGTGGGTGGCACGGTAGCACAGTGGGTGGCACGGTAGCACAGTGGGTGGCACGGTCGCACAGTGGGTAGCACAGTGGGTGGCACGGTAGCACAGTGGGTAGCACGGTGGCACAGTGGGTGGCACGGTAGCACAGTGGGTGGCACGGTAGCACAGTGGGTGGCACGGTAGCACAGTGGGGGCAGCACGGTAGCACAGTGGTTGGCACAGTAGCACAGTGGGTAGCACGGTAGCACAGTGGGTATCACGGTAGCACAGTGGGTGGCACGGTAGCACAGTGGTAGCACAGTAGCACAGTGGGTAGCACGGTAGCACAGTGGGTAGCACAGTGGGTAGCACGGTAGCACAGTGGGTGGCACGGTAGCACAGTGGGTGGCACGGTAGCACAGTGGGTAGCACGGTAGCACAGTGGGTGGCAAGGTAGCACAGTGGGTAGCACAGTAGCACAGTGGGTGGCACGGTAGCACAGTGGGTGGCACGGTAGCACATTGGGTGGCACGGTAGCACAGTGGGTGGCATGGTATCACAGTGGGTGGCATGGTATCACAGTGGGTGGCATGGTAGCACAGTGGGTAGCACGGTAGCACAGTGGGTAGCACGGTAGCACAGTGGGTAGCACGATAGCACAGTGGGTAGCACGGTAGCACAGTGGGTAGCACGGTAGCACAGTGGGTGGCACGGTAGCACAGTGGGTGGCACGGTAGCACAGTGGGTGGCACGGTAGCACAGTGGGTAGCACGGTAGCACAGTGGGTAGCACGGTAGCACAGTGGGTGGCACGGCAGCACAGTGGGTGGCACGGTAGCACAGTGGGTAGCACGGTAGCACAGTGGGTGGCACGGTAGAACAGTGGGTGGCACGGTAGCACAGTGGGTATCACGGTAGCACAGTGGGTAGCATGGTAGCACAGTGGGTATCACGGTAGCACAGTGGGTAGCACGGTAGCACAGTGGGTGGCACGGTAGCACAGTGGGTAGCACGGTAGCACAGTGGGTAGCACGGTAGCACAGTGGGTGGCACGGTAGCACAGTGGGTGGCACGGTAGCACAGTGGGTAGCACGGTAGCACAGTGGGTAGCACGGTAGCACAGTGGGTAGCATGGTAGCACAGTGGGTAGCACGGTAGCACAGTGGGTGGCACGGTAGCACAGTGGGTAGCACGGTAGCACAGTGGGTGGCACGGTAGCACAGTGGGTGGCACGGTAGCACAGTGGGTGGCACGGTAGCACAGTGGGTAGCACGGTAGCACAGTGGGTAGCACAGTGGGTAGCACAGTGGGTGGCACGGTAGCACAGTGGGTAGCACAGTGGGTAGCACAGTGGGTAGCACGGTAGCACAGTGGGTGGCACGGTAGCACAGTGGGTGGCACGGTAGCACAGTGGGTAGCACGGTAGCACAGTGGGTGGCACGGTAGCACAGTGGGTGGCACGGTAGCACAGTGGATGGCAGGGTAGCACAGTGGGTGGCACGGTAGCACAGTGGGTAGCACGGTAGCACAGTGGGTGGCACGGTAGCACAGTGGGTGGCACGGTAGCACAGTGGGTAGCACAGTAGCACAGTGGGTGGCACGGTAGCACAGTGGGTAGCACGGTAGCACGGTAGCACAGTGGGTAGCACGGTAGCACAGTGGGTAGCACGGTAGCACAGTGGGTGGCACAGTAGCACAGTGTGTGGCACGGTAGCACAGTGGATAGCACGGTAGCACAGTGGGTGGCACAGTAGCACAGTGGGTGGCACGGTAGCACAGTGGGTAGCACGGTAGCACAGTGGGTGGCACGGTAGCACAGTGGGTGGCACGGTAGCACAGTGGGTGGCACGGTAGCACAGTGGGTAGCACGGTAGCACAGTGGGTGGCACGATAGCACAATGGGTAGCACAGTAGCACAGTGGGTGGCACGGTAGCACAGTGGGTAGCACTGTAGCACAGTGGGTGGCACGATAGCACAATGGGTAGCACGGTAGCACAGTGGGTGGCACGGTAGCACAGTGGGTAGCACGGTAGCACAGTGGGTAGCACAATAGCACAGTGGGTGGCACGGTAGCACAGTGGGTAGCACAGTGGGTAGCACAGTGGGTAGCACAGTGGGTGGCACGGTAGCACAGTGGGTGGCACGGTAGCACAGTGGGTAGCACAGTGGGTGGCACGGTAGCACAGTGGGTAGCACGGTAGCACAGTGGGTGGCACGGTAGCACAGTGGGTGGCACGGTAGCACAGTGGGTGGCACGGTAGCACAGTGGGTGGCACGGTAGCACAGTGGGTAGCACGGTAGCACAGTGGGTAGCACGGTAGCACAGTGGGTAGCACGGTAGCACAGTGGGTGGCACGGTAGCACAGTGGGTGGCACGGTAGCACAGTGGGTGGCACGGTAGCACAGTGGGTAGCACGGTAGCACAGTGGGTGGCACAGTAGCACAGTGGGTAGCACGGTAGCACAGTGGGTGGCACGGTAGCACAGTGGGTGGCATGGTAGCACAGTGGGTAGCACAGTGGGTAGCACAGTGGGTAGCACGGTAGCACAGTGGGTGGCACGGTAGCACAGTGGGTAGCACAGTGGGTAGCACAGTGGGTGGCATGGTAGCACAGTGGGTGGCACGGTAGCACAGTGGGTGGCACGGTAGCACAGTGGGTGGCATGGTAGCACAGTGGGTGGCACGGTAGCACAATGGGTAGCACGGTAGCACAGTGGGTGGCACGGTAGCACAGTGGGTAGCACGGTAGCACAGTGGGTAGCACAATAGCACAGTGGGTGGCACGGTAGCACAGTGGGTAGCACAGTGGGTAGCACAGTGGGTGGCACGGTAGCACAGTGGGTGGCACGGTAGCACAGTGGGTAGCACAGTGGGTGGCACGGTAGCACAGTGGGTAGCACAGTGGGTAGCACGGTAGCACAGTGGGTAGCACGGTAGCACAGTGGGTGGCACGGTAGCACAGTGGGTGGCACGGTAGCACAGTGGGTAGCACGGTAGCACAGTGGGTAGCACAGTGGGTAGCACAGTGGGTGGCAAGGTAGCACAGTGGGTAGCACAGTGGGTGGCACGGTAGCACAGTGGGTGGCACAGTAGCACAGTGGGTGGCACGGTAGCACAGTGGGTGGCACGGTAGCACAGTGGGTGGCACGGTAGCACAGTGGGTAGCACGGTAGCACAGTGGGTGGCACGGCAGCACAGTGGGTGGCACGGTAGCACAGTGGGTAGCACGGTAGCACAGTGGGTGGCACGGTAGAACAGTGGGTGGCACGGTAGCACAGTGGGTATCACGGTAGCACAGTGGGTAGCATGGTAGCACAGTGGGTATCACGGTAGCACAGTGGGTAGCACGGTAGCACAGTGGGTGGCACGGTAGCACAGTGGGTGGCACGGTAGCACAGTGGGTAGCACGGTAGCACAGTGGGTAGCACGGTAGCACAGTGGGTAGCACGGTAGCACAGTGGGTAGCACGGTAGCACAGTGGGTAGCACGGTAGCACAGTGGGTAGCACGGTAGCACAGTGGGTAGCACGGTAGCACAGTGGGTAGCACAGTAGCACAGTGGGTGGCACGGTAGCACAGTGGGTAGCACGGTAGCACAGTGGGTGGCACGGTAGCACAGTGGGTGGCACGGTAGCACAGTGGGTAGCACGGTAGCACAGTGGGTGGCACGGTAGCACAGTGGGTAGCACGGTAGCAGTGGGTGGCACGGTAGCACAGTGGGTAGCACGGTAGCACAGTGGGTAGCACGGTAGACAGTGGGTAGCATGGTAGCACAGTGGGTAGCACGGTAGCACAGTGGGTGGCACGGTAGCACAGTGGGTAGCACGGTAGCACAGTGGGTGGCACGGTAGCACAGTGGGTGGCACGGTAGCACAGTGGGTGGCACGGTAGCACAGTGGGTGGCACGGTAGCACAGTGGATGGCACAGTAGCACAGTGGGTGGCACGGTAGCACAGTGGGTAGCACGGTAGCACAGTGGGTAGCACAGTGGGTAGCACAGTGGGTGGCACGGTAGCACAGTGGGTAGCACAGTGGGTAGCACAGTGGGTAGCACGGTAGCACAGTGGGTGGCACGGTAGCACAGTGGGTGGCACGGTAGCACAGTGGATGGCAGAGTAGCACAGTGGGTGGCACGGTAGTACAGTGGGTGGCACGGTAGCACAGTGGGTGGCACGGTAGCACAGTGGGTAGCACAGTAGCACAGTGGGTGGCACGGTAGCACAGTGGGTAGCACGGTAGCACGGTAGCACAGTGGGTAGCACGGTAGCACAGTGGGTAGCACGGTAGCACAGTGGGTGGCACGGTAGCACAGTGGGTGGCACGGTAGCACAGTGGGTAGCACGGTAGCACAGTGGGTGGCACAGTAGCACAGTGGGTGGCACGGTAGCACAGTGGGTAGCACGGTAGCACAGTGGGTGGCACGGTAGCACAGTGGGTGGCACGGTAGCACAGTGGGTGGCACGGTAGCACAGTGGGTAGCACGGTAGCACAGTGGGTGGCACGATAGCACAATGGGTAGCACGGTAGCACAGTGGGTGGCACGGTAGCACAGTGGGTAGCACTGTAGCACAGTGGGTGGCACGATAGCACAATGGGTAGCACGGTAGCACAGTGGGTGGCACGGTAGCACAGTGGGTAGCACGGTAGCACAGTGGGTAGCACAATAGCACAGTGGGTGGCACGGTAGCACAGTGGGTAGCACAGTGGGTAGCACAGTGGGTAGCACAGTGGGTGGCACGGTAGCACAGTGGGTGGCACGGTAGCACAGTGGGTAGCACAGTGGGTGGCACGGTAGCACAGTGGGTAGCACAGTGGGTAGCACGGTAGCACAGTGGGTGGCACGGTAGCACAGTGGGTAGCACGGTAGCACAGTGGGTGGCACGGTAGCACAGTGGGTAGCACGGTAGCACAGTGGGTAGCACGGTAGCACAGTGGGTAGCACGGTAGCACAGTGGGTAGCACGGTAGCACAGTGGGTGGCACGGTAGCACAGTGGGTAGCACGGTAGCACAGTGGGTGGCACGGTAGCACAGTGGGTGGCACGGTAGCACAGTGGGTAGCACGGTAGCACAGTGGGTGGCACAGTAGCACAGTGGGTAGCACGGTAGCACAGTGGGTGGCACGGTAGCACAGTGGGTGGCATGGTAGCACAGTGGTAGCACAGTGGGTAGCACAGTGGGTAGCACGGTACTACAGTGGGTGGCACGGTAGCACAGTGGGTAGCACAGTGGGTAGCACAGTGGTGGCATGGTAGCACAGTGGGTGGCACGGTAGCACAGTGGGTGGCATGGTAGCACAGGTGGGTGGCACGGTAGCACAGTGGGTGGCATGGTAGCACAGTGGGTAGCACGGTAGCACAGTGGGTAGTACGGTAGCACAGTGGGTGGCATGGTAGCACAGTGGGTGGCACGGTAGCACAGTGGGTGGCACGGTAGCACAGTGGGTAGCACGGTAGCACAGTGGGTGGCACGGTAGCACAGTGGGTGGCACGGTAGCACAGTGGGTAGCACGGTCGCACAGTGGGTGGCACGGTAGCACAGTGGGTGGCACGGTAGCACAATGGGTAGCACGGTAGCACAGTGGGTGGCACTGGAAAAAAGCAAATTACTGAGGATGCCGGAATCAGAAACCAAAGAGAAAATGCTGGAAAATCTCAGCAGGTCTGGCAGCATCTGTAGGGAGAGAAAAGAGCTAACGTTTCACGTCCAGATGACCATTTGTCAAAGCTATAATACAGAGAAAGCGGGAAATATTTATACTGTGGAGTGAGAATGAAAGATGAGCCATAGCCACAGAAACCCAGGGAAATGGGGTGCTAATAGCCACAGAAATCATGGGGAAAGAGTGTTAATGGCAGTCCCCAGAGAGAACAAAAGGTGTGAAAGGTCAAACAGCAGGGAAACTAATATCAGAGAGTAAACCGTGACAGATGTAAATGTGGGGAGAGGGGAAGGGGAGGCAAAGGAGAGAAAGGGTAAGGAAAGGTGGATAAGATGGGGGGGGGGGGTTAAATATATATAAATATAAAGACAGTTAAAATGAAATGGGATGAAAACAAATGGGTCGAGGTGGGGTAGAGCTAATCATCTGAAGTTGCTGAATTCGATGTTGAGACCGGAAGGCTGTAGAGTGTCTAAACGGAAAATGAGATGTTATTCCTTCAGTTTACGTTGAGCTTCACTGGAACATTGCAGCAGGCCAAGAACATTGTGGGCATGGGAGCAGAGTCTTAAGTTAAAATGGCAAGCAACAGGAAGATCAGGGTCCTGAATGCGCACAGACCAAAGGAGTTCAGCAAAGCGATCACCTTAGCACTGTTGCTTCACAGCTCCAGAGGTTCGATTCCCGGCTTGGGTCACTGTCTGTGCGGCATTTACACGTTCTCCCCTTCACTGCGTGGGTTTCCTCTGGGTGCTCCGGTTTCCTCCCACAGTCCAAAGATGTGCAGGTTAGGTGGATTGGCTGTGCCAAATTGCCCTTAGTGTCCAAAAAAGTTAGGTGGGGTTACTGGGTTATGGGGATAGGGTGGAGGTAAGGGCTCTTTCCAAATGGCCTTATTCTGCACTGTAAATTCTATGATAAAACAACAACTATCCCCAATGCCCCCGCCCAGCCTCTGATGGTGACACACTCTCTGAAAAAGGAAATAAGCTACTTCCATCTGAGGTAGAAGCCTTCAGCCGACCCTTTTATTAAATACTTGATTTTTTTCTAAGTATAAAAATTCCATCAGGACCCCGAGTCGAGCTGCTGCTCTGGACAAGGACAAGGTCCTCCAGCCAAACAAGCTTTTCCTGTGGGCTTTCTGTAACTCCGGCAAGTTTGAGATCCCAAAGCATTATCAAATGGATGGGTTTTGGAGGAGGTTTTGACAATGGTTTGAGGGGGAGGTAAGGGTGAGTTTTGGGATGGAGGTGCCTTATTTTCAAGGCGACGTGCGCGCCCCTTCACAGCTCACGGGGCTATTCTCAGGCAAAGGAGCCCCAACAAAGAGGTGTAAGGCCAGGTGATGGAAAACCTGGTCAAGGAGCCATTTGAAGGAGATGAAAGGAGCGCGAGAGATTTCAGTTGGGGAATTCCAGATCTTACAGCCTGGCTAGCCAAGACAGCGGTCAATATTGGAATGGTGGAAAACAGGGAGGCAAGGGCAAAGAGCGGGGAGGGGAGGGACGGGGAGCCAAGCCAGCTGTCAATATTGGAATGATGGAAATTGGGAAGGTAACGGCGAGGAGTGGCGAGGGGAGGGGAGTGCAGGGAGCGGAGATGCTCAAAATCACTTCAATTTGAAAGAATGGTTTCTCTTTCTCCTGATCCACTTATACAGGTAGCAATAACAACCTGTTCAAAGTCAAGGATGTGCTGGTGCATACAGAGTATGACTTAGCGGGAAAGAAAAGTGAGAATATCACCCAGTTTTATGACTACGATGTGGCACTGCTCGAGCTGAAGACACCGATAAGCTTTTCGAAGACCAATAGGTAACTATCTCTTCACCCTTGGGTGTGTAGTGGGAATGTAATGAGACGAGTAATTCAGAGGTACAAATTATTGCTTGGAGGACCCAGGTTACCAGGCTAACCACCAGCATGGTGGCTGATAGCCTGTGTAAGTGTAATTAATTAAAATTACAATTGCAATTAAAAGCTAGTGGAAGTCATGGCGATTATGAAACTGTCATCAACTGTCATATAAAAAAATTGCATCTGTTTAATGAATGACCTCTTCGAGCAGCAATGTGCACTCAGAATGGGGCCAGGAAAGTATTCAGCACAGGGCAATACCAACCCAGGATGGACAGCGGATGCTGAGTTTACCACTGATGACCCAGTTTCGGAACAGAAGAAAACAGAATTTGTGGAAACTTTGAGGAAGCTGGTGTGATTCAGTGTCAGTGTGAATATGGACCCAGTGTGATTTAGAATCAGTGTGAATATGGACCCAGTGTGATTGGGGATCAGTGCAAATGTGAACCCAGTGTGATTGGGGATCAGTGTGAATATGTAGCCAGTGTGATCAGTGATCAGTGTGAATATGGACACAGTGTGATTGGGGATCAGTGTGAATGTGAACCCGGTGTGATTGGGGATCAGTGTGAATGTGAACCTGGTATGATTGGGGATCAGTGTGAATGTGAACCCGGTGTGATTGGGGATCAGTGTGACTATGGACCCGGTGTGATTGGGGATCACTGTGAATATGGACCCGGTGTGATCAGTGATCAGTGTGAATGTGAACCTGGTGTGATTGGGGATCAGTGTTGATATGGACCCGGTGTGATTGGGGTTCAGTGTGAATATGGACCTGGTGTGATTAGGGATTAGTGTGAATATGAACCCGGTGTGATTGGGGATTAGTGTGAATGTGAACCCGGTGTGATTGGGGATCAGTGTGAATGTGAACCCGGTGTGATTGGGGATCAGTGTGAATATGGACCCGGTGTGATTGGGGATCAGTGTGAATGTGAACCCGGTGTGATTGGGGATCAGTGTGAATATGGGCCCGGTGTGATTGGGGATTAGTGTGAATATGGACCCGGTGTGATTGGGGATCAGTGTGAATGTGAACCCGGTGTGATTGGGGATCAGTGTGAATATGGGCCCGGTGTGATTGGGGATTAGTGTGAATATGGACCAGGTGTGATTGGGGATCAGTGTGAATATGGACCCGGTGTGATTGGGGATCAGTGTGAATATGGACCCGGTGTGATTGGGGATCAGTGTGAATATGGACCCGGTGTGATTGGGGATCTGTGTGAATATGGACCCAGTGTGATTGGGGATCACTGTGAATGTGAACCCGGTGTGATTGTGGATCAGTGTGAATATGGACCCGGTGTGATCAGTGATCAGTGTGAATGTGAACCTGGTGTGATTGGGGATCAGTGTTGATATGGAGCCGGTGTGTTTGGGGTTCAGTGTGAATATGGACCTGGTGTGATTAGGGATTAGTGTGAATATGAACCCGGTGTGATTGGGGATCAGTGTGAATATGAACCCGGTGTGATTGGGGATCAGTGTGAATATCGACCCGGTGTGATCAGTGATCAGTGTGAATATGGACACAGTGTGATTGGGGATCAGTGTGAATGTGAACCCCGTGTGATTGGGGATCAGTGTGAACATGGACCCGGTATGATTGGGGATAAGTGTGAATTATGGACCCTGTGTGATTGGGGATTGGTGTGAATGTGAACCTGGTGTGATTGGGGATCAGTGTGAATATGGACCCGTTGTGATTGGGGATCAGTGCGAATGTGAACCCGGTGTGATTGGGGATCAGTGTGAATATGGACCCGGTGTGATTGGGGATCAGTGTGAATGTGAACCCGGTGTGATTGGGGATCAGTGTGATTGGGGATCAGTGTGATTGGGGATCAGTGTGATTGTGAACCCGGTGTGATTGTGAACCCGGTTTGATTGGGGATCAGTGTGAATATGGACCCGGTGTGATTAGGGATTAGTGTGAATATGGACACAGTGTGATTGGGGATCAGTGTGAATGTGAACCCGGTGTGATTGGGGATCTGTGTGAATATGGACCCGGTCTGATTGGGGATCAGTGTGAATGTGAACCTGGTGTGATTGGGGATCAGTGTGAATGTGAACCTGGTGTGATTGGGGATCAGTGTGAATGTGAACCCCGTGTGATTGGGGATCAGTGTTGATATGGACCTGGTGTGATTGGGGATCAGTGTGAATATGGACCCGGTGTGATTGGGGATCAGTGTGAATATGAAGCCCGTGTGATTGGGAATCAGTGTGAATATGGACACAGTGTGATTGGGGATCAGTGTGAATATGGACCCGGTGTGATTGGGGATCAGTGTGAATGTGAACCCGGTGTGATTGGGGATCAGTGTGAATATGGACCCGGTGTGATTGGGGATCAGTGTGAATATGGACCCGGTGAGATTGGGGATCAGTGTGAATATGGACCCGGTGTGATTGGGGATCAGTGTGAACATGAACCCGGTGTGATTGGGGATCAGTGTGAATGTGCACCCGGTGTGATTGGGGATCAGTGTGAATATGGACCCGGTGTGATTGGGGATCAGTGTGAATATGGACCCGGTGAGATTGGGGATCAGTGTGAATGTGAACCCGGTGTGATGGGGGATCAGTGTGAATGTGAACCCGGTGTGATTGGGGATCAGTGTGAATATGGACAAAGTGTGATTGGCGACAAGTGTGAACATGGACCCGGTGTGATTGGGGATCAGTGTGAATATGGACCCGGTGTGATTGGGGATCAGTGTGAATGTGAACCCGGTGTGATTGGGGATCAGTGTGAATATGGACCTGGTGTGATTGGGGATCAGTGTGAATATGGACCCGGTGTGCTTGGGGACAAGTGTGAACATGGACCCGATGTGATTGGGGATCAGTGTGAATATGGACCCGGTGTGATTGAGGATCAGTGTGAATATGGACCCGGTGTGATTGGGGTTCAGTGTGAATATGGACCCGGTGTGATTGGGGATCAGTGCGAATGTGAACCCGTTGTGATTAGGGATCAGTGCGAATATGGACCCGATGTGATTGGGGATCAGTGCGAATGTGAACCCGGTGTGATTGGGGATCAGTGTGAATATGGACCCGGTGTGATTGGGGATCAGTGTGAATGTGAACCCGGTGTGATTGGGGATCAGTGTGATTGGGGATCAGTGTGATTGTGAACCCGTGTGATTGTGAACCCGGTTTGATTGGGGATCAGTGTGAATATGGACACAGTGTGATTGGGGATCAGTGTGAATGTGAACCCGGTGTGATTAGGGATTAGTGTGAATATGGGCACAGTGTGATTGGGGATCAGTGTGAATATGGACACAGTATGATTGGGGACAAGTGTGAATATGAACCCGGTGTGATTGGGGATCAGTGTGAATATGGACCCGTTGTGATTGGGGATCAGTGCGAATGTGAACCCGGTGTGATTGGGGATCAGTGTGAATATGGACCCGGTGTGATTGGGGATCAGTGTGAATGTGAACCCGGTGTGATTGGGGATCAGTGTGATTGGGGATCAGTGTGATTGTGAACCCGTGTGATTGTGAACCCGGTTTGATTGGGGATCAGTGTGAATATGGACCCGGTGTGATTAGGGATTAGTGTGAATATGGACACAGTGTGATTGGGGATCAGTGTGAATGTGAACCCGGTGTGATTGGGGATCTGTGTGAATATGGACCCGGTCTGATTGGGGATCAGTGTGAATGTGAACCTGGTGTGATTGGGGATCAGTGTGAATGTGAACCCGGTGTGATTGGGGATCAGTGTGAATATGGACCCGGTGTGATTGGGGATCAGTGTGAATGTGAACCCGGTGTGATTGGGGATCAGTGTGAATATGGACCCGGTGTGATTGGGGATCAGTGTGAATATGGACCCGGTGAGATTGGGGATCAGTGTGAATATGGACCCGGTGTGATTGGGAATCAGTGTGAACATGAACCCGGTGTGATTGGGGATCAGTGTGAATGTGAACCCGGTGTGATTGGGGATCAGTGTGAATATGGACCCGGTGTGATTGGGGATCAGTGTGAATATGGACCCGGTGAGATTGGGGATCAGTGTGAATGTGAACCCGGTGTGATGGGGGATCAGTGTGAATATGGACAAAGTGTGATTGGCGACAAGTGTGAACATGGACCCGGTGTGATTGGGGATCAGTGTGAATATGGACCCGGTGTGATTGGGGATCAGTGTGAATGTGAACCCGGTGTGATTGGGGATCAGTGTGAATATGGACCTGGTGTGATTGGGGATCAGTGTGAATATGGACCCGGTGTGCTTGGGGACAAGTGTGAACATGGACCCGGTGTGATTGGGGATCAGTGTGAATATGGACCCGGTGTGATTGAGGATCAGTGTGAATATGGACCCGTTGTGATTGGGGATAAGTGTGAATATGAACCCGGTGTGATTGGGAATCAGTGTGAATATGGACACAGTGTGATTGGGGATCAGTGTGAATATGGACCCGGTGTGATTGGGGATCAGTGTGAATATGGACCCGGTGTGATTGGGGATCAGTGCGAATGTGAACCCGTTGTGATTAGGGATTAGTGCGAATATGGACCCGATGTGATTGGGGATCAGTGCGAATGTGAACCCGGTGTGATTGGGGATCAGTGTGAATATGGACCCGGTGTGATTGGGGATCAGTGTGAATGTGAACCCGGTGTGATTGGGGATCAGTGTGATTGGGGATCAGTGTGATTGTGAACCCGTGTGATTGTGAACCCGGTTTGATTGGGGATCAGTGTGAATATGGACACAGTGTGATTGGGGATCAGTGTGAATGTGAACCCGGTGTGATTAGGGATTAGTGTGAATATGGGCACAGTGTGATTGGGGACAAGTGTGAATATGAACCCGGTGTGATTGTGGATCAGTGTGAATATGGACCCGTTGTGATTGGGGATCAGTGTGAATGTGAACCCGGTGTGATTGGGGATTAGTGTGAATATGGACACAGTTTGATTGGGGATCAGTGTGAATGTGAAACCGGTGTGATTAGGGATTAGTGTGAATATGGACCCGGTGTGATTGGGGATTAGTGTGAATATGGGCACAGTGTGATTGGGGATCAGTGTGAATATGGACCCGGTGTGCTTGGGGACCAGTGTGAATATGGACCCGGTGTGCTTGGGGATCAGTCTGAATATGGACCCGGTGTGATTGGGGATCAGTGTGAATATGGACCCATTGTGATTGGGGATCAGTGTGAATATGGACCTGTTGTGATTGGGGATCACTGTGAATATGGACCCGGTGTGATTGGGAATCAGTGTGAATATGGACCCGGTGTGATTGGGGATCAGTGTGAATGTGAACCCGGTGTGATTGGGGATTAGTGTGAATATGAACCCGGTGTGATTGGGGATCAGTGTGAATATGGACCCGGTACGATTGGGGATCAGTGTGAATGTGAACCCGGTGTGATTGGGGATTAGTGTGAATATGGACACCGTTTGATCGGGGATAAGTGTGAATATGGACCCGGTGTGATTGGGAATCAGTGTGAATGTGAACCCGGTGTGATTGGGGATCAGTGTGAATATGGACCCGGTGTGATTGGGGATTAGTGTGAATATGAACCCGGTGTGATTGGGGATTAGTGTGAATATGAACCCGGTGTGATTGGGGATCAGTGTGAATATGGACCCGTTGTGATTGGGGATCACTGTGAATATGGACCCGGTGTGATTGGGAATCAGTGTGAATATGGACCCGGTGTGATTGGGGATTAGTGTGAATATGAACCCGGTGTGATTGGGGATTAGTGTGAATATGAACCCGGTGTGATTGGGGATCAGTGTGAATATGGACCCGGTGTGATTGGGGATCAGTGTGAATGTGAACCCGGTGTGATTGGGGATTAGTGTGAATATGGACACAGTTTGATTGGGGATCAGTGTGACTATGGACCCGGTGTGATTCGGGATTAGTGTGAATATGGACACAGTGTCATTGGGGATTAGTGTGAATATGGACCCGGTGTGATTGGGGATCAGTGTGAATATGGACCCGGTGTGATTGGGAATCAGTGTGAATATGGACCCGGTGTGATTGGGGATCAGTGTGAATATGGACCCGGTGTGATTGGGGATCAGTATGAATGTGAACCCGGTGTGATTGGGGATCAGTGTGAATATGAACCCGGTGTGATTGGGGATCAGTGTGAACATGGACCCGGTGTAATTGGGGATCAGTGTGAATGTGAACCCGGTGTGATTAGGGATTAGTGTGAATATGGGCACAGTGTGATTGGGGATCAGTGTGAATATGGACCCGGTGTGCTTGGGGACAAATGTGAATATGGTCCCGGTGTGCTTGGGGATCAGTCTGAATATGGACCCGGTGTGATTGGGGATCAGTGTGAATATGGACCCATTGTGATTGGGGATCAGTGTGAATATGGACCCGTTGTGATTGGGAATCAGTGTGAATATGGACACAGTATGATTGGGGACAAGTGTGAATATGGACCCGGTGTGATTGTGGATCAGTGTGAATGTGAACCCGGTGTGATTGGGGATCACGGTGAATGTGAACCCGGTGTGATTGGGGATCAGTGTGAATATGGACCCGGTGTGATTGGGGATCAGTGTGAATGTGAACCCGGTGTGATTGGGGATTAGTGTGAATATGGACCCGGTGTGATTGGGGATCAGTGTGAATGTGAACCCGGTGTGATTGGGGATTAGTGTGAATATGAACCCGGTGTGATTGGGGATCAGTGTGAATATGGACACGGTGTGATTGGGGATCAGTGTGAATGTGAACCCGGTGTGATTGGGGATTAGTGTGAACATGGACACAGTTTGATTGGGGATCAGTGTGAATGTGAAACCGGTGTGATTAGGGATTAGTGTGAATATAGCACAGTGTGATTGGGGATCAGTGTGAATATGGACCCGGTGTGCTTGGGGACCAGTGTGAATATGGACCCGGTGTGCTTGGGGATCAGTCTGAATATGGACCCGGTGTGATTGGGGATCAGTGTGAATATGGACCCGGTGTGATTGGGGATCAGTGTGAATATGGACCCGTTGTGATTGGGGATCACTGTGAATATGGACCCGGTGTGATTGGGAATCAGTGTCAATATGGACCCGGTGTGATTGGGGATCAGTGTGAATGTGAACCCGGTGTGATTGGGGATTAGTGTGAATATGAACCCGGTGTGATTGGGGATCAGTGTGAATATGGACACGGTGTGATTGGGGATCAGTGTGAATGTGAACCCGGTGTGATTGGGGATTAGTGTGAACATGGACACAGTTTGATTGGGGATCAGTGTGAATGTGAAACCGGTGTGATTAGGGATTAGTGTGAATATGGGCACAGTGTGATTGGGGATCAGTGTGAATATGGACCCGGTGTGCTTGGGGACCAGTGTGAATATGGACCCGGTGTGCTTGGGGATCAGTCTGAATATGGACCCGGTGTGATTGGGGATCAGTGTGAATATGGACCCGGTGTGATTGGGGATCAGTGTGAATATGGACCCGTTGTGATTGGGGATCACTGTGAATATGGACCCGGTGTGATTGGGAATCAGTGTCAATATGGACCCGGTGTGATTGGGGATCAGTGTGAATGTGAACCCGGTGTGATTGGGGATTAGTGTGAATATGAACCCGGTGTGATTGGGGATCAGTGTGAATATGGACCCGGTGCGATTGGGGATCAGTGTGAATGTGAACCCGGTGTGATTGGGGATTAGTGTGAATATGGACACAGTTTGATTGGGGATCAGTGTGAATATGGACCCGGTGTGATTGGGGATTAGTGTGAATATGGACCCGGTGTGATTGGGGATTAGTGTGAATATGAACCCGGTGTGATTGGGGATTAGTGTGAATATGAACCCGGTGTGATTGGGGATCAGTGTGAATATGGACCCGTTGTGATTGGGGATCACTGTGAATATGGACCCGGTGTGATTGGGAATCAGTGTGAATATGCACCCGGTGTGATTGGGGATCAGTGTGAATATGGACCCGTTGTGATTGGGGATCACTGTGAATATGGACCCGGTGTGATTGGGGATCAGTGTGAATGTGAACCCGGTGTGATTGGGGATCAGTGT
This sequence comes from Scyliorhinus canicula, assembly GCF_902713615.1. NCBI lineage: Eukaryota > Metazoa > Chordata > Chondrichthyes > Carcharhiniformes > Scyliorhinidae > Scyliorhinus > Scyliorhinus canicula. The sequence continues at coordinate 12,729,930 of NC_052158.1, read as the reverse complement.
GAATATGAACCCGGTGTGATTGGGGATCAGTTTGAATATGGACCCGGTGCGATTGGGGATCAGTGTGAATATGGACCCGGTGCGATTGGGGATCAGTGTGAATATGGACCCGGTGTGATTGGGGATCAGTGTGAATATGGACCCGGTGTGATTGGGGATCAGTGTGAATATGGACCCGGTGTGATTGGGGATCAGTGTGAATGTGAACCCGGTGTGATTGGGGATTAGTGTGAATATGGACCCGGTGTGATTAGGGATTAGTGTGAATATGGACACAGTGTCATTGGGGATTAGTGTGAATATGGACCCGGTGTGATTGGGGATCAGTGTGAATATGGACCCGGTGTGATTGGGAATCAGTGTGAATGTGAACCCGGTGTGATTGGGGATCAGTGTGAATATGGACCCGGTGTGATTGGGGATTAGTGTGAATATGAACCCGGTGTGATTGGGGATTAGTGTGAATATGAACCCGGTGTGATTGGGGATCAGTGTGAATATGGACCCGGTGTGATTGGGGATCAGTGTGAATGTGAACCCGGTGTGATTGGGGATTAGTGTGAATATGGACACAGTTTGATTGGGGATCAGTGTGAATGTGAACCCGGTGTGATTGGGGATCAGTGTGAATATGGACCCGGTGTGATTAGGGATTAGTGTGAATATGGACACAGTGTCATTGGGGATTAGTGTGAATATGGACCCGGTGTGATTGGGGATCAGTGTGAATATGGACCCGGTGTGATTGGGAATCAGTGTGAATATGGACCCGGTGTGATTGGGGATCAGTGTGAATATGGACCCGGTGTGATTGGGGATCAGTGTGACTGTGAACCCGGTGTGATTGGGGATTAGTGTGAATATGAACCCAGTGTGATTGGGGATCAGTGTGAATATGGACCCGGTGTGATTGGGGATTAGTGTGAATATGAACCCAGTGTGATTGGGGATCAGTGTGAATATGGACCCGGTGTGATTGGGGATCAGTGTGAATATGGACCCGGTGTGATTGGGGATCAGTGCGAATGTGAACCCGGTGTGATTGGGGATCAGTGTGAATATGGACCCGGTGTGATTGGGGATCAGTGTGAATATGAACCCGGTGTGATTGGGGATCAGTGTGAATATGAACCCGGTGTGATTGGGGATCAGTGTGACTGTGAACCCGGTGTGATTGGGGATTAGTGTGAATATGAACCCAGTGTGATTGGGGATCAGTGTGAATATGGACCCGGTGTGATTGGGGATTAGTGTGAATATGAACCCAGTGTGATTGGGGATCAGTGTGAATATGGACCCGGTGTGATTGGGGATCAGTGTGAATATGGACCCGGTGTGATTGGGGATCAGTGTGAATATGAACCCGGTGTGATTGGGGATCACTGTGAATGTGAACCCGGTGTGATTGGGAATCAGCGTGAATGTGAACCCGGTGTGATTGGGGATCAGTGTGAATGTGAACCCGGTGTGATTGGGAATTAACGATTCTCCCTCCCCCCCCCCCCCAAAACGGCTTGCCGCGTTTTACGACAGGCCGCTCGGAGAATCGCGGCGCTTCTCCGGCCCGGTTGGGCCCAGCGGCCTGCCCAATACGACCGGTTCACGCCGGCGCCAACCACATTGTAAAAAACGGGTCTTTGTGGAGCCTCAGCCATGCATTACCAGTTCAGGCCCCCTATTCAAAGCGAGTCGCATTGAATAGTCATGTGTTTCTCGGCACAGCGAGTGCCAGGAGATACGCTCGCTCGGGGACTTTGTTCCTTTTTGGGAAGGTCGCGCCCAGAATGTTTTCTGTGAAGTGGCATTTCTGTATATTGCATGGAGAGAGAGAGTGACTTCACCCAATCCAAAGAGAAATGAAAATGAAATGAAAATCGCTTATTGTCACGAGTAGGCTTCAATGAAGTTACTGTGAAAAGTCCCTAGTCGCCACATTCCGGCGCCTGTCCGGGGAGGCTGGTACGGGAATCGAACCGTGCTGCTGGCCTGCTTGGTCTGCTTTAAAAGCCAGCGATTTAGCCGAGAGAGCGAAACCAGCCCCTCATATCAGGAAGCATGGAATGATGCTGACTTTACCAAGAGTATCCTAGCATTACTGTTTAACTGTTCACACCACCAGTGGTAATTGCTTGTCTCCCAATTCCCCTGTATGTTCAGCAGCGGTGTCCTTTCTCACTATAAACTTATTTCTTTCAGTCGATCAATCTGTTTACCATGCACAAGGGAAACAACGAGAGCCTTGCGGAAACCATACCCAGAAACAACCTGCAGAGATCACGGTATGTGTGGGAAATGGAATGCAAAGCCAGTCTCCAGATGAATGTGCGAATGTTGGCGTATGATTATTGAAGACTTCCTTCATGAGTCATTGTAATTGACCTGGCAATTTCACAGTAAACGATAAACCCAAAGTTATATATTCCATTTGAACACTGCAACTGACCCATAGTGTTAATGGTCTGTAGATATTTGAATGGGAAAAGAGTTAACAAAGTGAGCATTGACCCTATAGAAAGTGCGACTGGGGAATTCATAATGGAAAGCATTAGGGCTATGGCGGATAAACTAAACAGGTATTTTGTATCACGAGAGGATAACAGTAACATTCCAGAAGTAGATACAAATCGGGAAATGGAAGGGAGCGAGTAACTCAGGAAAATTACAATCCAGGGAAGTGGGTGCTCAGAAAATTGTTGGGTCTGCGGGCTGAGAAATCCCCAGGCCTGGAAGGGCTTCATCCTAAGTTCTTGAAAGAAGTGTCTAATGAGATAGTTGATGCATTGGTTTTAGTTGGGGGCCCAGGTTTGATTCCCTGCTGGGTCACTGTCTGCGGAGTCTGCACGTTCTCCCCGTGTCTGCATGGGTTTCCTCCGGGTGCTCCGGTTTCCTCCCACAGTCCAAAGACGTGCAGGTTAGGTAGAATGACCATGATAAATTGCCCTTAGTGGCCCAAAAAAAAGGTCAGGGGTTATTGGGTTAGGGTGGAAGTGGGTGCTTAAGTGGGTCGGTACAGACCCGATGGGCCGAATGGCCTCCTTCTGCACTGTTTGTTCTATGTTCTATGATAGCAAATGTAACTCATTTCTTCGAAAAGGTGGAAGGAGACACAAAGCAGAAAACTACAGGCCAGTTAAGTTAACTGTCATAGGGAAAATATTAGAATACATTACTAAAGATGTTATAGCAGGACACTTGGAAAAATTCATGCCAATCAGGGAGAGACAACATGGTTAGATGCTGAGAGGTTGTTTTCCCTTGTGGGAGATTCTAGGACCAGAGGGCATAATCTTAGAGTAAGGTGTTGCTCATTTAAGACAGAGATAAGGAGGAATTTTGTTTCTCAGAGGATAGCGAATCTGTGAAATTCTTTACCACAGAGAGCTGTAGATGCTGGATCATTAAATATGTTCAATGTTGAGATTTTTAATCAGTCAGGGAATCTAGGGTTATGGAATACAGCGTGAAAGTGGAGTTGAATGATGGAGCAGACTCGATGGCTCCTACGTCTTCTGGTTTTATGGTTTTGTGAGAGGCATGTTTAATAATTTATTGCAGTTCTTTGAAGGAGTCACATGTTGGATGGCACAGTGGTTAGCACTTGTTGCTTCACAGCGCCAGGGTCCCAGGTTTGATTCCTGCTTGGGTCACTGTCTGTGCGGCATCTGCACGTTCTCCCTGTGTCGATGTGGGTTCCTCCGGCTGCTCCGGTTTCCTCCCACAAGTCCTGAAAGACGTGTTAGGTGAATTGGACATTCTGAATTCTCCCTCTGTGTATTCAAACAGGCGTTGGAATGTGGCGACTAGGGGCTTTTCACAGTAACTTCATTACAGTGTTAATGTAAGCCTACTTGTGACGATAAAGATTATTTTTTTAAAAATGTACTGTGGATAAAGGGGACCGCCAGATATATTGGGCGGGATTCTCCGCTACCCGGCGTGACGGGGGGTCCCGGTGTAGGGGAGTGGTGCCAACCACTCCAGGGTCGGGCCTCCCCAAAGGTGGGGAATTCTCCGCGCCTTTGGGGGCTAGCCCCGCGCCGGAGCGGTTGGCACCAGAAGACTGGCGCAAAAAACCGGCGCCCCCGGCAGCGGGGCTGGCCGAAAGGCTTTCGTCGGTCGGCGCATGCGCCGGCGGTGACGTCAGCGGCCAGCTGCCGCTGACGTCACCACCGGCGCACGCGGGATGTGGGTTTCTCTTCCGCTTCCACCATGGCGGCGGCCCTGGCGGCCGCGGAAGAGGAATAGTGCAGCAAGGGCACTGGCCCGGAGTCTGAGCGGGGGGCCCCGATTGCGGGCCTGGCCACCGTGGGGGCACCCCCCGGGGTCCGATCGCTCCCCGCCCCCCCCCAAGACCCGGGGGCCCGCTCGCGCCGCTGATCCCACCGTTACCAGAGGTGGTTCAAACCTCATCGGCGGGAGAGGCCTCCTAGCGGCGGGACTTCGGCCCATCGCGGGCCGGAGAATCACCGCAGGGGCCTCGCCGATCGGAGTGGCGTGATTCCTGCCGCCGCCAATTCCCGGGTGGCGGAGAATCTCTGCCATGGCGGGGGCCGGATTATCGGCGGCCCCAGGCGATTCTCCGACCCTGCTGAGGGTCGGAGAATTTTGCCCATTGTTTTTAAAAAACAAATTTAGAGTATCCAATTTTTTTTTCCAATTAAGGGGCAATTTAGCGTGGCCAATCCTCCTAACCTGCATATCTTTGGGTTGTGGAGTTGAAACCCACGCTGACACAAGGAGAATACGCAAACTCCACACGAACAGTGACCCAGAGCCGGGATTGAACATAGGTCCTCAGCGCTGAGGCAGCAATGCTAACCACTGCGCAGCCATGCTGCCTCTGGTGGATATATTGTACTTTGATTTCCAGTTGTTACATCAGGTGTTTAATTTGATTTGATTCGTTTTATTGTCGCGTGTACCAAGGTACAGTGAAAATATTATTCTGCATATAGCCCAGACAGATTGTTCCATATATGAAAACACGTAGGACATGCATAAATAGACAATGTAAATGCATAGACGCAATCAACGGGTGAAGCATACGGCGTGTAGTACTACTGAGTAGAGAAAATGTGTGAAGAGACCAGGTCAGCCTGGAGTCTTGTAACAGCAGGGAAGAAGCTGTTGTTGAACCTGTTAGTGCGTGTTCTCAGGCTTTGTATCTCCTGCACGATGGAAGAGGTTGGAAGAGAAAATAACCTGGGTAGGAGGGGTCTTTGATTATGCTGCCCGCTTTCCCCAGGCAGCGGGATTTGTAGACAGAGTCACTTGATGGACTGGGCGGTGTTTACAACACTCTTACTGTCTTGGACCGAGCAGTTGCCATACCAGGCTGTGATGCAGCCCGATAGGATGCTTTCTACGGCGCATCTGTCAAAATTGGTAAGAGTCAATGTGGACATGCCAAATTTCTTTAGTTTCCTGAGGAAGTATAGGTGCTGTTGTGATTTATTGGTTGTAGCGTTGACATGGGTGGACCAGTACAGATTGTTGGTGATGTGCACCGCTAGGACATTGAAGCTGCTAAACATCTCCACCTTGACCCCATTGAAGCTGACAGGGTGTGTGCAGTGCTTTGCTTCCTGAAGTCAATGGCCAGCTCTTTAGTTTTGCTGGTATTAAGGGAGAGATTGTTGTCGTTACACCAGTCCACCAGGTTCTCTATCTCCCTCCTGTATTCTGACTCGTCGTTATTCGAGATCCGGCCGACTATGGTCGTATCGTCAACAAACGTATAGATAGAGTTGGAACCAAATTTTGCCATGCAGTCGTGTGTGTACAGGGAGTATAGTAAGGGGCTAAGTACGCAGCCTTGCGGGGCACCGGTATTGAGGACTATCGTGGAGGGGGGGGGTTGTTGTTTATTATTACTGATTGTGGTCTGTGGATCAGAAAGTCGAGGATCCAGTTGCAGAGTGAAGAGCCAAGTCCAAGGTTTTGGAGCTTGTTGTGCGATTATGGTGTTGAAGACGGAGTAGTAGTCAATAAAAAGGAGTCTGATGTAGGCGTACTTGTTGTTGAGATGCTCTACGGATGAGTGTAGGGCCAGGGAGATGGTGTCTGCTGTGGACCGGTTGTGGCGGTATGTGAATTGCAGTGGATCAAGACATTCTGGGAGTATGGAGTTGATGTATTTCATGACCAACCTCTCGAAGTACTTCATAATGATAGATGTCAAAGCCACCGGGATGGTAGCCATTGAGGCACCTGGTTCTTCTCTGGCACCGGTATGATGGTGGTCTTCTTGAAGCAGATGGGAACTTTCCAATGGAGTAGGGAGAGGTTGAAGATATCCGCAAACACAACCACCAGTTGGTCTACACAGGATCTGAGTGCACAACCAGGGACTCCGTCAGGACCCGAAGATTTCCAAGGGTTCACTTTCAAGAAGGCCGATCTGAGTTCGGAAGCTGTGACAGTAGGTATGGGTGTGTCCCTTAAGTGGAAAAAAATAATTGGATAGTCTAAAGTTTTAATTTAAAAAAGTTTTGAAAATCAACGACCCCTTGGAGGGATGGTACGGTGGCACAGTGGTTAGCACTGCTGCATCACAGCTCTTGGAACCTGGGTTCAATTGCATCCTCGGGTGACTGTGTGGAGATTACACTTTCTCCCGTGTCTGCGTGGGTTCACTCTGGGTGCTCTGGTTTCCTCCCACAAGATGTGCATATAGGGTGGATTATAGGGTGGATACGTGGGTTTGAGTAGGGTGATCATGGCTCGGCACAACATTGAGGGCCAAAGGGCCTGTTCTGTGCTGTACTGTTCTATGTTCTATATCCCTCTTTACGTTTCAATTCTTTGCCCTGGCAGCACGGTGGCACAGTGGTTAGCATTGCTGCCTACGGCGCTGAGGACCCGGGTTCGAATCCCGGCCCTGGGTCACTGTCCGTGTGGAGTTTGCACATTCTCCCCGTGTTTGCGTGGGTTTCACCCCGACAACCCAAAGATGTGCAGGGTAGGCGGATTGGCCAGGCTCAATTGCCCCTTAAATGGAAAAAATAATTGGGTACTCTAAATTAATAAAAAAAAAAGTGTTGTGTTTAGGAGGAACTTCTTCACCCAAAGGGTTGTGAATCTATGGAATTCCTTGCCCAGTGAAGCAGTTGAGGCTCCTTCATTACATGTTTTTAAGGTAAAGATAGATAGTTTTTTGAAGAATAAAGGGATTAAGGGTTATGGTGTTCGGGCCGGAAAGTGGAGCTGAGTCCACAAAAGATCAGCCATGATCTAATTGAATGGCGGAGCAGGCTCGAGGGGCCAGATGGCCTACTCCTGCTCCTAGTTCTTATGTTCTTATGTGCAGGTTAGGTGGATTGGCCCTGCTGAATTGCCCTTGGTGTCTAAGAAGGTTTGGTTGGGTTACTCAGTTACGGGGATAGGGTGAAGGTGTGGGCTTGGGTAGGGTGCTCTTTCCAAGGGCCGGTGCAGACTTGACGGGTTGAATGTCCGCCTTCTGCACTGTAAACTCTATGATTCTTAAATGCCGGGTCTGCATTGAAATAAAAAAAAAACCCCGGCAGATAAAAGAAAGAGGAGAAGCAACTCTCCCAATGGCCTGAGGGAAGAAAGGGCTGAAGAAATCGCTGGAGGAGCAACCCATTGGGAAGAAGTGATTTTTAAAGTGCATAAAAGTTTCAGAGGGGGAGCAGGCTAGGTTTGTGCCAAGACTTCAAAAGTGCGGGAAATGCACTGGCGGGAGGAGGGCAACAAAGGATCTGGAGCTGGGCACGGAAAGACCCTGGAAGGAGGGCACGGAAAGACACCTGAGCAACAGTGAAACAAAACAGGGTCTGGCTGAAGTTAAGACGAGTAGAAATGAATGTTCCACCCGTGAAATGCATTGGTTCAGTAAGAACACAATGGATTCCCCTCAGAGGTAACACAGAATTCAAAGACTCCAAATGAAACCAGGAACTATTGAACATAAGGAGGAATCATCAAAAATAATTAAAGCTCTCGAGAAGACATTAAAACAACGAGATGAAACGACTGGCAGCAAACTTGGAAAAGAAAAGGCAAAAGTTGACAAAATGAAGAGGAGGGAGAAAAGAATGAGACCACGGGGAATGAGCTGAACTGCATGAAAAAGCAACTGGAAAATAAGGACAAGTCGAGTGAAGAATTGAATCGGAAGAATAAGAGCTTAAAGGAGGGAAGCTTGACAATGAGAAATGAACTATAGAGGTAAAAACATTTGTAATTGACAGCGAGCATCAGCAATTCAGACAGATTGTGTGCCAGGAAAAGATTGTTGAAATAGTCACACAGATGGAAAAGCTCAAGCACCAATAAGATAAAATGGTCGACGAAGATGCCGAATTGGAATATTGATAAGAGAAGAAACTTTATCACATGACCCAAGAATCAGAAACAGACTACTCTTCACAGATGGCAGACCGAGATTGTGAAAGAACTGTCAAGACTATATTTGGAACTCATAGTGTCACAGATGTTCACAGCATGCAAACAGGCCCTTCGGCCCAGCTTGTCCATGCCGCCCTATTTCTATCACTAAGTTAGGGGCCTCACGGTAGCATGGTGGTTAGCATCAATGCTTCACAGCTCCAGGGTCCCAGGTTCGATTCCCGGCTGGGTCACCGTCTGTGTGGAGTCTGCACGTCCTCCCCGTGTGTGCGTGGGTTTCCTCCGGGTGCTCCGGTTTCCTCCCACAGTCCAAAGATGTGCGGGTTAGGTGGATTGGCCATGCTAAATTTCCCGTAGTGTAAGGTTAATGGGGGGATTGTTGGGTTGCGGGTATATGGGTTTAAGTAGGGTGATCATTGCTCGGCACAACATCGAGGGCCGAAGGGCCTGTTCTGTGCTGTACTGTTCTATGTTCTATGTTCTAGTCCCACTTGCCCGCATTTGGCCCATATCCCTCTATACCCACCCTGCCCATGTAATTGCCGATCTGCTTTTTTTAAGAGACAAAATTGTACCCGCCTCTACCACTGCCTCTGGCAGCCCGTTCCAGATGCTCACCACCCTCTGTGTGAAGAAATTTCCTCTCTGACCTCTGGAACTGTACGTGGTCGAGGCCTATCAAAGAAAATGTTTAGGTTTAAACACACAAGCTTCAAGGTCTTAACAGAGATCCATCACCACTGCAACAATAAGAGGAAACAGATTAAGGACACAATATGACATGGTGCCACAATATGAAACTTTACTTGTGGATCAAGTTGGCTCTCTGGAATTATTGTCTCTGAGACTGGACTCCTGTCCTACCCAATAGACATATATGGATAGACCATTTGTAAACATGTGGATCGCCTGAGGAGGAGAGTGTCCAGCAGTCAGCGTTGGCACCAAGACTTGTTATATTCATAACTAATTTATTCCTGGAGGGGGTGGCACAGTGGTTAGCACTGCCGCCTCATTGGCCACTTTAATTGCCCCTTAATTGGAATAAAAAGGAATTGGGTACCCAAAATTTATTTTTAAAAAAATCTTTGATAGGCTTTTTGGTTCTTGAAGAGCGGCGTAATTCTGTAGCCCGAGATGCCTCAGGATTAACAGAAACAGAAACAGAAACTGAAATAACGGGTACCTCTTCTGCCGCCTCACAGCAGCAGGGTTCAATTACGACCTTGGCTGACTGTCTGTGTGAAGTTTGCGCATTCTCCCCGTGTCTGCGTGGGTTTCTTCCGGGTGCTCCAGTTTCCTCCCACTGTTCAAAGATGTGCAGGTTAGGTGGACTGGCCATGCTAAAATTGCCCCATATTCCCAGATTGTCCAAAAGCTAGGTGGGGATAGGGTGGGGGATTGGGCCTCAGTAGGGTCCCCTTTCGAAGGGTTGGTGCAGACTTGATGGGCCGAATGTCCCCCGTCTGGCAGTGATTCTAAGCAAGTAGTAATGAACTGTGTCAGAAGAGGTACCCGTTATTTCAGTTTCTGTTAATGCTGAAGTTGTGGAGGCATCGCAGGCTACAGAATTACGCCGCTCTTCAAGAACCAAAAAGCTTTTCAAAGATTTTTTAAAAAAAATTTTTGAGTGCCCAATTCCTTTTTATTCCAATTAAGGGGCAATTAATGTGGCCAATCCAGCCAGCCTGCACATCTTTGGGCTGTGGGGGTGAGACCCACGAAGACACGGAGAGAATGTGCAAACTCCACATGGACAGTGACCCTGGGCTGGGATCAAACCCAGGTTCTCAGTGCCGTGATGCAGTAGTGCTAACCACTGTGCCACTATGCCATCCCAAAGATTTGATTTATAACTGTCCAACCACGCATAAACTTTAGTTCGAATTTAGCACAGAGCAACTTAGTTATTGAAGGAGTTAAAAGGGGTAGGGGTACAAAGAAGAAGAACAAAGAAAATTACAGCACAGAAAAAGACCAGCATCACCAATAATGTTGCTCTTTAGAGTCGCCAATATGGTACTGAGGCTCTTTTTATGATATGATATTATGTCCCAAAAGCGTTGCCAATTCTGTGAATGTTTCTATTTCTCTTCCTGAACCACAAGGCTTTCCTGTATATCGGTCAAATGACCACACAACTAGTTAGTCAGTTCAAGTTCAAAGAGGGTTACTTCGACATGAAAGCACAATATACTACAAGTTAAACTACATCTATCAATTACAATAACCTATACTTAACTTCAAGCGACTGGCACTGTGCAAGTGGATAAGGCCTTTATCTTGATCTCACGTAGCTGGTTTGAAGAAGTGGCTCTGTCTCTGCTGGGCTCATCCGTCAGGTAGCGATCGTTGGTCTTGAACTTGGCTGTCTGGTCATTATGCTGCAGTTGGGCTGGCACAGGCCGGGTACAAAGGAGGCCGAACACATGGCTGTGTCCCCCTTTTATCCCTCTAGGGTTTCGCGCTCTTGGGGTGGACCTTAATCTTGGACCCAATAATTCGACAGGCTTCGATCACTGCCTTTGATTTTGCCCAATAAAGGGGCGGGTGCCTTGGTGGCTGGGAGGGTCCTTAGCAGTCATTGACCTTGGCAGTTGGGCTCTCTGAGTAAAGGGAGTGGCACCGATCAGTCTGTGTCTGTATCGGTTTCTTGAGTGCAGTCCTATTGTTCTGGGGAAATGGGCCATTAGAATGCAAACGAGCGGGGTTTTCGATCAGGTCTGCGTTTCAAATACACAGAGCTCTGTATCTGTCTGAGCCCTGGGTTGGCTATAATTCCCATGGCCCTTTGCAGGTGACCACCTCAGATGGCTACAGCCCTTCGGACCTCCAAGCCTGCATTCACCATGATGCCCATCTGAACAAAAACCCCAACCCTTCCGGGGTCCATAATCCCTCTATTCCCATCCTATTCATGTATTTGTCAAGATGCCCCTTATAAGTCACTATCGTATCTGCAGCCACCATTTCCCGGCAACGAGTTTTAGGCTCCCACCACCCTCGGAGTAAAAAAAACTTGCCTCGTACATCACCTTTAAACCTTGCCCTACGCACATTGAACCAACGCCCCCTAGTAATTGACTCTTCCACCATGGGATAAAAGCTTCTGACTATCCACCATGTCCATAATTTGCGGTGATTGTCCCTCGAATGAAGTCCGTGAATGTGCAGCATTACAGGATGTCAGGAGGCTACAAAGGGACACAAGGTAAATAAATAGGAAAAAGCTGATAATCAGGGGGCGAAATTCTCCGCCCCCCACGACGGGTGGGAGAATAGCGGGAGGGCCTTCCCGACATTTTTGCCACCCTCCCGCTATTCTCCCCCCCCCCCGCCGAAGTCCCGACCCGAATCGCTGCCGCCGTTTTTTTACAGCCGGCAGCGATTCTCAGCTGTTAGATGGGCCGAAGTCCCAGCCCTTTACGCCGTTTTTACGAACGGCAAACACACCTGGTCTTGCCGTTCGTAAAAACGGCGTGACTAACTCGCTATTAATAACCATGGCACCGATTGGCACGGCCGTACCACGGCCGTGCCAAGGGTGCCATGGGTGCCATGGGCCCGCGATCGGTGGGCACCGATCGCGGGCAGCGGGCCTGATGCCCGCGCACTACTTGTCCTTCCGCCGCCCCGCAGTATCCATTCGCGGGGCGGCTGAGGGGCAACCCGGCCCACGCATGCGCGGGTTTCGCGCAAAAACACGATGACGTCACCCGCGCATGCGCGGGTTGGAGTCTTCCAAACTGCGCATGCGCGGCTGACGTCATATGACGCGTCAGCCGGCGCTAACTCCGGCAAGCGGCCTTAACGATTTTCGTTAAGCCCGTCTTGCCGGAGCCTACGGCGTCGGGCTGCTAGCCCCGACCGGGGACCAGAATCGGTCCCCGGTCGGGAAGGGGCGCGCTGCCGTAAAACCCACCCGGGTTTTACGCCAGCTTTACAAATTCTCCCGTTTTGGGAGAATCGCGCCCAGGGTATCCATGTGGACAAATGGGAAATAGTCCGTGTTGGCAGGAAGAATAAAGAATAATCTTTATTCTAAGTGGTGAGAGATTGCAGAGCTCGGAGGTGCAGAGATCCAGGTGCTCCAGTGCATAAATCACAAAAGACTTGAGTACAGGTACAGCAAATAATCAGGAAAGCTAATAGAATGATATCATTTAGTGAGAGGGGAAATGAATACAAACGTTCGGGAGGTTAATATTCCGTTGTTCGGTGAGACCACATCAGGAGGGTTTACAGTATTGATTACCTTATTTATGTAACAATGTAAATGGGTTAGGAAGAGCACAGAGAAGGTTACTATTCTAATACCAGGAATGGGCAGGTCGTCATATGTGGAAAGGTTGGAGAGGTTAAGTTTGTACCCACGGGAGTTTAGAAGATGAAGAGTTGACTTGACTGAAACCTTTAAGATCCTGGGGGGGCTATCAATAGGATGGACGTGGGGAGGATGTTTCCTCTTGGCTGAGAAGCTGGAACAACTAGGCAGTCACTGGTTAAAAATAAGGGATCACCCATTTAATACGGCGATTGGGAGAATTTCTTTCTGTGAGAGTTGTGAGTTTCTGGAACTCTCTTCCTCAAAAGACACTGGAAGCAGAGCCTGCAAATAGATTTCAGGCAGTGGTGCATAGATATGTGATTGCCAAGGGGTGAAAGGTTATCCGGGGTAGGCAAGTATGTGGGCTTGAGGTTACAGTTGTTCAACCATGTTCGTATTGAATGGCGGAGCAGGCTTGAGGGGCCGAGTGGCCTGTTGCTAATCCGTCTGTTTGTATGTAACTGCCTGGTGGTGCATCGGACTCTCATTGTATCGGATTCTCCCTCTATTTGACCAGTGTGCATTCTCACTGCACCTGACCGGTGCTGCATCTGACCTGTGTGCATTTGACATGTACTACATCTGACCAAGGTGCATCTAGTACGCACTGCATCTGATCCGTGTGCATTTAACACTGCATCTGACCAGCATGTATTTAACATGTACTGCATCTGACTGGCATGCATTTAACACATACTGCATCTGATTGGCATGCATTTAACACATACTGCATCTGATTGGCATGCATTTAACACATACTGCATCTGATTGGCATGCATTTAACACATACTGCATCTGATTGGCATGCATTTAACACGCTGCATCGATTGGCATGCATTTAACACATACTGCATCTGACCGGTGCTGCATCTGACCTATGTGCATTTAACATGTACTACATCTGACCAACGTGCATCTGGTATGCACTGTATCTGATCTGCGTGCATTTAACACTGCATCTGATTGGCATGCATTTCGCACATAGTGCATCTGGTTGGCATGCATTTAACACATACTGCACCTGATTGGCATACATTTAACACGCTGCATCTGAATGCCATGCATTTACACATACTCCAACTGACTGGCATGCATTTAACACATACTGCATCTGATTGACATGCATTTAACACATACTGCATCTGATTGGCATGCATTTAACACGTACTGCATCTGATTGGCATGCATTTATACATACTGCATCTGACTGGCATGCATTTATACATACTGCATCTGACTGGCATGCATTTAACACATACAGCATCTGACTGCCATGCATTTAACACATACTGCATTTGATCAGCGTGCATTTACACATATTGCATCGGCCCGGCGTGTATTTGACACTTATTGCATCTGCCCGACGTGCATCTTACACGTACTGCATATGTGCATTTAACATGCACTGCACCAGGCCGCTGCATCAACTGACCGCACAAGATCCAACCCGCACCGGGACAGACCCACACTATAAACATGATTTGCAGTGTAACTGACAGGCACTGCCTGCACTGTAACTGTGTGTCTGAGTGGTGGGGAGCTGTAGACTTTGGGCTGGGGCCCGTGGTAAGGGAACTGCTTCATTGGGTCACATTTTTCACTTCATCTTGTTCTGTACAGAAATTGAGATGTTACCGACGCCCGGGCCGGTCCTGGCTAACTTTGTGACTCGTAGCGGTCGGGTGGAGACATTGGCGCACGTCACGATAAAGACATCGGTAGTTGTAAGTGATGACTCGACTGTTCCTCTGACTGGAAGAACCCCTGAAATTATCTTCCAAAGAAGTAACTCCCCCTCAGTGCTGCCGGCACATTGCAGCTTGGGAGGCAGAACACCTCCGTGAAAGCTGCCCCCTGTGAACGCAGCTCATGCACTTCCACCCTGTCAGAAGTCTTACAACACCAGGTTAAAGTGCAACAGGTTTGTATCGAATCACTAGCTTTCAGAGCACTGCTCCTTCCTCAGGTGAATGAAGAGGTGGGTTCCAGAAACATATATATAGACAAAGCGAGTGATTTGAAACAAACCTGTTGGACTTTAACCTGGTGTTGTAAGACTTCTTACTGTGCTCACCCCAGTCCGACGCCGGCATCTCCGCCTCATAACTCCCATCCCGGGAGGGGCAAATCACTGAACTGTGATCACAAGCTGGTTTCCACCCACCCAATAAGCGATACGAACTGCCTTCCATTGACTTCCCCCTTCACACGCTGGCATCGGAGATGTTTAAAGCCCAGGGATTGTCATCTGACTGAAGGAGCAGTCTTGTTTTTCTATATCTGAGGACCGTAGATGTCAGTGTTGTGTTGTGTCGCTGCCGAGTGTAGCTTTACTCTCATTTCCCCCCCCCCCCCTCTGTCTCCCCATTCAGGAAAGGAAAGCCTGTGTGTTGAATGCCTTGCACGCTGAAGAATATAAAAATGTCACTGATGTGAATCACGTGGTGACAGACCGATTCCTGTGCACAGGAGGGCAACAACCAGAGGCTGATGACATTTCTTGTAAAGGTATATGGTTGCTCACTTTAAACAACCTCCTCTGTGTTTATCTGCGTTTCTATGTGTCTGTCTCTGTTTCTATGTGTCTGCCTGTGTGTGTGTGTGTGTGTGTCTGTGTGTGTTTCTATGTGTCTGCCTGTGTGTGTGTGTGTCTGTCTGAGTTTCTATGTGTCTGTCTATATATGCCTGCGTGTGTGTCTGTCCGTTTTCCTAGGAGTCTTTTTATCAATCTGTGCCTGGCTGTGTGTCTGCATTATGGTTTGTCTGTGCCTGTGCGTAACTGTGTCTGATTTTATGGCTGCCTGCTTGTCTGTATCTTTCTGTGTGTGTGCTTGCCTGTGATTCTGTGTCTGCTTGCCTTTCTGTGTGTCTGTATTTCTGTATGCCTATGTCCACTTGTGTTTCTGTGTCTGCTTGTGTTTCTGTCTGTGTCTGCTTGTGTTTCTCTGGCTGTGCCTGCTTGTGTTTCTGTGTGTCTGCTTGTCTTTCTGTGTGTCCATGCTTGCTTCTCTTTCTGTATGCCTGTGGCTGCTTGTGTTTCTGTGTCTGCTTGTGTTTCTGCGCCTACTTGTGTTTCTGCGTCTGCTTGTGTTTCTGCATCTGCTCGTGTTTCTGTGCTACCATGCTGCTGTGTTCTGTTTGTCTACGTCTGCTTGTGTTTCTGTGTGTCTACTTGTGTTTCTGTGTGTCATTCTATATGCCTGTGTCTGCTTGTGTTTCAGTGTGTGTGTGTGTGTTTCTATATGGCTGTGCCTGCTTGTGTGTCTGTGTCTGCCTTTGTTTCTGGGTGTTTTTATGTGTGCCTGTGTCTGCTTGTGTTTCTGTGTGTATGTTTATGGATGCCTGTGTCTTCCTGAGTGCCCGTGTCTGCTTGTCATTCTGTGTGTCTATGTCTGCTTGTGTTTCACTGTGTGTGTTTCTAGATTCCCGTGTCTGTTTGTGTGTCATGTCTGCTTGTGTTTCTGTGTGGTGTTATGTGTGCCTGTGTCTGTTTGGGTGCCTGCCTATGTGTGCTTGTCTTTCTGTGTGTCTGTGTCTGCTTGCATTTCTGTGTCTGTGTTTTTGCATGACCGTTTCTGTTTGCATTTGTGTGTCTGTGTTTCTGTATTGCTCTGTCTATTTGTGTTTTTGTGTTTGTATGTGTCTGTTTTTCTGTGTGTCTGTGTCTGCTTTTGTTTCTGTGTGTGTTTCTATGTGCCTGTGTCTGCTTGTGTGTCTGTGTCTGCTTGTGTTTCTGTTTGCCTGTGTCTGCTTGTGTTTCTGTTTGCCTGTGTCTGCTTGTGTTTCTGTATGCCTGTGTCTGCTTATCTTTGTGTGTCTGCTTGTCTTTGTGTGTCTGTGTCTACTTGTCTTTCTGTGTATCTGTGTCTGCTTGTCTTTCATGTGTCTGTATGCTTGTGTTTCTGAATGTCCACGTTGCTGTTGTCTGCTTGCGTTTGTGTGTGCTTGCGTTTCTGTGTGTCTCTGTCTGCTTATGTTTCTTTGTGCCTGTGTCTGCTTGTGTGTCTGTGTCTGCTTGTGTTTCTGTTTGCCTGTGTCTGCTTATGTTTCTGTATGCCTGTGTCTGCTTATGTTTCTGTATGCCTGTGTCTGCTTGTCTTTGTGTGTCTGCTTGTCTTTGTGTGTCTGTGTCTGCTTGTGTTTCTGTGTGTCTGTCTGTTGGTGTTTCTGAGTGCCCGCGTCTGTTGGTGTTACTGTGTGCCTATGCCTGATCGTATTTCTTTGTGCCTGTGTCTGCTTGTCTGGAATGCTCTGTAAGTGTCGTGGAGGCAGGATCAATCGAGGCATTTAAGAGAGTTTTAGATGATTACTTGAATAGAAACAACATGCAGGGGTTTGGTGAACAGGCAGGGGAATGTCAGTAAACCATAATGCTCGCTTTAAGAGCCACTGCAGACAAAATGGCCGACATACCCTCCTCCTACGTCGCAATGATTCTGTGTGGGCGTGCCGTCGTTAGCACTGCTGCCTGTGGTGCTGAGGACCCGTGTTCGATCCCAGCCCCAGGCCACTGTCTGTGTGGCGTTTGCACATTCTCCCCATGTCTGCGTGGGTCTCACCCTCACAACCCAAAGATATGCAGGTCAGGTGGATTGGCCAAACTAAATTGCCCGTTAATTGGAAGAAGTAATTGGGTACTCTAAACTTATTTTTTAAAATGATTCTGAGTGTGTGAGTGTGTGAACGTGAGTGTGTGAACATGAGTGTGTGAACATGCATGTGTGAGCATGGGCGTGTATGAGAGTGGGTGTTCGCGTGAAGTGGGTGGCTGCGCTTGAACGTGTGCAGGTGCGTATGTGTGTGCATGTGAGTGTGTGAGGAGCGTGTGTGTGGGGTGTGTGTATGTGTGTTGAGTGCGTATATTGTTCCACATGACATGTGTTGATCGCGTGGACTGTTTGTGGTGAATGTAACTTAGTAATTCACACTGTATTTACCAATACCATTGCAAGCGCAGTAGCGTTATCCGACCACTAGGGGGAGTAGCTCTGGGAATGCTCTGGAGTTTGTACAGGGCTCCACCCTTGGCTCCGCCCACGACTCCTCCCCCTGGACTTGCTGTATAAATACCCTTGTCCAGAGCCAGCCTGCAGTTCATCAAGAGTTCAACGGGTAACAGGCTGGCTCTGTAGTAAGTAGATTAAAACCACTGTTCATATCTTAAAAGCACGTGTCTAGTGAATTGATGGTCCCATCACTGTTACAGGTGCCGGGTGAGTCAAAAGCAAAGGCACAGGTTCAAATAATTGGAAACAAAATACAGGGTGGGATTCAAGGCCACATTTCTCCACACACAAGTTGTGATCTGAAATGCACGGTATGAAAGCTCAGTAAAAACACATTCAATAGTAACAAGCTCTGGGGAAAGGCAAGGAGTCGGATATAAAGTGAATATTTTTTTTCATAGTGCCAGCCAGAGACACAACAATGTTGTCAGATACTGAGCTTGGCCTATGACAACTTCTTATAAAAGATTCCGCTCTGTCATTCATTGGAATATTGATTTGCAGGTGATTCGGGAGGCTCCTTGTTCATCGAGAAGAAACGCCGATTCATCCAGGTATGTTTGAATGTTCCCCCAGAGCTGCTTTTTCCCTTCAGTGATGTGTTTATGTGTCATGTTGTTTATGCCAGCCATTCCTGAGGGGTCAGCAGTTCCAACTTGGAGTTAGAAACAATGGACTTGAATCCAACTCCAGAGGCTTGAACACAAACATCCAGGGTGGTGCACCCACTACACTGTTGAGGGAATGCTGCACTGTCAGAGGGTCAGTACTGAGGGAGTGCCGCACTGTCAGAGGGTCAGTACTGAGGGAGTGCCGCACTGTCAGAGGGTCAGTACTGAGGGAGTGCTGCACTGTCAGAGGGTCATACTGAGGGAGTGCTGCACTGTCAGAGGGTCAGTACTGAGGGAGTGCTGCACTGTCAGAGGGTCAGTACTGAGGGAGTGCTGCACTGTCAGAGTCAGTACTGAGGGAGTGCTGCACTGTCAGAGGGTCAGTACTGAGGGAGTGCTGCACTGTCAGAGGGTCAGTACAGAGGGAGTGCTGCACTGTCAGAGGGTCAGTACCGAGGGAGTGCTGCACTGTCAGAGGGTCAGTACTGAGGGAGTGCTGCACTGTCAGAGGGTCAGTACCGAGGGAGAGCTGCACTGTCAGAGGGTCAGGACTGAGGGAGAGCTGCACTGTCAGAGGGTCAGTACTGAGGGAGAGCTGCACTGTCAGAGGGTCAGTACTGAGGGAGTGCTGCACTGTCAGAGGGTCAGTACTGAGGGAGAGCTGCACTGTCAGAGGGTCAGTACCGAGGGAGTGCTGCACTGTCAGAGGGTCAGTAAAGAGGGAGTGCTGCACTGTCAGAGGGTCAGTACTGAGGGAGAGCTGCACTGTCAGAGGGTCAGTACCGAGGGACTGCTGCACTGTCAGAGGGTCCGTACTGAGGGAGTGCTGCACTGTCAGAGGGTCAGTACTGAGAGAGAGCTGCACTGTCAGAGGGTCAGTACTGAGGGAGTGCTGCACTGTCAGAGGGTCAGTACTGAGGGAGAGCTGCACTGTCAGAGGGTCAGTAAAGAGGGAGTGTGGTCCTGTCAGTGGGGTGAGAAAATGAGATACATTGGAGAAGCTGGGCTGTTCCCTTTGGAGAAGGTTGGGAAGAGATTTCAGGTGTTCAAAATCCTGAGGAATCTCAATGCAGCAAATCAGGGGGAATATCTTGCAAATCGTGGGAGGCTCGAGAACCGAAGGGCAGAGCTTGAAGAATACTAGCAAAATGAGCAATGGTAACAATGAAGAAGATCCCCTTCACACAGCGAGTGGGTAGGATCAGAAATGCCCTGCCTGGAAGTATGATAGAGGCAGTAACATTGAGATATTGAAAAAAAAAGGGAACTCGGCATTTATCAGAGAAGAAAGAACATTCAGGTTTACAAGGAGAAGGCAGCAGAATGGCACTTAGTAAATTATTTATTTGGGGAACTGGTGCAGACACGTTGGGCCTCCTTCAGCAGCGTAACAATTCTGTGATTCTGTCGAATGTGCTGATTCAATCTATGATCTGATCCGCACAGATTTAGTCTATATTCTAACATGCAATCATTCAGTGTGTAATTCTAACAGCTGCTGATTCAGTTATTGGAGCATAAGAACAGGAGTAGACCATTCAGCCCCTCAAGCCTGCTCTGCCATTCAATGGGATCTTGGCTGATCTGAGGCTGAACTCCATACAGCAGCCTTTGGCCCACATCAAATCATATCTTTGCTGAACAAAAGTCCATCTCAGATTTAAAATTAACAAACGATCTAGCACCAATGGCCGTTTGTGGAAGAGGGTTCCACACCTCTACCTCCGTTAGAAGTGCTTCCTAACATGTCCCCAGAATGGCCTGGCCCTAATTTTTAGACTATGCCCCCTAGTTCTAGAATCTACAGTAAGTGATAACAGTTGATCTTTATCGATCCTGTCTTTTCCTGTTGATATTAACAAAAAAGGACTTTGATCAGACCACCTCTTAACCTTCTAAATGATCGAGAAAACAGGCCTAATTTGAATAACCTCGCCTCATAAATTAACCCCTGAGGCCATGTACCATCCCTGTAAGCCAGCACTGCACTCCCTCCAAGGCCAAAATATCCTTCCTTTGGTGTAGTGCTCAGATCTGCTCACAGTGACTCCAAGTGGTTTCTAACCAGGGTTTTGTATAGCTGCAGCATCATTTCTATGATCCAGGTCATCCAGATATAAAGGACATCATTCCATTCACATTCTTGATTACTTTCTGCACTTGTAGCATTTTAAAGATCTTTGCCCCTGAACCCCCCCCCCCCCCCCCCCCCCCCCCCCCGCCCGATCTCTTTGGACATCCACTGAATTTAGTTTCTGATATGCCATCAATATCAGCGCAGACTTGATGGGCAGAAGGGGCTCCTTCTGCACTGTCAGGATTCGATGAAATCTGCTATCCTTATCTGGGGTGGGATTCTCCGGAGTCAATCCCGGCCCCGCCGTGTCCCGAATTCTCCGCCACCAGAGATTCAGCGAGGGCGGGAATCGCGCCGGTCGGCGGGCCCCCCCGCGGCGATTCTCCGGCCCGCGATGGGCCGAAGTCCCGCCGCTGTCAAGCCTCTCCCGCCGGCGGGAATCAAAACACATACCTGACTGGCAGGATTGGCGGCGCGGGAGGGCGCTGGGGTCCTGGGGGCAGCGCGAGGCGATCTGATCCCGGGGGTGCCCCCACGGTGACCTGGCCCGCGATGGGGGCCCACCGATCGGCGGGCGGGCTTCTGCCATGGGGGCACTCTTGTATTCCGCCTTCGCCATGGTCTTCACCATGGCTGAGGCGGAAGAGAACCCCTCCCCTGCGCATGCGCCGGCATGACGTCAGCAGCCGCTGATGTTCCGACGCATGCGCGGACTTACGCCGGCCGGCAAAGTCCTTTCGGCCCCAGCTGGCGTGGCTCCAAAGGCTGTTCACGCCAGCTGGCGGAGTGGGAACCACTCCGGCGTGGGCCTAGCCCCTCAATGTGAAGGCTTGGCCCCTAAAGGTGCGGAGTGGCGGCCCGATGCCGGAGTGGTTCACGCCACTCCAACAGGCCGGGACCCCCCGCCCCGCCGGGTAGGGGAGAATCACGGCCCTGGTCTGGTTTACATGTGACTCCAGATTCACAGCAATGTGATTGACTATTAAAGACCTCCTGAACATGAGGAATTAGGGGGTGGGCAATAAATGCAGACCTATCTAGTGACGCCTATGTCCCAAAGAGTAAAGAAATGAGTAAAGAAAACCTACCAATCCCACCAACCAGGGCAAACAGTTTCTATCCATCTACACTGTCACGCCCTTTAAGAATGATACATATGTTTCGATCTGTTCCAGATATTATTAACCTATTCTGCTTCATAAAAGAAGAGAATGGAGAGGGCTGTGTACGTAATGGTTAAAGCGGCATGGTGGCACAGTGGTTAGCACTGCTGGCTCACAGTTCCAGGGACCCGGGTTCAATTCCGGCTTCGGGTGTCTGTATAGAGTTCACACTTTCTCTCCGTGTCTGTGTGCGCTTCCTTCGGGCACTCCCGTTTCCTCCAATAGGTCAAAGATGTGCAGGTTGGGCAGCAAGGTGGCAGTGGGTTAGCACTGCAGCCTCACAGTGCCGAGGTTCCAGGTTCGATCCCGGCTCTGAGTCACTGTCCGTGTGGGGTTTGCACATTCTCCCCGTTTTTGCGTGGGTTTCGCCCCACAACCCAAAGATGTGTAGGTGGATTGGCCACGCTAAATTGCCCCTTATTTGGAATAAATGAATTGGGCACTCTAAACTTCTAAAAAAAAAGAAGCAATATCCCTTTGTGATTTTATGCTGTCATCTACACTGCCACCCAACGTTGTGTCACTGGCAAATTTGGATATATAGAACATAGAACAGTACAGCACAGAACAGGCCCTTCGGCCCTCGATGTTGTGCCGAGCTATGATCACCCTACTCAAACCCACATATCAACCCTATACCCGTAACCCAACAACTCCCCCCTTAACCTTACTTTTTAGGACACTACGGGCAATTTAGCATGGCCAATCCACCTAACCCACACATCTTTGGACTGTGGGAGGAAACCGGAGAACCCGGAGGAAACCCACGCACACACGGGGAGGACATGCAGACTCCGCACAGACAGTGACCCAGCCGGGAATCGAACCTGGGACCCTAGAGCTGTGAAGCATTTATGCTAACCACCATGCTACCGTGCTGCCCATGATATATGAGTTTCTACGCCATCAAGTCGTTAAAGGATAATGTGAACAATTGAGGCACTAACACATATTCCTGTGGGACACCACTAGTCACATCCTGCCAATTTGAGAACCTTCCCATTATCCCCACTTTCTATCACCTGCCAGTCAATTTTCAAGCCATGGTCAGTAATTTGCCCTCAGTTCCGTGAGCTTCGACCTTACTTTAAAGTGTCACTTAAGAGACTGTTTTGAATTCCTTCTCAGAATAATAATAATAACCTTTTATTGTCACAAGTATGACGTTACTGTGAAAAGCCCCGAGTAGCCACAGTCCGGCGCATGTTCGGGTAAGCTGGTACGGGAATTGAACCCACGCTGCTGGCCTTGTTCTCCATCACAAACTGCATCACAGTCTAGCCCACTGAGCTAAACCAGCTATATAAATAGCATAGTTATAGTCCATATAAATAGCATCCATTGACATTCTCCTGCCCAACTACCTCAGTCACCTCTTCAAAAAATTAAATGAGCTTTGTCAGACGTGACCTACCTGTCATGAATCCATGCTGGCTCACCTGGTGCACCCATTCCCTCCTATCACCGCCCCCCCGCTATTTTCCCTATCCATCCTCTAAACCTTATAACCTGGTATACTTGATAAGTATGTACCTGTTAGGCAGGGAGGAAATGGTCGAGCGAGGGAACCATGGGTTACTAAAGCAGTTGAAACTCTTGTCAAGAGGAAGAAGGAGGCTTATGTGAAGATGAGACGTGAGAGTTACAAGATAGCCAGGAAGGCTCTAAAGAGAGAGCTAAGAAGAGCCAGGCGAGGACATGAGAAGTCTTTGGCAGGTAGAATCAAGGATAACCCTAAAGCTTTCTATAGATATGTCAGGAATAAAAGAATAACTAAGGTAAGAGTAGGGCCAGTCAATGACAGTAGTGGGAAGTTGTGCGTGGAGTCCAAGGAGATAGGAGAGGTGCTAAATGAGTATTTTTCGTCTGTATTCACACAGGAAAAAGACAAAGTTGTTGAGGAGGATACTGAGATAAAGGTTACTAGACTAGAAGGGCTTGAGGTTCATAAGGAGGAGGTGTTAGCGATTCTGGAAAGTGTTAAAATATATAAGTCCCCTGGGCCGGATGGGTTTTATCCTAGGATTCTCTGGGAAGCTAGGGAGAAGATTTCTGAGCCTTTGGCTTTGATCTTGAAGTCATCTTTGTCTACAGGAATAGTGCCAGAAGACTGGAGGATAGCAAATGTTGTCCCCTTGTTCAAGAAGTGGAGTAGAGATAACCCCGGTAACTATAGACCAGTGAGCCTTACTTCTGTTGTGGGAAAAGTTTTGGAAAGGTTTAAAAGAGATAGGATGTATAATCATCTGGAAAGGAATAATTTGATTAGTGATAGTCAACATGGTTTTATGAAGGGTAGGTCGTGCCTCACAAACCTTATTGAGTTCATTGAGAAGGTGACCAAACAGGTGGATGAGGGTAAAGCAGTTGATGTGGTGTATATGGATTTCAGTAAAGCATTTGATAAGGTTCCCCATGGTAGGCTATTGCAGAAAATACAGAGGCATGGGATTCAGGGTGATTTAGCAGTTTGGATCAAAAATTGGCTAGTTGATAGAAGACAAAGGGTGGTGGTTGATAGGAAATGTTCTGACTGGTGTCCAGTTACTAGTGGTGTACCACAAGGATCTGTTATAACAGGTTATTTTTATAAGTAACCTGGAGGAGGGCGTAGAATGATGGGTGAATAAATTTGCAGATGACACTAAAGTCGGTGGACAGTGCAGAAGGATGTTACAAGTTACAGAGGGACATAGATAAGCTGCAGAGCTGGGTTGACAGATGGCAAATGGAGTTTAATGCAGAAAAGTGTGAGGTGATTCATTTTTGGAAGGAATAACAGGAAGACAGAGTACTGGGCTAATGGTAAGATTCTTGGTAGTGTGGACGAGCAGAGAGATCTCGGTGTCCATGTACATAGATCCCTGAAAGTTGCCACCCAGGTTGAGAGGGTTGTTAAGAAGGCGTACGGTGTGTTAGCTTTTATTGGTAGAGGAATTGAGTTTCGGAGCCATGAGGTCATGTTGCAGTTGTACAAAACTCTGGTGCGGCCGCATTTGGAGTATTGCGTGCAGTTCTGGTCGCCATATTATAGGAAGGATGTGGAAGCATTGGAAAGGGTACAGAGGAGATTTACAAGGATGTTGCCTGGTATGGAGGGAAGATCTTATGAGGAAAGGCTGAAGGACTTGAGGCTGTTTTTGTTAGAGAGAAGAAGGTTAAGAGGTGACTTAATTGAGGCATACAAGATGATCAGAGGATTAGATAGGGTGGACATTGAGAGCCTTTTTCTTCGGATGGTGATGTCGAGCACGAGGGGACATAGCTTTAAATTGAGGGGAGATAGATATAGGACAGATGTCAGAGGTAGGTTCTTTACTCAGAGAGTAGTAAGGGCGTGGAATGCCCTGCCTGCAACAGTAGTGGACTCACCAACACTAAACGCATTCAAATGGATACTATCATTGGATAGGCATATGGATGATAAGGGAATAGTGTAGAGGGACTTTAGAGGGGTTTCACAGGACGGCGCAACATCGAGGGCCGAAAGGCCTGTACTGCGCTGTAATGTTCTATGTATCTGAAGTTCCCTGTTTTGACCACTATATCACTCGGGGTTTTTCACAGTAACTTCATTGAAGCCTACTTGTGACAATAAGTTATTATTATAATAATATTATTATTATATTATCTCCAAATTCAACTTGTGCCTGCAGCTCATTTAATTTATTCCTTACACTCTGCGCATGTGTATATAGAGCTCTTATGTGTGTCATACACTCTAACCTGTCCCTCAGCATTGATGCTTTCTTCACCCGTTTATTATTCCTCACTTCTTGTTCAATCGATATACTTCTTATAGTTTTACCATTTCCTGCCGAACCTGAAGTAGGATTCCTGACTATTTCTTTACTCACTGCCCTGTGACTTGTTTTTGAAACCATATTGACATTCCCCGCTGTCCCCCTCCCATTTACTAGTTTAAAGTCCACGTGATCACCCTATATAGCCTTTCCATGAAGAGACTCGTCCCAGACTGGTTTAGTGGGGCCCATTCCAAGGGTAAAGCTCGTATTTCTCTCCCAACGCTGGTGCCAGTGCCCCACGAAATGGAAACACCTCCTTCCCGCACCACTTCTTTAGCCACGCCTTTACTTCCCTGATTTTCTTATGTTTATGCTAATTTGTCTATCGCTCGGGTAATAAACCAGAGACTGGAACCCTTGAGGTCCTGTTCTTTTATTTTGTTCCTAATTGCTAATAATCTTCAAACAGAACCTCTTGACTACTCTTGCCTATGTTGTTGATTCCAGCATGGATTACAACAACTGGATCCTCCCCCTCCCTCTCCAAAATCCTTATGCGCCGGTTTGAGATGTCCCTCACCCTGGCACCAGAAAGGCAACACACAATGGATTGACAAAGGATGCTATCTATACCCTCGATAGTAGAATCCCCTACCACTACCACTTGTCTTTTTGCTCCCACTGCATGAATGGCCTCCTGTATCACGGTGCAGTGGTCAGTTTGCCCATCCTCCCTGCAGTCTTTTTCCACACATTGACCGACTACCTCTGACCCATTGGGCAACTTCAAATGCTGCGGCTCCTCCAATGGTAAATCCAGGATCACTCTACCTGCCTCACTCGCAGTCACACCATCCTGTCTCTTGCCACTGGCCAAGTTTGAAGTACTTAACCCAAGGGGCGTTACTGCCTGAATCACAGTGGGATAGGTAGCTCTCCCCCTCTCTGATGTGCCGCAGTGCCGGACTCCAACTCATGAACTCTGAGCCGAAGTTCCAGTAGCTGCAAACGCTTTCTGCCGATGTGGTCACCTTGGCTCGCAATGGAATCTACCAGCACCCCCGCAATGCAGCTGCAACACATCGCCTGCACTGCCATCTCTGGTTTAGTTCATTAGCTTTTTTAGCTATTATTCTCAGCGAGTCCCTTAATTATAATATGATTTCCTAAATTTACAGCAACTTAATATTAGTCCCCAAATGTAGATCCCGTACCAACCAATCAGCACACCACTTTCCTCTGACGTTGTTTTGAAGCCGCTCTCCATTTCCCCACTGTTATAATTCTCCGCGCATGCTTGTTTTCCTGCGCCCCGCCGCTCTCCTTGTGCTCTTTTATCCCAATCAGCTACACAGCTTTCAGGTCCTCCTCAGCAAGGCCACCACTTTCTGAGGAAAGGCGGAAAAGGAAAAGAGCAGCTTGTTCCCTCCCCACCAAACTCCCTCATTCACCAAACCCCAAGTTCAGCACTCCACTGCAGCCCAGAGCAGCACTTCAGTGCAGACTTTATGCTAACCCGGGCCATGCTCATTCAGTGTGTAACGCTGACCCGTGATGATTCAGTGTGTAATGCTAACCCGTGCTGATTCAGTGTGTAATGCTGACCCGTGCTCATTCAGTGTGTAATGCTGACCCGTGCTGATTCAGTGTGTGATGCTAACCCGTGATGATTCAGTGTGTAATGCTGACCCATGCTGATTCAGGGTGTAATGCTAACCCGTGCTGATTCAGTGCGTAATGCTGACCCGTGCTGATTCAGTGTGTAATGCTAACCCGTGCTCATCCAGGGTGTAATGCTAACCCGTGCTGATTCAGTGTGTAATGCTAACCCGTGCTGATTCAGTGTGTAATGCTGACCCGTGCTGATTCAGTGTGTAATGCTGACCCGTGATGATTCAGTGTGTAATGCTAACCCGTGATGATTCAGTGTGTAATGCTGACCCATGCTGATTCAGGGTGTAATGCTAACCCGTGCTGATTCAGTGTGCAATGCTAACGCGCTGATTCAGTGTGTAATGCTAACCCATGCTGATTCAGTGCGTAATGCTGACCCGTGCTGATTCAGTGTGTAATGCTAACCCGTGCTCATCCAGGGTGTAATGCTAACCCGTGCTGATTCAGTGTGTAATGCTAACCCGTGCTGATTCAGTGTGTAATGCTAATGTGCTGATTCAATGTGTAATGCTGACCCGTGCTGATTCAGTGTGTAATGCTAACCCGTGCTGATTCAGTGTGTAATGCTAACGTGCTGATTCAGTGTGTAATGCTAACGCGCTGATTCAGTGTGTAATGCTAACCCGTGCTGATTCAGTGTGTAATGCTAACGCGCTGATTCAGTGTGTAATGCTAACCCGTGCTGATTCAGGGTGTAATGCCAATATGTGCTGATTCAGTGTGTAATGCTAACCCGTGCTGATTCAGGGTGTAATGCCAATATGTGCTGATTCAGTGTGTGATGCTAACCCGTGCTGATTCAGTGTGTAATGCTGTCCCGTGCTGATTCAGTGTGTAATGCTAACATGCTGATTCAGTGTGTAATGCTAACGTGCTGATTCAGTGTGTAATGCTAACGTGCTGATTCATTGTGTAATGCTAACGCGCTGATTCAGTGTGTAATGCTGACCCGTGCTGATTCAGTGTGTAATGCTAACATGCTGATTCAGTGTGTAATGCTAACCCGTGCTGATTCAGTGTGTAATGCTAACCCGTGCTGATTCAGTGTGTAATGCTAACGCGCTGATTCAGTGTGTAATGCTAACCCGTGCTGATTCAGTGTGTAATGCTAACCCGTGCTGATTCATTGTGTAATGCTAACGCGCTGATTCAGTGTGTAATGCTGACCCGTGCTGATTCAGTGTGTAATGCTGACCCGTGCTGATTCAGTGTGTAATGCTAACATGTTGATTCAGTGTGTAATGTTGACCCGTGCTGATTCAGTGTGTAATGCTGACCCATGATGATTCAGTGTGTAATGCTAACGCGCTGATTCAGTGTGTAATGCTAACCCGTGCTGATTCAGTGTGTAATGCTAACATGCTGATTCAGTGTGTGCTGCTAACAGTGCTGATTCAGTGTGTAATGCTAACATGCTGATTCAGTGTGATGCTAACGTGATGATTCAGTGTGTGATGTTGACCCGTGCTGATTCAGTGTGTAATGCACCCGTGCTGATTCAGTGTGTAATGCTAACACGTGATGATTCATGCGTAATGCTAACCCGTGCTGATTCAGTGTGTAATGCGAACCCGTGCTGATTCAGTGTGTAATGCCTGAACACTGATGATTCAGTGTGTAATGCTAACACGCTGAGATTCAGTGCGTAATGCTAACCCGTGCTGATTCAGTGGTAATGCTAACCCGTGGATTTCGTGTGTAATGCTGACCCGTGATGATTCAGTGTCGTAATGCTAACCCGTGCTGATTCAGTGTGTAATGCTAACCCGTGCGATTCCAGTGTGTAATGCTGACCCGTCGATGATTCAGTGTGTACTGCTAACGCGCTGATTCAGTGGCAATGCTAACCCGTGCTGATTCATTGTGTAATGCGACCCCGTGCTGATTCAGTGTGTAATGCTAACCCATGCTGATTCAGTGTGTAATGCTAACCCGTGCTGATTCGTGTGGCAATGCTAATGTGCTGATTCAGTGTGTATGCTAACATGCTGATTCAGTGTAGTAATGCTAACCCGTGCTGATTCAGTGTGGTAATTGCTTAATGTGCTGATTCCAGTGTGCAATGCTAACCCGTGCTGATTCAGTGTGTAAGCTAATGTGCTGATTCAGTGTGTGATTAATGCTAACCCGTGGTTGCTGATTCACAGTGTGTAATGCTAATGTGCTGATTCAGTGTGTAATGCTAATGTGCTGATTCAGTGTGTAATGCTAATGTGCTGATTCAGTGTGTAATGCTATCCGTGCTGATTCAGTGCTGTAATGCTAACACGTGCTGATTCAGTGTGCAATGCTGACCCATGCTGATTCATTGTGTAATGCTAACGCGCTGATTCAGTGTGTAATGCTAACCCGTGCTGATTCAGTGTGTAATGCTAACGCGCTGATTCAGTGTGTAATGCTAACACGCTGATTCATTGTGTAATGCTAACGCGCTGATTCAGTGTGTAATGCTAACCCGTGCTGATTCAGTGTGTAATGCTGACCCGTGCTGATTCATTGTGTAATGCTAACGTGCTGATTCAGTGTGTAATGCTGACCCGTGCTGATTCAGTGTGTAATGCTGACCCGTGCTGCTTCAGTGTGTAATGTTGACCCATGCTGATTCAGTGTGTAATGCTAACATGCTGATTCAGTGTGTAATGTTGACCCGTGCTGATTCAGTGTGATGCTAACACATGCTGCTTCAGTATGTGATGCTAACACGCGATGATTCAGTATGTGATGCTAACACGTGATGATTCAGTGTGTGTGATGCTAACGCGTGATGATTCAGTGTGTGTGATGCTAACACGCGATGATTCAGTATGTGATGCTAACATGAGATGATTTAGTGTGTAATGCTAACATGTGATGATTCAGTGCATAATTTTATCACCTATACTCTTATATTCTGCAGGTGGGTGTTGTAAGCTGGGGATCCATTAATGTCTGCGATGACATAAGAGCACAGAAGCAATACGCCCGGGATTTTCACATCAACTTATTTAAGGTGTTGCCGTGGTTGAGGAAGAAGCTTGGTAACATTATAACTTTTATAGATTAGGGAGGCTCAGGAGGAAGCCATTCAGCCCCTCGAGCCTGTGCCAGCTGCTCCTGTTGAACCATGGCTGATCTGTATCTTAATGTCTTCCACCTGCATTAGTTATGTATACCTCCCCCATTCACCTGTTGAATCTTTTATTCATCTCAAACTCCTCAAATAGATCATCCTTTAATCTTCTATACTCAAAGCAACACAAAACTCGTCCATGCAAAATACCGCAGATGCTGGAGATCTGAAATAATAACAGCACGTTCCGGGAGATACACAATAGGTCTGGGAGCAGAAGTGGAGAGAGGAGATTTCAGGTTTTGAGTCTAATATGACTCTTCATTGAAACTGAAATGTTCTGAAATTGAGTCATATTGGACACAAAACCTTAACTCTGTTGCTGTCCCCACAGATGCTACCCGAAATGCTGAGTTTGTCCAGCACCTTCTGATTTTATTCTGAGTCTTACACAGCCTGTCTTCACACTTTAACTCTTCTAGTCCTGGTATAAGATCACAAGAAATAGGAATTGAAGTTGGACATTTAGACCCTTGAACCCGTTCTACCATTCAATAAGATCACGGTTCATCTGATTGTGGCCTCAACTTCACTTTCCTGTCTGCCCCTTCCACCCCCCCCCCGATTCCCTCCCCCCTCTCCCTCCCCCCTCACCCCCACCCCTGTCCCCCATAACCCTCGCTTGTCAGTCAAAAATCTGTCCAACCCAGCCTTGAATATATTCAGTGACCCAGCCTCCAATGCTCTCTGGGATAGAGAATTCCAAAGACGAACAACATCTGAAGGAAGAAAGTCCTCCTCATCTTAGTCTTAAATGGGATATCCCTTAGTTTGAAATGGTGGGCCCAGTTCTAGGTGTCCCCCTGACGAAGGTAAACACCCTCTCGGTATCTTTTATGTTTCGATAAGATCATCAATCCTCCTTCTCGACTTCAATGCGTGTGGACAAACTCCTCAACCGTTCCTCCTGAGAAAATCCCTCCATCCCTGGAACCAGCTTCATGAACCATCTCTGAACGGCGTCCAATAAAAGTTTACTCCCACTTAAGTAAGGAGACTGGAACTATACTGAGAACTCCAGGTGCAGTCTCAGTGCCCCGGACAATCGCAGCAAGACTTCCCTACTTTTATACTCCATCCACCTTGCAGTCCAGGTCAACATTCAATTGGCCTTCTTAATCACTTGCTGCCCCTGCAGGCTGCCTTTTTATGATTCCTATACAAGGACCCAGATCCCTCTGCACCACCGACTTCTGCAGTCTCTCTTCCTTATATAATATTCTGATTTAAATAGTTAGCATGTGAGCTAATCTGCGTGATACCTTTGCCAAGGCCAATGTATCCTTCCTGAAGTGTGGTGTGCAGAACTGAACATTGTCACTCCAGATGGGGTCCAACCAGAGTTTTATACAACTATTAAGTTTGTCCCATAAATATTCCTGCCCTCTGAAAGAAGACCATTCCACGAATCTTCCTTTTGGACTGGTTTACTCGTTTCTTTCTTTTCGCGTCTTTTGTAGGTGAGTCTTCAAACATCTCAGTTCCACTGCAGTTCCTTGCTTGTCACCATTTCGAAAATACTCTGATTAGGTGGCACGCCGGCACAGTGGTTAGCACGGCTGCCTACAGCGCTGAGGACTCGGGTTCGATCCTGGCCCCGGGTCGCTGTCCGTGTGGAGTTGGCACATTCTCCCAGTATCTGCGTGCGTTTCACCCCCACAACCCAAAGATGTGCAGGTTAGGTGGAGTGGCCACGCTAAATTGTCCCTTAATTGGAAAAACAAATAATTGGGTACTCTACATTTCTAAAAGAAAAGAAAATACTCTGATGTTTGCAATACCTCCTTCGCCATAGTTTTGCCCACTCATTTCAACGATCAATGTCTTGGCAAATTTTCAATCCCGTCTGCATTATTTACTGGGCCACCTAAGATGGTGGTATCAGCCTACTGGTGATACAGATCCCTGGGGTACATCAGTAGTCATATCCTATCATTTGGAGTACACATCATTATTTCTGCTCTTTGTCACCTACCTTCCAATCAATTTCCTAACAATGTCAATAGGTCACATCCAATTCTCATTTTTGTTAATAGTCTCTCATGTGGACCCTTATTAAATGTCTTCTGGAGCTCAATAACAATGATATCCACTGACATTCCCTAAACCACTGCATTAGTTATATTCTGCACAAATTCAACTTAGCCATAACTTAGACTTTTGAAATCCTTTCAGGCTCTCTTACCTTGATTGACCTGCTCATTATCTACCTTTCTCATAAGGGATTTGAACAGCAGTTTAAACATGCACTTGATTAGATGAAGTAAGGCAACATTGCGGCTGCCAACAGATTAAATTTACAGAAAACGTCCCTCTTATCAACTAGGCCAAGTGCACGATCTTGCCGAGAACTCATCCATTTATCAAGGCATATGGTCATTCCAGATACAGTCTTGGGGGAATGGAAATTTGTCTCTAAGCAGTCGCACAAAACATGGGGGTGGTTGTGGAATTTCACCCAATCCCCACCCTATTCAATATTCAGTTTCATTCAGATAGAGGGAAAGAGTGAGAAAGAGGGACACCGAAAGTGAAAAAGAGAGGGACAGAAGGAAAAAGAGAGATGCACAAATGAAAGAGACGAAGAGAGAGGGAGAGGTGGTAACAAGGAGAGGAACAAAGAGAGAGACACAGAGATTGAGAGTGAGAGACAGAAATAGAATGAGATAGATAGAAGGAGAAAGAGTGAGAGTATCTGAAACAGTGAGAGACTGAGAGAGACAAACAGAGAGAGGAAAATACACACAGATACTGAACAACAAGGAAAGGGAGAGAGAGAGCAAGAAAGAGACAGAGAGAAAGAATGGGACGAAAAGAGAGAGAGAGAGACAGAAAGTGAAAGAGACAAATCGAGAGACAGAGTGAGAGACAGCAAGGGACGAGATTTAAAGAAAGTGAAGGAGAGATAGGGACAGAGGGATATGTGAGAGACAGATAGGAGAGAGAGGGGAAGGGGTGGCGAGAGAGAAACATGTTATTGTGAGCTCATGACACAACACTGAATATTTACTCAGATTAGGCATCATTGATGTGGTATTTGTTGAAAATGGATGAACAGGTCCTATATTAAAAGGCCTACACAGGAACAAGAGGAAAAGTTGACTGGATTCTTCCTGATTCATTTCCCCCCCCCCTATCAGCTGTGTGCAATTTCATGTATTCTGGCTTCTGTGTCTTTCTGTGAAGCAGCAATTGTAAAGGTAATTGAAAAAAAACTTTGTAAATACATTTAATTTCTTGTTTGCAAATGCTTCCCAATAAACAATTAACCATCAAAGCATTTGGATACCTGAAGTGCTATTGGAATAAGTATCGTTATGAAAGATCTTGGAAGTTGTTGCACAGGAAGTGAAACGGCCATCTGCCGAAATCCCATTTTCCAGATTTTCCCCTTCATCCCTTTATAATCTAGCACTGCTGCCTCACAGCGCCAGAAACCCCCCACAGTCCAAAGATGTACAGGTTAGGTGGATTGGTTACGCTAAATTGCCCCTGAGTGTCCAAGGATGTGTAGGTCATGTGAGGTGCGGAAATGGGGAGGGGGAGTGGACCTGGATAGGGTGCTCTTTCAGTGGGTCGGTGCAGACTCGATGGGCTGAATGGCCTCCTTCTGCACCATAGTAATTCTATGGTTCTATTAGCTTCTCAAATACATAGGCAATTTCCTTTGAAAGAATTTTGTAGCCTCTTCCCCAGTGAATCGTCAGGTGGCAAGTGGTCAGAAATACATCTTGGATAATAATAGGGATGCCAATGTCAGAAGAGGTGGGTAGGGTAGGGGCTTATAATGGGTGGCTGACACGGTGGCACAGTGATTAGCACTGCTGCCCCACAGCACCAGGGACCTAGGGTCAATTCTGGTCTTGGGCGACTGTGTGGAGTTTACAGTCTCCCCGTGTCTGCGTGGGTTTTCTCCGGGTGCTCCGGTTTCCTCCCACAGTCCAAAGATATGCAGGATAAATGATAAATTGCCCTTAATGTCCAAAGATGTGTAGGTTAGGTAGAGTTACAGAGATGAGGTGGGAAATTGGTCTGGGTTGAATGCTCATTTGGAGGGTCAGTGCAGGCTCGATGGGCCTCCTTCACTGTAACGATTCAATGGATTAGTTCTCCACCTTTGGGATAATGTCCAACGAAACATTTCTGTACTTTCTGGATATGTACATGGAGAAAGTATATCTTCAATTGTGATAACAATAAATGGGCCGTTCACAGCATGGATTCTTCTTAGAAAGTCCTTCAGGATCGTAGGTCACTCATTTTCACTCTGGTGTGATGGGTTCAAAGTCCAAAGTGCGATCTGCAGGCTCTGACACTTGCAGGGCAGGTGGTGCTTGAAGGTTTGGGTAGACAGGTTGTTTGGAGGTTTGTGGGCTCCCTCCCACACCTTGACCTCACATCTGCACGTTCCTGCCGGTCAGAAAAAGATCATGATAACATGGAAATATCAGGGAATAAGTTGGAATGTGTTCTGCAGGTTATACAATAGCAGGTAAGGTACGGGCTTATAATGGGTGGATGACACGGTGGCACAGTGGTTAGCACTGCTGTCTCGCAGCGCCAGGGACCCGGGTTCAATTCCAGCCTTGAGTGACTTAAGTGGAGGTTGCATGCTCTCCCCAAGTCTGCAAGTTTTCTCCCACAATTTAAAAATGGAAGCTACTTAAATGCTGGGTCAGTTTAGTATGGTTAATGGAACTAGTACTTTTGAAGAGTTAATGAACCTAGTAACTTTGCAAACAGATGTTTACCCAAGGTAAACTGGTAATAATGGGGAATAGAACAAAACAGATTTGAATGAGGTGCCAGAGGTTCAAAAAAAGGCCCGGGGGGGGGGGGGGGGGGGGGGGGGCTGGTTGGAGACAAGGTATGAACATTGCATTTATATTCTGAAAGGTTGACTCACAAAATGAAGGTAATTAAGTTTGACTTCTGAAGAAGTTCCTTCAGATAAGGGAAGATCAAAATGGACAAACTATGTATCAAACAACTCAACTTATGCTAGGGTAGCTATTTTGAGACCTCAGCCCACAGCAGGAATAGCTGTTTCAGCACCCAGTAAGCCATGTTTGTGAAGAACATCTTCCTTGAACAATGAGTTGTTTTGTCAGAAACAACCCCAGGAGTATATAACTGCCTGGTGTGGTAACATTTGCTGGATTTTGTTTATAGTTTTTAAAAACCTATGAGATGTTATGGGAGTTTGGGGAGGATTAGCTTTGATGATAAGGAAATAGAGGTGTTTTGAATTGGGTAAAGTTAGGGTTACTGTGTATAGCCATTGTTTTAATTAAGGACACTTCTAGTTGACATTTTTATTTTATTGCTTAATATACATTTAATTCAAATCATCACAAAAAAAGGGGCCTCACGGTAGCATGGTGGTTAGCATCAATGCTTCACAGCTCCAGGGTCCCAGATTCGTTTCCCGGCTGGGTCACTGTCTGTGTGGAGTCTGCACGTCCTCCCCGTGTGTGCGTGGGTTTCCTCCGGGTGCTCCGGTTTCCTCCCACAGTCCAAAGATGTGCAGGTTAGGTGGCTTGGCCATGCTAAATTGCCAGTAGTGTAAGGTTAATGGGGGGATTGTTGGGTTACGGGTATCCGGGTTACGTGGGTTTAAGTAGGGTGATCATTGCTCGGCACAACATTGAGGGCTGAAGGGCCTGTTCTGTGCTGTACTGTTCTATGTTCTATGTAAAACATTTGGAAATTATTGTGATGGACTTCTTCCAACTAACCCAGGAGACTCAGGGACAGGTTACAATTGTTTATTCATGAATTCAAGCACGATGAGAACTACCCAGAGAAACCTTCGAAGCTTCACTCTCCTCTAATACAGCGCTCAAAGGGAGGACATTCCAGCACAGCTCTCTCTCCTAAGTCACAGATACACACTGCTTAATAAGTACACAGAATATTGTTTAATTGCCAAGCTTGTATTACTAAACCTTTCACCCAAATCAGGATTGTTGTCCCTTCCTGGCTCAAGACTATCTGTTCTTCTAACAAGTAAACAGCCTTACTGGTGAGTCCTGCTGATCTGGTCCTTGAGCGGTCGTAAAGTTCACTCGGGGTATAAGCATATGACTAGCATGTGCTCTTTGCTCTAATGCAAGGATGTTAGCCCTATCCCCCTTTTACTAAACATTCTTTCAACCTAACATTCTTTCAACCTACCTTGGCCGGGCCCAAGGTAGCAAACTTTCATTGTACTGTGCTTTTCCTTTTATGCTTCTCTTCTCACAACTAGTTTTTAGATAACACACA
Source organism: Scyliorhinus canicula (assembly GCF_902713615.1). Classification (NCBI taxonomy): domain Eukaryota; kingdom Metazoa; phylum Chordata; class Chondrichthyes; order Carcharhiniformes; family Scyliorhinidae; genus Scyliorhinus; species Scyliorhinus canicula. Next base: position 12,693,580 of record NC_052158.1, on the reverse strand, counting down.
ATTGAAGCAGCATGATTGCATATAAAAGTGATAACATATCATTATAGTATCATTGTACAGACTTAAAAGATTCCCCAATTCTCCCTTCACCCGTATCCATCTTGTAGTTAATTCTTATTCATTTGGCCCAATGCAAATTTCCTGTTCCTATTATTTTAATTTGTCTTAAAGTCAGTTTCTCTGTGGTGTATGTGGCAATGCCTCTATCATTTTGAAATGTTTTCTTGCTCTTCAAGCCATATTAACCATTTCATGTCACAATGTTGGTCAAGCAATTGAGCAAGTCTTCAGTGCAGCTGCACCATGTAGTCCTGTGTGTTACTTCATTCACAAGGTACCACACACTTCTGCACATTCGTGTTCTACTTCCTTTTTTAAACCTTTTACGTCTTTTACTAAATCTATTTATTCATCCTAATAGACATCCTTCTCTGGTTTGCACATCTTTCCTCACATTATATGAAATCACAAAGTACAATTGAGGGCAGTTATTTTAAGTTTTGCTCCGAAGATTTGGAATAACCCAACATTTACCACCTGCCGTGTTTTTCGCACAACAAAGTCTCTGGAATGAATCGCCTCCATTTTGGTCAGTTGCAAGCCAAGAACTCATACAAGTCAGCATGGAATTTTGACCTCTTTTGGAATGCTCATATGTTCCACCCAACAGAGCTGGTTTTCAGTGACTAGTGCTTTGGGGTTCCAGGTGTTTGCTTGGGAGAGGACCCTGCCGTTGGGGTACCTTTTGTGGCATCAAATTTGGAGGATTTTGCAAAGGCACTGCCTGCTGTACTTCTCCAGTGTTTTGAGCTGCCTGCTGTGAATTGCTCAATTCTCTGAGGCATGAACGAACACGTGGACATGTCAAGAAGGTGTGATAAAGTGAGACTTAAGGAATCTAATCATTGGGAATATGTTCTGGTGAATATGTGATTAAAAGAGAGCAATCTATATTTTAAGATGGGACTTGGTCAGAAAGACAGATTGTTGGAGGTCTTTGATATGCTTAACAACACAATAGATATTTACCGAAAAGAAGTGGGTAACAATAGAGCATAGGATTTCAGGCATTAAAGCACATGTGGTAAAAGTTCAAAAGAGAAGATGAGGCTGAAGTTGACACTTACATTATAAATGAGTGAGTTTATGTATGAAATTTAATTGAGAGGGACCTCAAATGCAAGTAGTTCAGATTTAAAAAAAATCAAAGCAGCGTATCAGTGGCAGGGTTCATCCTATACAGTGAGCTGACCTAAGCAGATCTGGTCCGAGATCACAGCCACACACAGCAGGAAGCTGCATTCACTCCAAACAAAACAGTGCCTTAGGAATCCTGTTTGAATCACCAGATGTTTCTATTCTAAACCTGAAGTAATCCCAAGAGAGAGAGAGAGATGCCAAGTGTGGTAACTATTGCTGGATTTCGCTTCTGGTTTTAAAACCGACGAGATGTTGCTTGGGGAGTGTTCGCTCTGAGTTTAGAAGAATAGAAGAGTTTGGAACTGGGTGAATTGAAGTTATTGTGTTCAGCCATTATTGCAGTTGACTGTATTTTTTTTAGTTACCTTTCTTGTCTGTTTTACCGTTGAATAAACATTTATTTAATTATTACAACAAGACTGGAATCTTCCTTACTGGTTTTCACATATTTTCACATATGATATCGAATTGCAAAAATATCGTTAGAAAATGGCATTTCAAGTCTCCCTCCTGGGATTTGAAATACCCCAGCATTTAACATCAGCTGGATTCTTAATAGACAAGGTGCATTGTCCACAACAATGTTTCCTCAAATGCCTCATCTTCCCTGTGCGCTGTTCGTCCAGGGTTCAGTTGCCCTGAGCTAGCAGCCTGGGCGAGGCCCAGTTTTAAGGAGCAGGACAGAATCCTTTGTAATTTTGTCCCAGGTGAAAGCACACCAAATCACCCCTCAGGAAGTGTCATGAGCCAAAATCTTTCACAAGGAAATCATCTGTGAGAATTTCATGATGGGGTATTGGCAAGAGGCCAACCAGCTTAAATTCAATACTCCTTAAAATAGACAGAGGGATGATTTATTCCCACCCCCCACACACTGCTGTTGTATTTAAAGGTTGGGAGGGGCACACACAATAAAGTGGGGGCCAGACCTGGGCCTTTCTGCACACATCCAACCTTTCCTCCATACTAGTGTGGACGGGTAAGGTGTCAAGCAGCCCATCCAGTCTTATGCCTATTTTAGACCTCATTATGCCTCTCCCTCAATTATACATGTGGCTGGGGAAAGCAAAAGGGAGGCAGCCAACCCAGCATATTTCAATCTAAGGGTAAAGAAGGGAAGGAAGTGAAGGTACCTCCTTTGGGGTAATGTGCCGATCAGCAATACACCCTGTGTCTCCCTGACAGCCTCTAAAATCCAATGCCAGCCCTTCGCACCCCCTTTACTAAGGTCTCCAATCCCTTACAAAATCCCCTGACTTTCTTTTAAATCCAGCATATCCTCCTACTCAGGCACGGCCTGTAGTCCCAGCAGTGTCCACTACTTGTTTCTGGTGTTGCCAGGGCTCCAAGCGCTTGAGAGCAGGACTTCTTGCCCCTGAGGGGCGGAAGTCCCAATCTCTCGGGCTGTTCAGCCTGCCCCAGCGTGTTGTTGCAGAGGGACAGCCAGATCAGGGGAGTTGTCGCCTGGTTTTCCAACTGGGGGGGGGGGGGGGGGGGAGCTTAAAATTCACTCCCAGGAAACTGACGCAGTTGCCTCAGCAACAAGAGGAAGATTTCAGTAGTCCTCTTCTGGCTTTGGTCTGTTTACAGGGCCAGCGGGAGAAATTCACTGAGTCAGTAATCTGTCTCCAGAATAAGCCCCCCTCCCCCCACCACCCGCCCTGAGGAAACCACTTATGTCATCAATATATTTAATATGCAATCATCTGGTGACCCATTTACAGCCTATGGAGTGTGGTGTCTGAAGCAATATGAAAGGAAGTGTGTCATGTAATTCAGCCTTGGTTTCACTTTGGCCTGGAGCAGCACACAGGCACACGGCTCTGAAGTCCATGTATACCTGTTTCCATGTGCCTAGAATTAATAAATCAACACCTCAACATGTTTGCAAAATCCCTTATGGGCAACTGGTGCCTTTATATCATTTTAACACACACAAGTGTCCAGCTTCACCACCTTGTTCCATCTCTTGAGGAAGCTCCCATTTCCTTACTGGCCTCGGATGCTTTGAAACCACTGCTGATTTCAGGGAGTTTGCAATGCGTCAGAAGCAGAATACTGCAGATGATGGAAACCTTTAAACAAAAAGCTGAGAATTCTAGGAAACATTCAGCAGGTCAGGCATCGTATGCCTGTAAGTGGGTATGTCCATAATCTGTAAACATTGTCAGACAGGAATATAATGTCCTTTATCATGTGATACTGAGTAGAGAATAAATCTTTGAATCTTTAGAAGAACTCACAGAATAGCTTATCAGTCCTGCCCACGTTATCAGTGAGTTTATGTTTAAAGGATGGAAGGAAACACAGCATGGTGGCAACTAGTGAGATGTTGAGCATTTGAAAGTAAGTGGAAGAGTTCTCCTTGCCTATTAACTTACACGTTTCTGGAGAGCTCCGACGAACACAACCTGCTTAACCAACTAAACAAATTGCAACTCAGTATCACGTGACATATGACATTATCGCCAGGATATTTCAGAGGGGGTGGGTTTCCCTTCCACTATCCAAAAAGTCAGCAGGGGCCGCAATCATAAAATGACTGGTTCTGCCACGGAGATAGCATTCGGCCAGCCTCGCTGGGTAGTCTTTGCGGTGGTGCTGTTTGTGGGCACCACATCTGGGGGCATTTGAAAGGAAGTGGAAGAGTTCTCCTTGCCCCTTTAGTGGTTTTGATGGACTTTTTCGTTCACGTTTTGGTGGAAAGGGCTCCTGACCTTGGGCTGAATCAACTCCTACTGAGCCTCAATGTCCACTCAAATTACATCCCAATTCTGGTGACACAACTCCGTCTGCCTTGCAATCTGTTTTGCTTTCTCTCAGGTCAAAACCTCTTTGGATTGTAACAAATTGGACAGAGCATTCTTGAGCATGCCAATTATGATGCGGTCTCAAATCTATTCAGGCTGTAAGACTAGTAAATTGATATAAATTGTTAATGAAGGAAGCAATAGATTCACCCAGCCTTTGGCTGCTCTGATTAAATTACAACTCGTTTATTCTTAGGGCTGAAGTATTTATTAAAAAACCCTATAATCTTATCATATGATGCTGAACTGAGGTCTTCTTGACGTCTTGTGGTGCCAGGACATCATCAGCTATTTTCCCCATTGCATGTAAGAATGCACCGAGCTGGTTTTTCTGAGATTTTCCTTGTAAACCCAAAGCCGTTTGGTACCTTTCAAACTAACTTTCCTGGAGCTTCCATCATCATCCTTATTATGCTCTCAATATGTTGGAAAGGCTGCGGAAGGGGCAGTTGCTGCTCAGTGGCTGTTGATATAATGCACGTTTCACCCTCCAATCACTGCGGTGCTTTTAGGGTTTTGATTCTCGTCGCTGTGAATTCAATCTGTTCGAAGGTCCTCACTCGTTGGTTACCGATCTGTGGCCTGAGTTTTTCAAATGAATGTCGCTTATTGTCACAATTAGGCTTCAAACAAAGTTACTACGAAAAGCCCCTAGTCGCCACATTCCGGCGCCTGTCCGGGGAGGCCGGTACGGGAATCGAACCGTGCTGCTGGCCTGCCTTGGTCTGCTTTGAAAGCCAGAGATTTAGCCCAGTGTGCTAAACCAGCCCCTTAGCAAACTGTGGCCTTCAACAGTGCCAGTAATGTTTGTGTTGTCACTGAGCTTTCCTAAGGTTTCACGGGTACCAAGGTATTACCATATCTTGATGAGGATTTGCTTATTCCATGATAGGCTTGAAATAGTCAGGATAGGCAGTTATTTGAAACTATTTGAAAACTATTTACAAGGACCTCACGGTAACCACATGGTTTTCAGGACACAGACTCATTCTGCGTATTGTTCACTTGGAGCCTCCAACTCAACTAATGTTAAACTTACATCACCCTGGTCTCATTAACATAACAATTAACCCATTACTCTAAAGACCAAAGTGCAGTGTTGAACCGGGTTGAAAAGAACTTCATTCTGCATTGTCTGATCTACCACCTGGAGCAGGGAAATTGCGTCGACACCGAGGCCCATTTGATAGACACAGTGAGAGACTTCAATGATGCACAGGCATCAAGGGGTGAAACTAAGGGTTGGGATTCTTAAACGTCTCTGAGCTGCATTGCAGCAAATCACCAAAGCTCCTTCAGTGGCACCTTCCTAACTCGCAACCTCTAGCACCCAGAGAGAAGCTGTTCCCATTGGTGGAAGGACCAGAGAGCCACAGACCACCAATTAAAAATAATTCGTAAAGTAACTAATTTTTTCTAAACACAGCGGATATTTATGATCTGGAATGCGCAGCCGGAGAATGTGGTGAATGACGGTGCGTTCAACTGGGACTTTTGAAAGGGAATTGGATTATTATCTGAAAAAGGAACATTTGCTGGGCTATGGGAGAAGGCAGGAGAGTGGAATGAGGTGAATTGCTCTTGCAGAGGGTTAGGATGTATACAACAGGCCTAATGGCCTCTATCTGTACGGTAGCCATCTATGACTCTATGACGATATCCACCTCTGTCGGCAAGATCAGGTCGAGGTGGGAACGAACTGCTGACCTGACATTTCAACAACGGCAACAATTTACATTTAGATCACAATATAAAATATCAGTTTGCAATGGAAAAGAAGAAACTCAGCTTAAGATATTTCACTGTCTGCATCTTACTCCAAGCTTGCGACCCAGGTTTGACTCCATCATACCCTTATGCCAGAATTGTAAGGTGGATACAGGGGTCTACTTGCCCAGTTTGTGGTTCTGTGTCAAGATTAAAGCTTACTGGTTTAGTATTCTGAAAAAGCTCGAGAGGATCTCAAGAGGTTGCACGGTGGCACAGTGGTTAGCACTGCTGTCTCACAGCGCCAGGAACCCGGGTTCAATTCCAACCTCGGGTGACTGTTTGTGTGGAGTCTGCACTTTTTCCTTGTGTGTGCGTGGGTTTCCTCCGGGTGCTCCGGTTTCCTTCCACAGTCCAAAGATGTGCAGGTTAGGTGGATTGGCCATGATAAATTGCCCCTTAGTGTCCAGGAATGCGCAGGTTAGATGGGGTTATGGGGATAGGGCAGGGAAGTGGGCCTGGGTAGAGTGCTCTTTCAGAGGGTTGGTACTTGATGCGCCAAATGGCCTCTTTCTGCACTGTAGGAAATCTATGATTTTATGCTTCAAAGGGTATCGACTCACAACATTCGCCAGTTCATTTCTAGGGAGTTCAGGGACTTTGCACACACATGGGACTTTGAGCACATTAAGAGTAACCCCTGTACCCATCGGCCTGGCAGAATGGGCAGTACGCTCATCCAAGCACCTACTGGGGAAATGTGCCCGAGACCATACAGATTCCCATGCTGCACTCCTCAGCCTGTGAAATGTGCCAAGACAGGGTCCACCCTCATCAGTGCAGCGACTGTTCTTCAGGCACACCAGGACCACAATCCTCATTGCCAAGGCCCGCTTGCACCCGAACTGCAGCAGTTTGAGAAGGCAGCTCAGCACCACCTTCTCGAGGGCAATTAAGGACGGGCAATAATTGCTGACCAAAAGCTTTGTCAAAGAGGCAGTTTCCAAGGAACATCTTAAGGAAGTGAGGCTGAGAGGCGGGAAGGTGTAGGGATGGAATTCCAGAGCTTGGAGCCCAAATAGCTGAAGACGTGACCACCGACAGTGAAGTAATCAAAATTGAGGATGGACAAGGGACCAGAATTAGAGGAGTGTAGACACCTAGGAATCTTTGGGGACTGGAGGTGGTTCTGGAGATAGTGAGCGATGAGACCATGGAGGGAATTGAAAACCAGGATGAAAATTTTGAAATTTAGGTATTGCTTGATCGGGAGCCAATGTACATTAGCAAGCGCAGGCGAATAACAAATTTACCTTAATTGAATTTTTTGAGGAGGTGACCAGGTGTGTAGATGAAGGTTGTGCAGTTGATGTAGTGTATATAGATTTAAGCAAAGCCTTTGACAAGGCCCCACATGGGAGATTTATAAAGAAGGCATATGCACCATGGGATACAGCGTAATTTGATAAGGTGTTTGCAAAATTGGCTTTGTTGTAGGAGACAGAGGGTGATGACAGACGGCTGCTTTAGTGACTGGAAGCCAGTGTGCAGTGGCATAACACAGGGATCAGTGCTGGGTCCCCTTTTTTTTCATCATTTATATAAAGGACATCTATGACTATGTGGGAGGCTAGGATCAGTAAGTTTGAAGATGACATAAAGACTGGCCGGGTGGTTAACACTGAGGTTGAGTGTCTTGGATAACAGGAACGTATAGATGGGATGGTCAAATGGGCAGATAAGTGGCAGATGGAATTTAACCCTGAAAAGTGTGAGCTAATACACTTTTGAAGGAGAAATTTGACAAGGTAGCATTCAATGAATGGCATGGTACTGGAAAGTTCCGAGGAACAAAGGGATCGTGGGGTGTTTGTCCATAGACCTCTGAACGCGGGAGGGCAGGTTAAGAGCATGGTGAGAAAGGCATATGGGATACTTGCCTTAATCAATCGAGGCATAGATTACAAAACCAGAGCGGTTATACTGGAGTTGCATAGAACATCAGTGAGACAACAATTTGAGTACTATGTGGATGTGATTGTACTGGAAAGGGGTGCAGAGGAGATTCACCAGGATGTTGCCTGGGATGGAACATTTAAGTATGGAGAGGCTTTGGTTGCATTGCTGGAGCAGAGATGACTGCGGGGGCTACCTGATCAAAGTGTACAATCTGATTGACTCTTAACTGTCCCCTCAAGGGCAATTTGGAATGGACAATAAATTGTCATGTACCTTTAAGAAATGGGTGTTTATAAATGGGTGTGTATATAAGTATCTGTAGTGAGAGTACCTTTAAGAAATGGGTGTTTATTACTGCAGTGATGTCAGAGAGTGGGTGGAGCTGGGCTGTCTGTCAGCTTTTTACTTTTAATGCAGGGCGGGTTTGGTTTCATTTTAGTTTTGGAGAAGATGCAACACAGCAGGATGTGTGTGAATCTCTGTAAGCTTATGAATGTCCATTTGCTGATTTCAACGTAGTAACTGTTCTCAGTAGTGAAGTTAAGCCTGATGTCTTGCTGTTAAAAGGTGTTTTTAAGTCTTCAGATGTTAAAAGGAAAGTAAGAATTACTTAGTGTTGTATTATTTGGGGGTTGTATTTGAATTAATGGTTGCTAAGATGTTCACTATATGTTATAAAAAGGTTAACTTGAGTTCATGGAAAAAAAAACATTGTTTGCTTTAAAAAATACTTTTCCATTTCTGCTGTACCACACTTGTAGAGTGGGCCGTGTGCTCCCCATACCACAATCTATTCAAAGTTGTGGGCCAGGTGAACTCTATGATACACTTAAGGGTTCTCTAAACCCTGGCCCATAACAAAATGCTGGCCCAGTCAACAATGCCCACCTCCCCTGAACAAATTTAAAAAAAGATTATGAGGGGCATGGACAGGGTGGATAGGGAACAGCTCTTCCCCTGTTGAAAGGCCAGTTATGAGGAGACACAAGTTCAAGGTCAGGGGCAGGAGGTTTAGTGGCATTTGAGGAAAAACACTTTTACCCAGAGGGTGGTGACTGTCTGGAATGCATTGCCTGGGAGGATGGTCGAGGCGGGTTGCCTGACATCCTTTACAAAGTATCTGGATGAGCACTTCAGTGATACCGAGGTCATGTACGGCCTGAGTAAACCTCAAATTGTTGCCAGGGAGAGAGTGATGGAATTGATAGCTAGCGAATGGAGTTTAGACCAGGGGCTGAAAACAATGACTTCAGTAGCCCTGATATTTCCCTCTCGCTTTGGTGTCTGCAGGTCTCACGAGGTTCTTGGAAACCTCCTCCTCATCCCCTATGGTGGAAAAATTTGGGAATCTTGGATCCAAAGTCACCAGTTGTCCGCACTTAAACTAACGCCATCTCCCAAATTACCCCCATACTGTAACGTAAATCTCATTTTCTGAAGTAGAGCTGAGCTCAATGACACTCGAATAAACCAATATGAACAGCTTCCATTAGATGGTCCAATCACCCCATTGGTTGCTCAGATGGGTTTGAAATTTGAGTGTAGGGTCACGACCTCGCGGCAAGATGGAACAACTTGTCATTGTTGTCACAGTTACGAAAGCCCATCCCCCGCACTCAGCCTTGCCTGATAAGATAAGCCTGGCTTCCAGTCTCAGCTGATTTCATTTCGGGGAAAGGTAATTTTCCTGTTGACATGCATGTTATCTGATCAGTCAATGACCTGAAGTTTTGGATCTACCACATTTTACGTAGTTGGTCAACACGATCACAGTGCTGATATTAACCCCAGTCTAACCAGGCTGTGTTCTGTACAGGGTATCTCATTCACATTGAAGTAGCAAGTCACCAGGTAGAGAAAGAACAGAGTTACTCCATTGACTCCGTACCATTCTCTATAGAGTAAAAGGTAAGCACTTGATGTAACTATAATGTAATGACACATGACTAAGTGATCTGGAGGGAGGAGACGTTCCAACCTCGCACAGAGTTCCTGCAATATACATTGAACCGTGAATAAATTATTGTGGTTTTTACAAAGAGCGGTATTGAGTAGCTTACTTAGGGTAAATAGACAAACCCAAATCACCAAATCTAGTCCTCGAACACAGGACAAAACATGGTGGCAGTGGATAACAAGTAAAATAAAAACATAAGAACATAAGAACTAGGAGCAGGAGTAGGCCATCTGGCCCCTCGAGCCTGCTCCGCCATTCAATTAGATCATGGCTGATCTTTTGTGGACTCAGCTCCACTTTCCGGCCCGAACACCATAACCCTTAATCCCTTTATTCTTCAAAAAACTATCTATCTTTACCTTAAAAATATGTAATGAAGGAGCCTCAACTGCTTCACTGGGCAAGGAATTCCATAGATTCACTACCCTTTGGGTGAAGAAGTTCCTCCTAAACTCAGTCCTAAATCTACTTCCCCCTATTTTGAGGCTATGCCCCCTAGTTCTGCTGTCACCCGCCAGTGGAAACAACCTGCCCGCATCTATCCTATCTATTCCCTTCATAATTTTAAATGTTTCTATAAGATCCCCCCTCATCCTTCTAAATTCCAACGAGTACAGTCCCAGTCTACTCAACCTCCTCATAATCCAACCCCTTCAGCTCTGGGATTAACCTAGTGAATCTCCTCTGCACACCCTCCAGTGCCAGTACGTCCTTTCTCAAGTAAGGAGACCAAAACTGAACACAATACTCCAGGTGTGGCCGCACTAACACCTTATACAATTGCAACATAACCTCCCTAGTCTTAAACTCCATCCCTCTAGCAATGAAGGACAAAATTCCATTTGCCTTCTTAATCACCTGTTGCACTTGTAAACCAACCTTCTGTGACTCATGCACTAGCACACCCAAGTCTCTCTGAACAGCGGCATGCTTTAATATTTTATCGTTTAAATAATAATCCCGTTTGAAGACCCAGAAAAGAGCTCCAGGAGAGGATTACAGACCTGACAAGCTTGCAACTCCTTGAAAGAGAGGTGAAAGGAACGGGTTGGTGATTCATCCAAATAACAGCCCGTAACAGCCTCCCCGAACAGGCACCGGAATGTGGCAACTAGGGGCTTTTCACAGTAACTTCATTGAAGCTTACTTGTGACAATAAGCGATTTTCATTTCATATTCACAGCATTGCAGGTGTAGCAGGTGCAAGCTCTGAGAGACTGACCTGGAGTCTGGGTAGCAGTGAGCACAGACCAGAATCAACAAGCAACACCATGGAAGCAGCAACAATGACTAAACTTGGTATTTAAATTGCCACTCCCAGGGTCCTTCCAAAGCACTGACTGCTTGTAACAAGTTCAGTATTGGAACAACTGGAGAAAGAGGTTTTCGGGGTGTCCAACCACTCCTGGTTTTGCACAAAATGGACACAAGGATCAGGCTAATACATTATATTAGACAATTGGAGCAATTGCTGATGACATGATAGCAAGACAATAAGACTGCAAGCTCTTGTGATGATGCCTTCAAGGCATTTTATTTGTATTTCACTGTTTGCAAACATGTAATTGTAGAACGGACAAAATTTAACGGACAAAAGTTAAAACAAAGATCAGGAAAAAAAACACAAATTAATTTATCAATGATCCACACAGACTGGCGGAAAAGTATAACCATGGGATATCGTGGAACGCATTAATTTGCCATTTCATAGTAGCTGGGGTCCTAGATGAAGCTCTCTCTCTTGCATAAAAGCAAATTACTGTGGATTCTGGAACCTGAAATCAAAGAGAACATGCTGGAAAATTCCAGCAGTTCTGGCAGCATCTGTAGGGAGAGAAAAGAGCTAAAGTTTCGCCAGATGACCCTTTGTCAAAGCTAAAAAGCTAAAAGACAGAGAAAGTGGGAAATATTTATACTGTGGAGTGAGAGGATGAAAGATGAGTCATAGCCAGAGAAACCAAGGGAACAGATGATGCCAGGCCTGCTGAGATTTTCCAGCATTTTCTCTTTGCTCTCTCTTTTGCAAGTGAGAGATCTAAATGTAATTAAGGCAGGACAATTCATGAGGCAAACTAAGTTTAGAAAGCAAAATAGAGCGTATTCATTGGGAATGCAAAATTCCATGGAATTAAATGAGTGTGGCTGTTAAATAGGTATAGAAGGACTGTGCACCAAAAGAGAAGCTCAAGAAAATGGGAAAAAAATGTGCTAACTGGCATTTTGAAATGCTCTCAGTGTGGAGGGTAAACTTGCACAGGCAGAAAGAATGCCCAGCATGCAGAGCAGTGTACCACAACACTGCAACCACTGAAACAGGAAATAACTTTCCTAAGGGAAATGAATAAACATAAAAAAATACCAGAGCATTAAACTTGAAGTCGCTGATCACCCATAAAGTTGAAATTAGACACAGGGGCAGGTATTTCAGTGTTATCTGATGAAATAAGGTGGTTTAAGTACATTACAGCCATCTTCTGTCCAGTTACAAGGTGCAGGTGAGGTTATATTTAAAGTTACAGGTCAAAATTTGGCAAAATTAAGACAAGGATACCAAAATCATTCACCTGTTCTACATAATTCAGAACAAAGAATTTGTACTTAACATGAAAACACGCTTAGAGTTGAAAATCATCCACAACATTGAGGAAGTTGCTCTGAACAATGTTATGATCTGGCACTTGGTAAGTGCCATGCAAACCAAATCCCAAAGGGAAACTTGGCAAACTACCATAACTCTTTGTTTGAATTTTACCATGAGAAGGAGTGCAGAAGGAGGCCATTCAGCCCATAGAGTCTACACTAATCCTCCAAAATGGCACTTTACCAAGGCCCACTCGCCCACCCTACCCTTGTAACCACGTGCCTTGATCACGGCCAATCCATCTAAGCTGCATATCTTTGAAGCGTGGGAGGAAGCCAGAGCACCTGGAGGAAACCCATGCAGACACGGGGAGAACATTCAAACTCCAGACCGACAGTCACCCAAGGCCGGAATTGTACCCGGGTCTCTGGCGCTGTGAGACAGCAGTGCTAACCACTGTGCCACCATGCCCTGATATGGACACTGAAGTCAGAAGCCACAAATTCCAATAACACCTCTGGAGATTTTAAATATTAAATTAAAATATTAATTGACAAAAGAAAATTTCAACACACAAGATTACATTGACACAGATAATATTCGTCTTGCAGAACTTCTCTCCAAAACAATTTCATACTTAGTGAGACTCATAAATAAATTCTTGACAATTCAACAATCCCTACAGATATTAAATTAGAAAGAAAACAATTCCAAGAACATTATGACATGGCATCACTGTTACTGTAGGGGTAATATCGCTAGGCTTCTCCCTCACTCTCACATCCTCCCTGCTGTGGAAATTCCAAAAGTCTTTGAAACAAAACTCTGCTTTTTAAAACAGCCTCACTTTTCTTCCCGCACAGGGCATCACTCCAGGCGATATTACATGACCACTTCCCATACAGCTCTCACATCTCTCCTTAAGCAGTCGTTATTTTCTTTCATCTTTACACCATTGTCCTTACCCTTCCTTGAAATTTACCATTCCCAGAATATAAAAACCTTTTACGTTTTCCCTAATTTGACCTTCAGGGTAAATAACATTTAATAGCATTGTTTTATTTATTTATGACCTTTTCAAAGTTGTAAGCCCCTTTTTCCTTCATTTTGAAATTTAACAACTGAACACAGCACACCTTCTTAACTTTATTATGCAAATTTCTACCCATGTCTTATTTGCGTGCAGAAAATTCAACTTGATCACACTTCGGTGCCTGCTCTTCACACCTTTGATGTCTTCACCTTTGGAGACACAGTCCACAGCTCAATTAAATACGTCACACACACACACAGCCCTTACAAGCTTGTTCATAGAATTACACACTAAATCCCCAAAATATTAAGAATGATAACATTTTTTTCATAGCCGTACAGTAGCAGATAAAGGAATGAGCTGCCAAGATTTTTTTGCAGGCGGAGGGAAACCACAAATACCATGTTAACCCATGAACTAATGCAAAGCCAATTTGCCCCTTCACAGCGAGGATGATCGCTCTGTTAGTCAAGGGTAAAGTTGAGCCAATGCTACAGCAGCGGGTTGTCTCTTCAGTAACAGCAGCGACAAAGATCTGTTTTGGAATAGTCATGGTCCCAAAGCCTAATGGTTTAAATAGAACTAGCATGGATTTGATTCAACTAAACAAATCAGTGGAACATGAGATCCATCCAATGCATCAGTGAATGAGAAACTTACCAAACTTACAACAACTACCCCATTCATCAAAATACATTTGCCTCCGGACAAATAAACCAGACTTCTGACCACTTTTACGGCGCCATTCAATCATTATTGCTTTCATAGATAGTGAATTTGCAAAATCTATGATCAAATTCCTGCAGCACATTGTGCAAGCCTCACTTATAACATAGAACATAGAACAGTACAGCACAGAACAGGCCCTTCAGCCCTCAATGTTGTGCCGAGCCATGATCACCCTACTCAAACCCACGTATCCACCCTATACCCAACAACCCCCCCTTAACCTTACTTTTATTAGGACACTACGGGCAATTTAGCATGGCCAATCCCACATCTTTGGACTGTGGGAGGAAACCGGAGCACCCGGAGGAAACCCACGCACACAGGGGGAGGACGTGCAGACTCCACACAGACAGTGACCCAGCCGGGAATCGAACCTGGGACAGTTAACTGTTTTGCATGGTAGCACTGTTGCTTCACAGCGCCAGGGTCCCAGGTTCGATTCCCAGCTTGGGTCACTGTCTGTGTGGAGTCTGCACGTTCTCCCCGTGTCTGCGTGGGTTTTTTCCAGGTACTTCGAAGTTTCCTCCCACCTAACCTGCACATCTTTGGACTGTGGGAGGATGAAAGTCCACCAACTCTACATCAGCCTCATGTGGTCATGCACTGTACTGCAATAATTTACCCAGAGAGAAAGCAGGGAATATGGTCAGGCAATCTTTGGGGATCAGTTTTGCTGATGTTTTGGCGATCTATTTTACAGCATCCCATGACCCACCCATTTTTAAAAACACTACTGTGGGGAATATATGCAACGCATAGCATTCCAGGTATTGTAGTTTCAGACGATAGTCCGCAATTTGGAAATGAATTATTCCACAACTTTGCAAAGGGATATGGATTAATTCACATGACTTGCTCACCTCAACACCCTCAAGCAAATGGAGGAGCTAAGGCAAGTGTTGGAATCATCAAAGCTTTGATGAAGAAGAATGAAGGGTTGTCCATGGGAAGATGATAGAGAACATAGCTTCCAGCTCTGCAGCAGAAATCACAACCAAATATGACCCCCGAATGACCAGCAGAATGAGGACGAACAAGGACACATACAGGTTTGTAACTTCAACTTCAGGCACAGAGCATGAGACCTTTGTCAGTCCTGCAACCTGGGGAGAGAGTATGGGTACAAGACCAACAGAAAGAAGGTGTGATAACAGAAAGAGCTGTATAACCGAGTTCATACAGAACTTACACGGACCAGGGAAATATACTTAAGAAACTACAGCGCCACAATATTCTTGGGGAGAAAGCCAATAGAAACTTGGGCTCGCTACTCAAATTGGGATGGAGGCAAGGGCAAAGAAACAAGACAAATCTCTACAGCCACTCAGGAGAAGGACACTCACGTCGAGCAAAGAGAGTGTTCAGAACCTCCTCAACCTCAGAATGAGGTCAAGAAAATTGGTCAAAGCACCTCAGAGATTAACCCTGTGAAGTTTGAGACTTTGTGAGCGGTGTGGGGATGGGGTGGTGGGGAGGGGATGGTGGGGATGGGGTGGTGGAGGGAGATGTAGGAAGATGTGTATATTTGGGATAAAGACTTAGGGTGGGTGGGGGGGGGGTAGTGTAGAGCAGAGGACTAACATCAGAATCACCTGATGCTGATGTTGCTATGACACAAACTAGGGGCAGGTGTTGGCCACTCGGCCCCTCGAGCCTCATTGTGGCCTCAACTCCACATTCCCCCAACCACCGCTAACCTTGACTCCCTTGTGAGTCAAGAATCTAACCACCTCTGGTGGATCCCACCCCCACTGCTCTCTGGGAAAGAGAGTTCCAAGGACACCACCCTCTGAGAACAAAAGCTTCTTCTCACCTCCTTCTTAAAGGGACTCTGCTTATTTTTAAACTATGTCCCTTCTTTCTAGTCTCTCCCACAAGGGGGAAATCCTTTCAACATCCACCCTGATGAGTCCCCTCAGGATCTTCTATGTTTCAGTAAGATCACCTCTCATTCTTCTAAACTCTAGTGGCTACAGTCCCAACTTGTCCAACCTTCCCTCATAAGATAACCACCACCTTCTAATCCCAGGTATCAGTCGAGTGAACCTTCTCTGAATTGCTTCTCGTGTATTTTAATCCTTTCATAAATGAAGAGACCAATATTGAACACAAGATGACTAAGTAGCAGAGATGGTGGGAGGAGAGGTCTACTCTTGTTCAGAGTTCCTATGCTATACATAGAGCTATAAATGAATATTGATTTTTTTTTTACAAACTACAGTATTGAGTAGCTTACTTGGAGGAATTGCACAAACCTCGAAGGACCCATCTGGCCCCGAAAACACAAGGTGATATTATCTGGCCATACAAGATGGAGCGCAAGGTCAGCAGGCCATAGCGAAGAAAATGGAAAGTTGGCCTTTATTTCAAAGGGTATAAAGATTGGGAAGTCTTGCTAAAACTATGCAAGGGACTAGTTCAACCACACCTGGAATACTGTGAACAGTTTTGGTTCCCTTACCTCAGGAAAGATATTCTGGCATTGGAGGGAGTCCAGAGAAGGTTCACTAGGTTGATCCCGGGTATGGAGGGATTTTCTTTTGAGGAGAGGTTGAGTAGGTTGGGTCTGTACACATTGCAGTTTTGAACAATGAGAGATGAACCTATTGAGATATATAGGATTCTCAGGATGCTTATCAGGATAGATGCTGAGAGGTTGTTTCCCCCTGTGAGAGAGTCTAGGACCAGAGGGCATCACCCATTTAAGACAGAAGTGAGGAGGAACTTCTTCTCTCACAGGGTACTGAATCTGTGGCATTCATACTGCAGAGAGCTGTAGAGGATGGGTCTTTAACTAGGTTCAAGGCTGAGATAGATTTTTAATCAGCAAGGGAATCAAGGGCTATGGGGACAAGTTGGGAAAGTGATATCAGATCAGTCATGATCTCATTGAGTGACGGAGCAGACTCAATGGGCCTAAAGGTCGATATCTCCTACCTCTTATAGGTACTACACAGCTCCAGCCATGTCAATCTGAGTTGTTTAACTTGCTCTATTTACTGGAAGATTGATGAAACAACATAGCCAATTAACAGTGTTACATACCTGGGACAACATGAGCGATTGCAGTGAAGTTATAGAAAATGTTCTCTATTAAATAACCCCATTGATCAGGCTGTCCTTATTTACACTGGCATTGACTGGAAAGTCATTCATTAATCATCCTGAAGGACTCTGTCCATCTAAATCCAAGTGGAAACTATACTGTGGCGGGAGTGAAATGGGACTGGTCAGGATTGCTTATTTGATCCTCTTTGTCTTTCTTGGGACTGCTTACCAGGGTAAGTAAACCCTCCAAATCAAACTAACAGGAAGTCACGCGATTACCAATGGAAAAGGCTGCAGATGGTGCAAGGACAGTGAGCAGAGATCGGCCGACTGGTTTGTTATGTGTCTGGGCTGGTGTGGGTTAAGCAAGGGAAGACTGGCTGGTGGTGCCCTGATAATACTCCTCTCTGTGGCACAGAATTACACAGGATTCACAGCACAGAAGCACTCAGCTCCACCCCAGTATTAATCCTCTCCACACCAGCCTCCTCCCAGGCATTCTTCACCTCACCCTATTCCTTTTCACCTCATTTGTTTATCCAGCCCCCCTCCTTAGATACATCTATACGATTCATCCCAACCACTCCGTGTGGCAGCGAGTTCCGCATCCTCACAACTCTCTGTGTGTAGAAGGATTTTTTTTATTTTTAAATTTTAAAAAAATGTTTCCAATGCGGGCTGTACGGTGGGGCAGTGGTTAGTGCTGCCGCCTCACGGCGCCGAGGTCTCAGGTTCGATCCCAGCTCTGGGTCACTGCCCGTGTGGAGTTTGCACATTCTCCCTGTGTTTGTGTGGGTTTCACCCCCACAACCCAAAGATGTGCAGGGTTGGTGGATTGGCCACGCTAAATTGCCCCTTAATTGGAAAAATGACTTGGGTACTCTAAATATATATTTTAAAAATGTTTCCAATTAAGGGGCAATTCAGCGTGGCCAATCCTACCTACCCTGCACATCTTTGAACTGTGGGGCTGAGACCCGGGTGGAAATGGGGAGAATGTGCAAAGTCCACATCAACAGTGACTCGGGGCCTTCCTTACTTTTAAAAACGGTAAACAATTTACCCCTCAGCCTTCTCTTTTCCAGGTGAGATTGCATCAGCCTGTCCAATCTTTCCTCACATTTATAATCATCCGACAAATCTCTGGGGCCATTTTGTTTGAGTCGGTGGTTCACAAATTTCCCGATCAACTAAAAAAAAACCTCCTTATAACCTGTCAACCGGTTATTCCCATCCCCCAGTAAACAACCTCCACCCTCACTCCACCCTCCATGTCCTTCAGTAAACAATCCCCAGCCTCACACCCTCCCTCAGAATCCCTCAGTAAACAATCACCAGCCTTACTCTCACCCTCAGAATCCCTCAGAAAACAATCCCCGGCATCACTCCCTCCAAATTCCTCAGTGAATAATTATCAGCCTCACTCCATCCTTCCATCTCGCTCGAGTAAACAATCACCATCCACACTTCCTCTCCCCATATCCCTCAGCAAACAATCACCACCCTCACACCATATCCCTCAGTAAATAATCTCCACCCTCACTCCTTCCTTCCATTTCCCTCAGTAAAATTTCATCACCCTCATTCCCTCCGTCCATATCCCTCAGTAAACAATCACCACACTCCATATCCCTCAGTAAATACGTTCCACCGTCATCTCTCCCTCCATATCACTCAATTATTTATTAGCACCCTCACTCCCTATGCCCATACCCTTCAGTAAACAATCACTGCCCTCACTCCCTCCCTCCATATCCCTCAGTACACAATCACCACCCAAGATAAACTGTATTCCTGGACAAGATATTACTCCCGCTACCACTTCACCGCTCTTCACTGGACTTTCCAACCTTACCTTATATAATGGAACACTACTCTTCTCACCCTGAATTCCACATATTACCATCTTTTCTGGCAACATTCTTCCCAAACTACATAACTCCTCATCTCTTACTATTAAAGATTGACTAGCTGCCGTATCTCTTGAAATTGTGACTTCTTTACCTGCTCCTTCTGGTACACATGACTAAACTACCCACACAAGTAAGTTCTTTAAAGAGGTCTGGTACCTCCTTATCAATTACCTCTTGATCAGACTGTACAATCTTTTGCACCTCCTTCGCTTCACTTGGGATTTCCTTTTCCACTTTAACAAACCCCACTGTCTTATCCTGTTTTACCACATCAGCCTTCCCAGTGCTTTTCTTCAACCACCAAGACTGTGACTTTACATGGCCTAGTTTATTACAGTGAAAATATTTGAAACTTTTCATGTCTCTTCCACCCTCCTGGATTTCCTTTTTATTCTGGGGTACACTCTCCTTATTATCTTCCATCCAATCTTCTTTACCTCTACCACTTGAGTAGTTATCTTTTCCCCAGTTTCTGTCCCTCACAGGCTGAAACTGATGACGGAAACCAACCTTTGATTTATGAACTTATTCATAATCATCTGGCATTTCTGCTGCTAACCTCCGACCCGCATGGGCCGAGCGGCCTGCCGTTCGTGACCGTTTCACGACGGCGGCAACAACACCTGGTCGCTGCCGTCGTGAAATCGCCGTGAGATGCCCATTTTGGGACTTGTAGGGGGCCTGGTGGGGAATGAGCACCACGACTGTGCTCGAGAGGGGACAGGCCCGCGATCGGTGCCCACCGCTCGTCAGGCCGGCGTCTCAATCTGACGCACTATTTCCCCTCCGCTGCCCCGCAAGATCAAGTCACCACGTCTTGCGGGGCGGCTGAGGGGAAAGATGGCCACCACGCATGCGCGGGTTCGAGCTGTCAGCTGTCGTGATGTCAGCCGCACATGTGCGGGTTGGAGCCGGCCAACCTGCGCATGCGCGGCTGACGTCACATAGACGCCGCCGTAGCGTCATTCTCGGTGCGCCGCCTTTACGCAAGCGTCAAGGCCCGGCGGCCGAGAATAACGGAGCGCCGCTCCTAGTCCCTCGGGTGGGGGTGAATTCGGTGAGAGGAACGGGCTCCGAGGCCGTCGTGAAACTCGGCCGAGTTTCACAACGGCCTTCAGGATTTTTCCCGGGAGCGGAGAATCGCGCCCATTGAGCTTCATATGTTTGGTCTATTTTCAAAGCTCTTATCCACCTATCAAAATTACTCTGTTTAATCCTTTCAAACTCCATGTATGTTTCACCAGGTTATTTCCTTAAATGTCTAAACCTTTGTCTGTAGGCTTCAGGCACTAGTTCATATGCACCCAAGATGTATTTTTTCACCTCCTCATTCTCCCAGATACCTCCTCCGGTAATGATGCAAACACTTCATTAGCCCTACCTACCAGCTTTGTTTGAATCAGTAATACCCACATGTCCGGTGGCCATTTAATTTGTTTAGCCAAGTTCTCAAATGAAATGAAAAAAGCTTCTACCTCCTTCTCATCAAACCTTGGCAATGCTTGGATATATTTAAATAGATCCCCAACAAGCCTTCGACTATGACGCTCTTTCTCACTATCATAAGAACATAAGAACATAAGAACATAAGAACTAGGAGCAGGAGTAGGCCATCTGGCCCCTCAAGCCTGCTCCGCCATTCAATTAGATCATGGCTGATCTTTTGTGGATTCAGCTCCACTTTCCGGCCCGAACACCATTACCCTTAATCCCTTTATTCTTCAAAAAACTATCGATCTTTACCTTAAAAACATGTAATGAAGGAGCCTCAACTGCTTCACTGGGCAAGGAATTCCATAGATTCACAACCCTTTCGGTGAAGAAGTTCCTCCTAAACTCAGTCCTAAATCTACTTCCCCTTATTTTGAGGCTATGCCCCCTAGTTCTGCTGTCACCCGCCAGTGGAAACAACCTGCCCGCATCTATCCTATCTATTCCCTTCATAATTTTAAATGTTTCTATAAGATCACCCCTCATCCTTCTAAATTCCAACGAGTACAGTCCTAGTCTACTCAACCTCTCCTCATAATCCAACCCCTTCAGCTCTGGGATTAACCTAGTGAACCTCCTCTGCACACCCTCCAGCGCCAGTACGTCCTTTCTCAAGTAAGGAGACCAAAACTGAACACAATACTCCAGGTGTGGCCGCACTAACACCTTATACAATTGCAACATAACCTCCCTAGTCTTAAACTCCATCCCTCTAGCAATGAAGGACAAAATTCCATTTGCCTTCTTAATCACCTGTTGCACTTGTAAACCAACCTTCTGTGACTCATGCACTAGCACACCCAAGTCTCTCTGAACAGCGGCATGCTTTAATATTTTATCGTTTAAATAATAATCCCGTTTGCTGTTATTCCTACCAAAATGGATAACCTCACATTTGTCAACATTGTATTCCATCTGCCAGACCCGGGCCCATTCACTTAACCTATCCAAATCCCTCTGCAGACTTCCAGTATCCTCTGCACTTTTCACTTTACCACTCATCTTAGTAAATCCTCATCACTATCCTACAACTGTACGTTTCCCTTTACGTCCGCCAACTTTAACTGACTTTCATGTTTCATGGCCATTTTCTGAAGTTCAAACTCTCTCTTTTTCCCTTTCCTCTCCCTCTTTTTCTTTTTCCCTGATCTGTACCTCCCTTTCTCTTTCTGTTTGTTCTGCTAGGGCTATTCTTTCTTTGTTTCTTTCTTCTCTCTCCTTTTCTATTCCCCTGATCTGTATCTCCCTTTCTCTCTCTTTTTCTCATTGCATATTCAAGCTGCTTTAATTCTTTTTCATGTTCAAGTTGCTTAATCTGCAATTGGATATTTGGCATTTCCAATGAGTCAGACTGTACCTCAGGCAATTTTAAATGCTCAGCTACAACGGTAAGTACCTCTTCTTTTCATATTCTGTCAGGTAATGTTAACTGCAATGTTTTTGCCAGGTCTAAAAGTCTATTTTTAGTCTCTGTTCGTAAGGTACTGTGTGTGACCATCTCCACCCCAAAAACTTCAGAGCCTCTGAAAGAGCCATTGTCCACAACACACTCCCTACTTAAACTGGAATACCACACCTGAAAAGCACCCACAAGATGCTCACCCCTCACTGCCTTTAAGTTCACTAAGCCAATCCAATAGATAGACTTTTATCCCGGACAAGCCCCCAATTTGTTATGGGACAGGGTTGTGAGAACCCCAAAGTGTATCATGGAATTCACCTGACCCACAACTTTTAATAGATTGTGGTTATGGGAACACATGGGACTACTTTATAGATGTGATGCAACAGAAATCTACAGTACTTTTAAATTAAAACAATGTTTATTTATGAAACCAATTAACACTTTATAAACCCACATTAAACATCTTAACAACTATCAATACCAATAAATCCCACCAAAGAATACAGTACTCTATCAGTAACTCTTAATCTTTCCTTGCAACATCCATGAGACAAAAACAAAACTTTTTTATAGAAAGACATCGGTTTTAACTTCTCTACAGAAACATTATTAAATGGTAAATCACCAAGGGATCTGGAGGCAGTCTTTCGAGAGAGAGACTAATAGACCTTCTTGCTGTGACTGCAGCTATCCAGCTCTCTAAACAAAACTAAAAACACAACCTGTAGCAGACAGCAAAAAGCAAAAGTAAAAGCAGACAGACAGCCCAGCTCCACCCATTCTCTGACATCACTGCAGCCATCCAACAAACACCCATTTCTTAAAGGTACACCCACTACAGCTATTTTACAAACACCCATTTCTTAAAGTTACTCTCACATGACAGTGTATATGTGTAGCTGTGTCAGTGTGAGTTTGTGTGTCTGAGTGAGTGACCTTCAGAGTTTGAGGGTGTGAGTGAGTAAGTGAGTGTATGTGTCTGAGTGTATATGTGCAGCTGTGTCAGTACGTGTGTGTGTCTGAGTGCATCATTATCCTTGTGTCTGAGTATATATATGGGTGGCTGTGTCAGTACGTGTGTGTGTCTGAGTGCATCATTATCCTTGTGTCTGAGTATATATATGGGTGGCTGTGTCAGTACGTGTGTGTCTGAATGCATCATTATCCTTGTGTCTGAGTGTATATATGCAGTTCTCAGTGTGTGAGTCCATGTGTGTGATTGTATGTGTGCAACACATATGAACACCTGCTCACTTGCTCTACTTGTGCTCCATGTTCCTCAGTAACACGCTCACTTGCTCACTCACTCACTCACTCACTTGCTCACTGACTCACTCACACACTCAAACACTAAAGTTCACACATATGCACTCAGACACAAGCATACGGATGCATTCACTCAGCAACATGTTCCAGTGAGTCTGCTTCAGAGATCTAAAAGCAAATTCACACCTTAACGCAAATCCAAATCTTCCCACTTTGAGGATTTCTGAGAACATTATGATTTCCTGTCTGATTTCCACTCTCTGATTCCTAGATGAAAATATACACAATGGTGCCAGTTGTGACCTCAACATTACCATCAATGGTGGGACAATCGCACTTTCTAAAGGTGGGGTCGTCGGGAGCATCGTGAAGTACATTTGTCCGCTCGGCTTTTACCCTTATCCTGTGTCAAGCCGGACATGCTGGACAAACGGCAAATGGAGTTTGATGAGAAATCCCCGCCGACAAATTATTCGAAATGCTGAATGCAGAGGTGAAATTCTCTGTTTTGTTTTCTCTGTGATTCTCGCCACTTTACAAAAATGATGGACTATTTGCTTTATACTGTGAAATAGGGAGAGTGACTACCCTTGGTATCAAGGCAGCATTTGACAGAGTATGGCTTCATGGAGCTCGAGCAAAATTGGAATCAATGGGAATCAGAGGGGAAACTCTCCACTGGTTGGAGTCATAACTGGCACAAAGGAAGATGGTTGTGGTGGTTGGAGGTCAATCACCTTAGCTCCAGGACATCATTGCAGGATCAATGATGCCTCAGGATAGCATCTTAGGCCCAACCATCTTCAACTGCTTCATCAATGACCTTCCTTCCAACATAAGGTCAGAAGTGGGGGTGTTTGCGGATATTTGCACAATGTCCAGCACCATTCACCACTCCTCAGGTAATGAACCAGTCCAAATGCAGCAATACCTGGACAATATCCAGGTTTGGGCTGACAAGTGGAAAAATAACTTTAACACCATGCAAGTTCCAGCCAATGACCATCTCCAACAAAAGAGGGTCTAATGATTGCCACACAACATTCAATGGCGTTACCATCAGTGCATCCCCAACAATCAACATCCAAGAGATTAGCATTTACCAGAAACTGAATTGGTTGAGCTGTATAGATACTATGATGACGAGAGCAGGAATCCTGCAGCAAGTAACTCACCTTCTGACTCAGCAGTGCCTTGCACCATCTACAAGGCACAAGTCAGGAGTGTGATGGAATACTCTCCACTTGCCTGAATGAGTGCAGCTTTAGCAACACTCAAGAAGCTCAACACCATCCAGGACAAAGCAGCCCACTTGATTGGCATCCCTTCCACAGACATTCACTCCCTCCACCACCGACGAACAGTTGCAGGCATGTGTACCACCTACAGGATGCACTGCAGTAACTCACCAAGGTTCCTTCGGCAGCACTTGGGTTCAATAGTGGGTTCAATAGTGTGGGTGTGGAAAACCCTTTTCCATTTGTGACTGAGATCAGAACAAGGGGGAATAATATAAGATGGCCACTATGATCAAATTAAAAATTTAGAAATAATTTACTTGCACAGTGAGTGGTGGGGATTTGATATTTGTTGCCAAGTAGAATGGGCTAGGCAGAGAGCATGGACTTGCTCAACGGGAGGTTTGGAGGTGGGCATGTGGTCATTGGAGTGGGCTGACGTTGGTATGGAACACCAGTATCAATCTGTTGGGCCTGTTCCTGGGCTTCACATCCTCGGTCAATCAATTTCAAAAGCCGTTTTATTTACAGCATTCAAGTGCCCAAAGCCTTCGATCGAGCAAGGAACATTCTTTCCAAATAGCGTTTCGTATGTCGCCGGAGACTCTGTCAACTTTGAGTGCGATGATGGGTACCAACTGCTGGGCTCAGAGAGCAGAACCTGCTTGATTAACGGGAGATGGAACGGGAGCACAGCTTTGTGCGAGGATGGATGTGAGTAATGTTAGCTCGCAAGAGTGTGGCTGTCTCGGAATGTTGAGGTTGAACTCAGGAAGCAGGTTGTCTGTGTGCTAGAGTGACATTGCTGTCAAGATCGCCGTGAACAAGTGTTGCCAGTTCAGGCTACGGGACGTTGTGTGGTTAATGACACTGGCATAGTGGTTAGTACTGCTGCCTCACAGCGCCAGGAACCTGGGTTCAATTCCGGCCTTGTGTGACTGTCTCTGTGGAGTTTGCACGTTCTCCCCATGTCTGCATGGGTCTCCTCCGGGTGCTCCGGTTTCCTCCCACAGTCCAGAGATGTGCAGATTAGGTGGATTGGCTGTGCTAAATTGCCCCTTAGTGTCCACAGGTTAGGTGAAGTTGGTGGGATAGGGTGGGGGAGTGGGTATAGGAAGGGCATCTTTCAGGGGGAGGGATGCAGACTCGATGGACCGAATGACCTTTGCCATTGGGATTCTATGATTCTGTGATATGCTGCTACACGATTAGTTTCACAAAAAAATGCTCTGGGATGGGTTTGGAGTTCTTATATTTGTAGAGAAGATACAAACTTAACTCACTGTAGGTTGCTCGTTACATCTTAAATCCCCTTGGAACAACATGAGAACAGTTAAGAGCTGCCAACGAACCTTTCTGACATTGAGAAGTAACTATTGTAAATGTGGAGTCATGGAATCATAGAATTTACAGTGCAGAAGGAGCCATTCGGCCCATCGAGTCTGCCGGCCCTTGGAAAGAGCACCCGACCTAAGCCCACACCTCCACCCTATCCCTGTAACCCAGTAACCCCACCTAACCTTTCTGGGCATTAAGGGCAACTTATCGTGGCCAATCCATCTAACCTGCACATCTTTGGACTGTGGGAGGAAACCGGAGCACACGGAGGAAACCCACGCACACACGGGGAGAACGTGCAGACTGCGCACAGACAGTTACCCAAGCCGGGAATCGAACCTGGGACCCTGGAGCTGTGAAGCAACTGTGCTAACCACTGTGCTACCTTGCCCCCCCTCCCACCTTGCATTAGTTTTTAATTGATGATGGGTAGATTCAAAATGTCAAATTTAATGTGGAATTTCTCTTCACTGTCCGTTTTCATCGACTTTCCCTCTGGCTTTCTGCAATCTGCCCTCTGCTCTCTTTATTTTATCTTCCTCTAACTGATTTAATTTTGAATACACACATCCTAATTTATATTTCCTTCTGAAACATTTCACTATTTACCTCACAACCCTTCAACCTGATTGGTTAAGAAACTGCATCGTTCTTTGTCCTATTCACTCGGGTTCCACCCTAATTTGGAAATATATTGCCCGTTCCTTCACTGTCGCTGGGTCAAAATCACAGACCTCCCTCCCGAACTGTGTGATGTGTATTGGAGCTGCATAATGTATATAGGAGCTGCGTGATGTATATTGGAGGTATGTGATGCATATTGGAGCTGTGTGATGTTTATTGGAGCTGTGTGATGTATATGGGAGCTGTGTGATGTATATTGGAGCTGTGTGATGTATATTGGAGCTGTATGATGTATAATGGAGCTGTGTGGTGTATAATGGAGCTGTGTGATGTATAATGGAGCTGTGTGATGTATAATGGAGCTGTGTGGTGTATAATGGAGCTGTGTGATGTATATTGGAGCTGTGTGATGTTTATTGGAGCTGTATGATGTTTATTGGAGCTGTGTGATGTATATGGGAGCTGTGTGATGTATATGGGAGTTGTGTGATGTTTATTGGAGCTGTGTGATGTTTATTGGAGCTGTGTGATGCTTATTGGAGTGTGCAATGTTTATGGGAGCTGTGTGGTGTATAATGGAGCTGTGTGATATATATTGGAGCTGTGTGGTGTATAATGGAGCTGTGTGATATATATTGGAGGTGTGTGGTGTATAATGGAGCTGTATGGTGTATAATGGAGCTGTATGATGTATAATGGAGCTGTGTGGTGTATAATGGAGCTGTGTGATATATATTGGAGGTGTGTGGTGTATAATGGAGCTGTGTGGTGTATAATGGAGCTGTGTGATGTATATTGGAGCTGTGTGATGTATAATGGAGCTGTGTGGTGTATAATGGAGCTGTGTGATGTATATTGGAGCTGTGTGATGTTTATTGGAGCTGTATGATGTTTATTGGAGCTGTGTGATGTATATGGGAGCTGTGTGATGTATATTGGAGCTGTGTGATGTTTATCGGAGCTGTGTGATGTTTATTGGAGCTGTGTGATGTTTATTGGAGCTGTGTGATGTTTATTGGAGCTGTGTGATGCTTATTGGAGTGTGCAATGTTTATGGGAGCTGTGTGGTGTATAATAGAGCTGTGTGATATATATTGGAGCTGTGTGGTGTATAATGGAGTTGTGTGGTGTATAATGGAGCTGTGTGGTGTATAATGGAGCTGTGTGATGTATAATGGAGCTGTGTGATGTATAATGGAGATGTGTGATGTATATTGGAGCTGTGTGATGTATATTGGAGCTGTGTGGTGTATAATGGAGCTGTGTGGTGTATAATGGAGCTGTGTGATGTATATTGGAGCTGTGTGGTGTATAATGGAGCTGTGTGATATATAATGGAGCTGTGTGATGTACAATAAAGCTGTGTGATGTATAATGGAGCTGTGAGATGTACATTGGAGCTGTGTGATGTACATTGGAGCTGTGTGATGTATAATGGAGCTGTGTGATGTACATTGGAGCTGTGTGATGTATAATGGAGCTGTGTGATGTATAATGGAGCTGTGTGATGAATATTGGAGCTCTGTGATGTATAATGGAGCTGTGTGGTGTATATTGGAGCTGTGTGATGTATAATGGAGCTGTGTGGTGTATATTGGAGCTGTGTGGTGTATAATGGAGTTGTGTCATGTATATTGGAGCTGTGTGATGAATATTGGAGCTCTGTGATGTATAATGGAGCTGTGTGGTGTATAATGGAGTTGTGCCATGTATATTGGAGCTGTGTGATGTATATTGGAGCTGTGTGATGTATATTGGAGCTGTGTGATGTATATTGGAGCTGTGATATATAATGGAGCTGAGATGTACAATGGAGCTGTGTGGTGTATAATGGAGCTGTGTGGTGTATATTGGAGCTGAGATGTACAATGGAGCTGTGTGGTGTATAATGGAGCTGTGTGGTGTATAATGGAGCTGTGTGGTGTATAATGGAGCTGAGATGTACAATGGAGCTGTGTGGTGTATAATGGAGCTGTGTGGTGTATAATGGAGCTGTGTGATGTATAATGGAGCTGTGTGGTGTATAATGGAGCTGTGTGATGTATAATGGAGCTGTGTGGTGTATAATGGAGCTGTGTGGTGTATAATGGAGCTGAGATGTACAATGGAGCTGTGTGGTGTATAATGGAGCTGTGTGGTGTATAATGGAGCTGTGTGATGTATATTGGAGCTGTGTGGTGTATATTGGAGCTGTGTGATGTATATTGGAGCTGTGTGGTGTATAATGGAGCTGTGTGATGTATATTGGAGCTGTGTGGTGTATATTGGAGCTGTGTGATGTATATTGGAGCTGTGTGGTGTATAATGGAGCTGTGTGGTATATAATGGAGCTGTGTGGTGTATAATGGAGCTGTGTGGTGTATATTGGAGCTGTGTGGTGTATAATGGAGCTGTGTGGTGTATAATGAAGCCATGTGATGTATAATGGAGCTGTGAGATATATATTGGAGCTGTGTGATGTATAATGAAGCCATGTGGTGTATAATGGAGCTGTGAGATATATATTGGAGCTGTGTGATGTATAATGAAGCCATGTGCCCCACATCTCAGGAAGGACATACTGGCACTGGAGCGTGTCCAGCGGAGATTCACACGGATGATCCCTGGAATGGCGGGTCTAACATATGATGAACGGCTGAGGATCCTGGGATTGTATTCATTGGAGTTTAGAAGGTTAAGGGGAGATCTAATAGAAACTTACAAGATAATACATGGCTTAGAAAGGGTGGACGCAAAGAAACTGTTTCCGTTAGGCGAGGAGACGAGGACCCGTGGGCACAACCTTAGAATTAGAGGGGGTAAATTCAGAACAGAAATGCGGAGACATTTCTTCAGCCAGAGAGTGGTAGGCCTGTGGAATTCATTGCCGCGGAGTGCAGTGGAGGCCGGAACGCTAAATGGCTTCAAGGCAGAGATAGATAAATTCTTGATGTCGCGAGGAATTAAGGGCTACGCGGAGAATGCTGGTAGGTGGAGTTGAAATGCCCATCAGCCATGATTGAATGGCGGAGTGGACTCGATGGGCCGAATGGCCTTACTTCCACTCCTATGTCTTATGGTCTTATGGTCTTATGTGGTGTATAATGGAGCTGTGTGGTGTATAATGGAGCTGTGTGGTGTATAATGGAGCTGTGTGGTGTATAATGGAGCTGTGTGGTGTATAATGGAGCTGTGTGGTGTATAATGGAGCTGTGTGGTGTATAATGGAGCTGTGTGGTGTATATTGGAGCTGTGTGATGTATAATGGAGCTGTGTGGTGTATAATGGAGCTGTGTGGTGTATAATGGAGCTGTGTGATATATATTGGAGCTGTGTGGTGTATAATGGAGCTGTGTGATATATATTGGAGCTGTGTGGTGTATATTGGAGCTGTGTGATGTATATTGGAGCTGTGTGGTGTATATTGGAGCTGTGTGATGTATATTGGAGCTGTGTGGTGTATAATGGAGCTGTGTGGTGTATATTGGAGCTGTGTGGTGTATATTGGAGCTGTGTGGTGTATAATGGAGCTGTGTGGTGTATAATGGAGCTGTGTGGTGTATAATGGAGCTGTGTGGTGTATAATGGAGCTGTGTGGTGTATATTGGAGCTGTGTGATGTATATTGGAGCTGTGTGGTGTATAATGGAGCTCTGGTGTATATTGGAGCTGTGCGATGTATAATGGAGCTGATGTATAATGGAGCTGTATGGTGTATAATGGGGCTGTGTGGTGTATAATGGGGCTGTGTGATATATGTTGGAGCTGTGTGATATACATTTGTTTTGTGTAAGTGAAGTGCGAGCTCTGCGATATTTTATTGATGAAACAATCCCCTCTCTGCTCTCAGTGGACACCTGCCTGAATCCCGGCATTCCAGCAGGGAGTGTGAAATCTGGGACGAGCTACGGCATAGACAATAAAGTCAAATACGTGTGCCTCAACAGTCTTGCTCTGATTGGCTCAAATGAGAGAATCTGCCTGGAGACTGGTGAATGGACCGGATCAGAACCCACGTGCGAGCGTGAGTGATCTTCAACTACATGGATGTCCTCTGATCATCGTAATCCATTTAATTGATAGTGTGAAATTGAAAAACCAGCTCTGAAATTTAATCAATCGTTTTACTAAATGATAAACTTTCTGATTGAACTTTCAGTTCTGGGCTGAAGACAGGTACAGGGTGAAGGAATGATGGAGTGCATTTTGTGATCACATTTAACTAAGCTGCTCATACAGGAACTCCTGGATCAAGTTCTATCCTAATCTTCTGCCTGATTTACTCTTTACTTACTCTTTACTGTTTTCAATGGATGAAGCAGTTATGTAAAATTGTGCTCCTCCTCGATCGCCAGTTTTCCCGTGTAGAGAACTCTGTCTGAATTGCCTGAGAGTGTCTTGTGTCTCTGCTGGGTTTAATGAGGAGCTGTCAATCATAGCAAGTGTGTTTGTGAACATTGTAGTTAGTATGAAATTAGGTACTTCAGATGCATTCAGGCGTGAAGGGAAAGAAAGATAAACAATCCACCAAGCAGCTGTGTCTGGACCAATAAAACTCAATTAATGAAGCTCTGTACTGGAGGGATGGAGCCTTAGAAATGAAATTAAGTTATGTCCGTTTCATTTAGAATGGTTAGGCAGTTATTTTTTGACCGTAGGCGTGATGGGCCGAAGGGCCTTTTCTGTGCTTTATGACTCTATGACTCCCGGGGTTCACCAGACTGTGTTGAACCTGCAACTCTGTACGGGGTCATAATGGTCCACCACAAGTGCTACCAGCTCATTGAAGGTTTCTGAATCTGTGGCCGCAGGATCGGTCAGTCTTTTTAATGACGCTGGAGGTCGGGGCTCCCCACAGGCAGTATCACCGTTTGGTGGTCGTCTCACCATAAAAAAATAGCGCATCAACTCAGGGTCTTGGGCCCAGCCTTCTACGCTTGCGTCAAAAGCTTTGAGCCTCCCGAAGAGCATTTTTAAATTTGTTCTGGCCTTGCTCCCTTATGGTGAAATTCAGCCATGCTCCAGACGCTCAGAATCACAGCCTGTAATTTCATTTTTCCTTGTTGCCAGTATAAAATACACAGGAGTCCCAGGAATGCTCACACTTAAACTGTGGTGGGCAGCAGATCCAGTTTTAGCAGGGACCATCCGAAGATACTGGTTCCAGTCTTGGCCGGCTTTTATCTGTCTGAATCATTGATCACCCCCCCCCCCCCCCCCCCCCCCCCCCATAGGTCTGCGCCCTGCAGCGGAGGGAGCTCGTATTCCACGGGCCCCATGGGGAGATCAATCAGGTCATCCCCATTGGTCTCGTGGAGGTTCTGGCAACCCTTGAACTGAGTAACTTGCTGGAGGGCGCTCCACATTGCTGTCGGCTAGTGTCACTTGTAGGCCGGACTGGCAGATTTAGATGGGTTTTTAGTTTCAGTCAATTTCAATTCCACTAGATTTGAACCCATGTCCCCAGAGGATTGGCCTGGGCCTCTGTAGTACTAGGCCAATGACGTTACCACAACGCCACGGCCTTCCCCTAGACTGAGGTAATCCAAATATCTACAGCAAGTGCCTCAACTCTCATCAAGTCCCATTCCCCTTCCCCCCCCCCCCCCCCCCCCCCCCACACACTGTGCTCGCTGACCCACACTAGCTCCTGGTCAAGCAATAGTTCAATTTTAAAGTTTGTACCCTTGTTTTAAAACACCATCCTTGATCTTGCAGCCCTCTCTATCTCCATAATCTCCTCCAACCCCTCAACCCTCCAAGATCTTCAATCATCCCTTTCTCTTACGCATCCCCAATTTTAATAGCTTCATCATAGGTGGCCATGGGCTGAAAACACCGGAATTCACTCTCTTTCCCTCTGCACCTCACACTTTCTTTCTTTACAGATGCTTTTGGTCGTCTGTTGGTCTCCGCTGGACTCAGAGCAGGGCCCGGTGTGTGAGTCTCTCTCTCCTTCAGCGTGTTCATTTATGCATAGGGGGAGCTCGTCAGAATCTCGGTATTGGACCGCCATTTTGAGGTAGCAGCCCGGTACTGAGGTCCGCTTGCAGGCCTTCCTTCCCCCACAATGTTAGACCAGCCCCCCGCCCCTTGATGACAAGTAGGGGAATCCTACCTCCCCACTATGGAAATAATGGCTCAGCGCGTCCCCCAGACACAGCCTGCATGAGGGTCGTCCAACTGCAGCAACTGACCCCTCAGCCTTCTCATGAGAACCCCATATCAGTGACCCCCATATCAGAGACCTCCCATATCAGAGGCCCCTATATCAAAGACCTACAGTAGTCACCCTGGCTGAAAGCTGAAGAGCATTCTAGGCAGCAGAGTGAGAAATCACAGCATTTTCACTTACCCTTCCCTAACAGCCACTGCCTCAGACAAATGTGTTTAAAGCAGCAGCTGTTACAAGTGTCAGTGGCTTCCTCAAAAGCCAAATACACTTCAAAGGACTTCAAATCCCTTGACAGCCTTTGAAATGCAGGTCTTTCATTCAATTCCAGTGATTGACAGTTTTATTGGTACAGACACAGCTGCTTGGTGGACTGTTTCTCTATCTTGCCCTTCACACCTGAATGCATCTCAAGTACCCTGCTTTGATGCAAACTCTGCTTTTTATAAATACACTTGCTATGATTGACAGCTCCTAATCAGATCAAAACCAGCGGTGTGCTTTCTACTGAGAAAAAGAGCATTCAGGCTTGATTGGAACGGCTTTGTTTTAATTTGACATCTCTGATTTCAGACGAGCATTCCTTTGACTTGCCGGAGGAAGTGGCTTCTCATTTCTCTGCCTCATTTGCACGCATCCTGAGTGAGTCGAACGTCGTTAAGAAAAGTGGTGAGTAACTCGATTTTGGTTCTCGATATTTTACTGCAGGTCTAGCTTCTGGGAGTAACAGAGTGGCTTGGGTGAGGGGTTCAGATAGGTGATGTCTGAGCTCCCCACTGCATCTCTTTCCCTGGCAGTGTCACATCTGATAATGAGGAAGTGAACAAACGAATATGATGGACAGTAGGACCCTGAGGGTAAAGAGTTCACAGACAGAGAACAAAGGGAATGAGCACAGCATGGCTAGGAAGGGGGAGGGGAGCTTTGCCTCATGGAGAGAATAGTGAAAAGGATGCTGGGTAACAAGAGGCCAGGATTGGGAAAATGCGACGTGAGCCAATCAGGATATATGGCCAGGTCAGAAGGTGTATACATTGGCCTATGGGAAGCTTGTATGCAAATCTTGATGTGATTCAATCAATATGTGCTGTGATTTCTTTGTCTTAGTTCTCACTAACTTTTGGGAACATTAGAAGACAGCTGTGTGTGTTCTAATGTCCCACGAGTGAGTCAGCCTTGCAAGCTGGTGGAAATAAAACAATAATTGATACCTGCTAATCCATCTCAGATTTTATTGAGTCCAGACTGGCAACAAAGAATCAGGAATTTTTTTTTTTTTTTTTTTAAATAAATTTAGAGTACCCAATTCATTTTTTCCAATTAAGGGGCAATTTAGCGTGGCCAATCCACCTAGCCTGCACATCTTTGGGTTGTGGGGGCGAAACCCACGCAAACACGGGGAGAATGTGCAAACTCCACACAGACAGGGACCCAGAGCCGGGATCGAACCTGGGACCTCGGCGTCGTGAGGCAACAGGGCAAACCACTGCACCACCGTGCTGCCCAAGAATCAGGAATTGACAATGCGTTTCTGACCCTTTATTCACACTCGCACTAAAACCACCAATTTCCGCCTCCATAACATCACTCAACACCCCCCCCCCCCCCCCCCCCCCCCCCCCACAGCCTCCACCTCAGCCCATCAATTGCTGAAACCCTCATTACTGCCTTCTTTCCCTCTAGGCTCTCCTATCCCAATGCAACCGAGATTGGTCTCTCACATCCTACACACCGTAAACCTGAGTTCATCCAAAACACTGTCCTCACTCGTGACCCTGTCACCTCTGTGCTCACTGACCCACACAGGCTGCCAGTGCATGGCCTTTTCCCAAAGATGACCCCCCCCCCTCCTCATTTACCCCCCCACTCCTCCATGTCTGTATTCTCCTCCAGCCCCACAACCCTTTGAAATATCCGCATTCCTCTAATTCTGGCCTCTTGGGACTCGCTGACTGAAATCACTCCATCATTGGTGGCCGTCCCCTGAGCTGTTCAGGTGCTTAGCTCCAGAATTCCTTCCCTACACCCCTCCACCTCTCACTTTCACCCTTAAATACACTCCTTAATCCAGCCTACATTCGACGATCTGACCTAATATCTCTTTGTGTGATTTGGTTTCATACTTTGTTTGAGAATACACCAGTAAAGGGCCTTGGGAAGTTTCATTAAGTTAAAGGTGCTAAATAAACATAGGGAACTAGTAAAACTGTGCAAAACAAAATATATAAGATTAGAGTCAGAGTTTCAGGAAACGGGACACTGACAGTAGTTAGCACTGCTGCTTCACAGCTCCGGAGTCCCAGGTTCAATTCCGGCATTGGCCAATTGTCTCTGCGGAATTTTCACATTCTCCCCGTGTCTATGTGGGTTTCTCTGGGTGCTCCGGTTTCCTCCCACAGTCCAAAGATGCGCAGGTTAGATGGATTGGCCGTGATAAATTGCCCCTTAGTGTCCAGGGATGTGCTGATTAGGTGGGGGTTATAGGGATACGGTGAGGAAGTGGGCCTGGGTAGAGTGCCCTTTTAGAGGGTTGGTACAGACTCATAGAAGCCCTACAGTGCAGAAGGAGGCCATTTGGGTCGATGGGCCGAATGGCCTCCTTCTGCACTGCAGAGATTTAATTGTATTCCAATCTATTCTAATGGCTATATACCCACACTGTACACATTGAGACAAAATGATAGGACTATAGAGGATAGCATATCATAGAATATAACATTGGGCAGGATGGGGAGAAGAAAAATAAAGACTTGCATTGAGATATGGGGGAGGGAATTTCCTGTTGTTCCCGCCAGCAGAATCGTCAGCTCCTGCCGACAGCAAACCCCCGCCTTCAAAAAATGGCCCCTGATACCTGTCACGGCCACAGGAAATATTAAAATGCTTTCCAATCAGTAAAGCACTGATGTGAAGTCGGAAACTCAGTAAATCTCCCAGACAGCAATTCGACAATGGTCAAGTGGTGTGTTTTTGGGATGTTGATTGTGGGTTAATTATTGTCCAGGACTTCGGGCGTAACCTCCCTGATGTTCTTCAACATAGCGCTATGGGATCTTTTATATTCACCTTGGAGAGAAGACGGCACCTCGGTTTGATACCTGGCTGTCCTTCTATACAAATTATGAAAGGTCTGCATGCAGCTTCAGCAAGTTATTAGATAGGCAAGCCGAATGTAGTGGGCGTATAACAGTAGGGAAGTCTTGCTATGACTACAGAGGGTTTTGGTGACACCACACTTGAATACCATGACCAGTTACAGTCACCTTAAGGAGGGACATACTCACATTGGAAGCAGTTCAGAGCAGGTTCAGTAAGTTGACTCTTGGAATGAGGGGTTTATCTTATGAGGAAAGGTTGGTCCTGTATTCATTGGAGCTCAGAAGAATGAGAGGTAATCTTCTCGAGACACACAAGATTCTGAGGGGGCTTTGACAGGGTGGATACTGAGGGACTGCTTTCCCTCATTGGGGAAACTAGAACTAGGGAGCACAGATTCAAATTAATGGGTCTCCATTTTCAGGGAAGGAGAATTTCTTCTCCCAGAGGGTCATTCATCTTCGGAATTTTTCCCTCCCAGAGAGCAGTAGAGGCTGGGTCATTGAATACATTCAAGGTTGAGTTAGTTAGATTTTAAGGAGTCAAGGGTTATGGGGTGGGGAAGGGGCAGACAAGAGAGTGGGGGTTGAGGCAACAATCAGAATGCGGCAACAGGCTTGAGGGGTTGAATGGGCTGCTCCTGTTCCTGTTACTTACATTGAGCAGCCTGGATGGGATGTTGAACACACAACCTGCTGGCCGAGAGAGCTACCAACTGAGGCTCCCAACTGACGGTAAAGAGGTGCAAAGAGAATAACATTGGGGAAGATTGGAAGAGAGGATGGATGAGAATAATGGGGAATAGGGAAGGAATGGGATGGATGCGGAGAGATCCATGTTCCCTCGACACTATTGTTGGCTCTAATGACATGATGGCCCAAGGTGAATACCCTGTATTATAGGTGACCCATTGAGAGGGTTCTGCTATTGTGATGTATATCTACATGAAATGGAGTAAGTGTTATGAAGGAACTAAAGCCTGATCTGATAAATGTTTCTTAGATTCCCCAGGTTCCTACGGCCGGAGGCTCGCTCTGGGCCAAGGTCAGAAACTTCACATTTACATTATCTTGGATGTTTCTGGAAGTATTAAAAAAGAGGAATTCCACCAGTCCAGGAATGCTCTAACCTCCTTTATTGACATGGTAAGAGATAGCCTTGGCGTATTATCTGACTTCAGGTTGCACCTTGCTGCAGGAGCACGGTGTCCTATACTCAACTGCAGCCTGTCCAGCATACTACAAGACACAAGTCATGAGTGTAATACTCTCCATTTTCCTGGGTGAGTGCAGCTCCAACAACATTCAAGAAACTCAACACCATTCAGCACAAAGCATCCCGGCTTGATTGGCACCCCCTCCACCACCAACACATAGTGGCAGCAGTGAGTACCATCTACAAGATGAACTGCAGTCCCTCAATAAGGCTCCACCATGGCACCTTCCAAACTCTACCATCTAGAAGGACAGGGTCAGCAGACACATGGGAACACCACCACCTGGAGATTCCCATCCAAGCCATTCACCATCAACAAATGGACATTCATAAGCTTGTAGAGATTCACACACATCCTGCTGTGATTGCAGCTTCTCCAAAACTAAAATGAAACCAAACCCACCCTGCAGCAAAAAGCTTAAAACAAAAGTAAAAAGCTGGCAGACACCCCAGCTCCACCCACTCTCTGACATCACTGCAGTAGTAAACACCCATTTCTTAAAGGTACTCTCATATGACACCTCCCCCAAGAAAAAAATCCCATCAACTTCAAGATGGTTTCATTTTTCACCTTTTCACTATCCTTTAAGAAATGCACACAGTAAATATACTTTTTCATTTAAAAAAAAACACACACACAAATAGGTATAATAATATCGTCCATTTTTTTCTTCTTCCTCCAACTGGAGTCCTTCTTGATTGACAGTCTCTTTGAACAAGAAGGTCTCCGCAGGATCCATCCATTTCTCCATGCCTTGGCACTTCTCTTTAAAGTCAGGTACTTTATTTCAATCTGATCACAGAGTCCCTTGTAATTTCCCAACACAGGAGCATTGGTTATCACAGCTTTCGGACAGTCAACTGCCTACTGAAAGTCCGCTATCCACTGAAATTTTTGACATTTCTTCAGCAAGCCTATCAGTGGAGCAACCACGCTACAAACATTTTTCATAAATTTTTTATCAAATCCACTCTTGCCAAGAAATCACATTATTTCCCTTCATCTTGAGGGTATCGGAAACGCCTGAATAACTGTTGGTTTCACTCCCATGCGACCATTCGACCCTGTCCGATTGTATGGCCAAGGAAAGTGACTTGGGCACATAAAGTGTTTTTGGCTAGGTTTATCACCAAATCCGCCTCCAGAATTTGATCGAGTAACTCCATCAGATGTTTTGAATATTCTTTCCATGTCTGGCTGAAAATTACCAGATCGTCGATTAATACTGCACAATTGGGTAATCCTGAAATGACTTTGTTTGTTAACCGTTGAAATGTGGCTGGGCCGTTTTTCATGCCAAATGGCATAACTTTGAATTGGTATATACCATCTGGAGTCACAAAAGTTGAAATCTCCTTCGCCTGTTCGGATAAAATAAAAGCTGATTCTCCCACTTTCTCAATCCATCCTCCAAACGTGGGATAGAATAAGAGTCCATTCTTGTAACTGCATTAACCTTTCTATAGTTCACACACAACCATTGGGTACCATCTAGTTTAGGTACTATCACTATGGGTGAGCTCCATTGGCTGCAACTCACTTCAATTAAGCCATTTTAAAGCATACTCTGAATCTCTGTTAACCTGTGCCAATTTTAAAGGGTTATGTCTGTATGGATGTTGTTTGTTTGGAACAGCATTTCCCACATCTACATCATGTATAACCATTTTAGTACTTCCCAATTTATCGCCACAACTTGCCCATGTGTTATCAATAACTCTTTCAGGTCAGTTTGTTTTTACTCTGGAAGGTAACTCAACAATTTATCCCAATTTTTAAGAACATCCTTGTTTTCCAATTTAATTTGAGGTATGTCAAATTCACAGTCATCTGGAATTGGTTCGTCACTTTGAATTAGAATCATTAAAACTGCCTCCATTTTCTCTCCTTCCCTTTCAAAATACCTTTTAAGCATATTCACATGACACACTTGGTGAGTCTTCCTTCTATCTGGTGTTTGTACCACATAATTCACCTCACTTAATTTCCTTTCAATCTGATAAGGTCCACAAAACCTTGCTTTTAAAGGTTCACCTACCATTGGTAACAACACTAAAACTTTATCTCCATTGGAAAAACTACGAACTTTGCATGTCTTGTCCGCTACCGTTTCATCACATTTTGTGCAACTTTTAAATGTTGTCTAGCCAATTCACCTGCTCTTTTTAATCATTCCCAAAAATTTGACATGTAATCTAATAATGTAATTTCCGATTTCTCACTCACCAATTTTTCCTTAATCAATTTAAGTGGTCCTCTTACCTCATGACCAAAAATTAGTTCAAAAGGACTGAATTTGGTTGACTCATTAGGTGCATCCCTAATTGAAAACAGTACAAATGGAATTCTTTTATCCCAATGCTCTGGATAACCTTGACAATAAGCCCTCAACATTGTCTTTAATGTCTGATGCCACCTTTCTTATGCTCCCTGCGATTCTGGATGGTATGCAGTTGATTTAAATTCTTCTATTCCAAAGCTATCCATAACATTTTTGAATAACCTTGAGGTAAAATTTGATTCCTGATCCGATTGTATTTCTGTGGTAGTCCATATCTAGTAAAGAATTTAAGTAACTCCTCCACAATCGTTTTAGCTGTAATATTACGTACTGGAATGGCCTCTGGAAACCTAGTAGACACATCCAGTATTGTCAAAATATATTGATTCCTCTTCCGTATATGCTTTCTGATATATCCGTTTTATTTCTACATATTTCTGTTGTAACTCCGCCAATTTTCCTGAACTAAAAATATCCGCCTCATTCTCCACTTGTTCTTGTTCTTTTTCAACCATCTGATCAAAAATCGTTTCTGATAATTGCACTTCAACTTCATCTTCACGCTTTGATTTCTCTTCTTGTCTTAACCTGTGACTTTGCAACCTTGCTATGACACAATCCGGAAAAATCCCAGGATATTCATCCTTCAACACTTCGGTTATCTGATTTTCTACTGGCTTATCAACCACAGTAGGCATCACTCCCACCTGCGATCCAGCTATATCACTACCCAAGATAAATTGTATTCCTGGACTAGACAGTTTCTCTATTACTCCTGCTACCACTTCACCACTCTTCACTGGACTTTCCAACCTTACCTTATATAATGGAACACTACTTCTCTCACCCTGAATTCCACATATTACCACCTTTTCTGGCAATATTCTTCCCAAACTACATAACTCCTCATCTCTTACCGTTAAAGATTGATTAGCTCCTGCATCTCTTAAAATTGTGACTTCTTTACTTGCTCCTCCTGATACACATGAGTAAACTTTACCCACACAAGTAAATTATTTAAGGACATCTGGCACCTTCTTATCAATCACCTCTTGATCAGGTGGTACAATCTTTTGCACCTCATTGGCTTCACTTAGGTCTTACTATACCACTTTGACAAACCCCACTGTCTTATCCTGTTTCACCACATCAGCCTTCCCAGTGCTTTTCTTCAACCACCAAGACTACATGGCCTAGATTATTTCAGTGAAAACATTTGAAACTTTTCATTTCTTTTCCACAGTGCTGAATTTCTTTTTTAGTCTGAGGTACACTCATATTTATATATATATTTATATTTATATACATACCCATTTATAAACGCCCATTTCTTAAGGGTACTGTTGCTCTATTAATAATGTTGGTGAACCACAAGCCTTCCCTTGTATCGATCAAATGACCACACAACCAGTTAGTTAGTTCAAAAGATGGTTTATTTACATACACATCTCGACATGCAAACACAATATTTACTACGAGTTAAACTACACCTATCAGCTACAATAACCTATACTTGACTTCAAGGCGACCAGCACTGTGCAATTGATAAGGCCTTTATCTGGATTTCACTTAGCAGATTCGAAGAAAGTGGCTCTGTCTCTGCTGGGTTCATCCTTCAGGTAGCGATTGTTGGTCTTGAACTTGGCTGGCTGTTCCTGCTGCAATTGGGTTGGCACAGGCCGGATCCAAAAGAGACAGAACACATGGCTGTACTTTCTTTTATCCCTCTGGGATTTTGCACTCTTTGGGGCGGTCCTTAACCTTGGACCCAATAGTTCGACAGGGCTCTGATCACTGTCTTCGATTTCGGCCAATAAAAGGCGGGTGCCTTGGTGGCTGGACGGGTCCTTAGCGGTCATTGACATGGCAATTGAGCTTTTTGAGTGAAGGGAGTGGCGGCGATTAGTCTGTGGCTGTACCAGTTGCTTGATTGGAGTTCCGTTGTCCGGGGAAAATGGGCCATTAAAATGCAAATGAACGGGGGTTTCGATCAGGTCTGGTTACCTGTGTTTCAGATACACATAGGCTCTGTATCTGTCTGAGTCCAGGGTTGGCCATAATTTCCATGGTCCTTTGCAGGTGGCCATCTTCGATGGCTACAGTACTCTCACATGACATGCCCACATCCAACTTAAAGAACAGTGCTGGGTTTTGTCCAGTGCAAACGTGGAAG
This sequence comes from Scyliorhinus canicula, assembly GCF_902713615.1. Lineage (NCBI taxonomy): Eukaryota > Metazoa > Chordata > Chondrichthyes > Carcharhiniformes > Scyliorhinidae > Scyliorhinus > Scyliorhinus canicula. Next base: position 12,652,365 of record NC_052158.1, on the reverse strand, counting down.
AGAAATCGACTTTCATTTCTGTAGCGTGTCCCAATGTGCTTTACAGCCTTTCCAGTACATTGATATTCTTTCAAATATGGCAGCTGAATTATCCCACAACCTCCCAAAAACAGCAGCTGGGAGAGAGAGAGAGAGGGAGACCAGATAATCTGACTTTTGTGGTGTTGGCTGCAGGATAATTATTGACCAGGGTGAACATCTCACCTGAAGGACAACACCTTCAAAAGTGCAGTACTCCCTCAGCACGGCACGGGGAGTGTCAATATCGAACCCAGGGTCTTTTGACTCAGAGACAAGCATGCCACCCATTGAGTGAAGGCTAATCCCAATTCTTTCAGTTGTCCATCGGGCAACCTCAGTAGTAGGAAGCCCTAGCTGCTGCCTGCCTGAGACTCTGTGACCAGGTTGCTTCGTAATACCATGGAAGGTGAGCCGTAATATTATAGACTCACACCAAGGGTGGCTTGTTGATCGGACTAATTTGTGCATAGCAGGATCGCACAAATGATAATAATAACCAGAGATTCTGCTTTTAGCGATGTTGACTGAGTAATAGGTGTTGTCCCAGGACACGGACAACTAACTTTACTGCTCGTCTTTGAAACAGCACCATAGGGTGTTTTTACTTTACCTGAGAGGACCGACTCCCTTTTATGCCTCATTTGAAAGGCTCCTCAAAGTACTGCAACCTGGTTGGGGCCAGCCTTGGCTATGGGTCCAAATCTCTGTGCTGTCACCCACACGGGGCGAGGCTGATTGATGGGCTGAATGGCCGATACCCACTCCTCTTGCAGTGTTTTGGTTTTCTGAGGGTTAAAGGTTTTCCAGCCATTTTGATCTTTGGCGTAATCGATTTCCTCTCCTCATACTTCACAGATCAGTCGATTTGAGGTTGCGGTCAATTACGGAGTGGTGACCTTTGGCTCCCGGTCAGAGATAGTCGTCAATATCGCTCAATTTGAATCGGGATTCTCAGATTTTGTTGTCGATGTGCTGAACGACCTCAAATTTGAAGGTCAGTGAATATTTTCCTTCATTTATCACCTACATTGTCTGTTGGTCTGACAAGATTCCCATCCTTGTTTTCAAATCCCTCTATGACTGTGCCCCTTCCCTACCTCTCCCAATCCCCTGAAATCCTCAGAGATTTCTGCGCTCTTCCAATTCTGACTTCTTGAATATCCCTGAATTTAATCGCTGTACCATTGCCGGCTGTGCCTTCAGCTTCCTGGGTCCCAAGCTCTGGAATTCCATCCCTCGAGCCTTCCACATCACTTTCCTTCTTTGCACAGAATCCCTTAAGTGCAGAAGGATGCCATTTGGCCTATCGAGTCTGCACCGGCCCTCCGAAAGAGTACCCTACCTGAACCCATTTCCCCGCCCTATCCCCGTCATCCCATTACCCACCAAACAGTTGGACTTTAAGGGGCAATTGATCATAGCCAATCCACCTAACCTGCACATCTTTGGACAGCCTTAAAGCGCCCTTTAAAGCCCAACTCTTGGCTGAGCTTTTGCTCATCTGACCTATGGCTCCTTATGGGGCTGCGTGTCATGTTTGGTTCGATAGGGGGGGGCAGCACGGCGGCGCAATGGTTAGCACTGCTGCCTCACGCCGCTGAGGACCCGGGCTCGATCCCGGCCCCGGGTCACTGTTCGTGTGGAGTTTGCACAGTCTCCCTGTGTCTGCTTGGGTCTCACCCCCACAAACCCAAAAGATGTGGAGGGTGGGTAGATTGGCCACGCTAAATTGTCCCTTAATTCGAGAAAAAATAATTGGGTACTCAAAATTTTTTTTTTGAAAAGAAAAAAAATATTTAGTTCGATTATCTCTCCTGAGAGACTCAGTGAGCTGTTTTACTACTTCCAAAACACTTGATAAATATTAAATATTCAGTTGAGAGCCATTTTCCCTTAAATGCCATTTTTTATTCTTCCATCCACTGAAGCCTTGCTGCCCCACAGAAACATGTCTCATTAAGGGCTGTTCCCTGTATATCTCTCAGGGAAGACTATTCAGAGAAGGCTATTCGGTCCCTTGAGCCAGGCCCAATACAGAAGTGGGTCATGGCTGCTCTGTATCGCAACTCCATTTTGTCTTCTTGTTTCAGTATCTCTTCATACCCTTACCCTGCTCGTGGGTTTTTGATATTTCCAATTGACTCCAGGTTTCCATAATCCCCTCATGTGACTAAATTCTTCTTATTGTCCTTCCCAAAGCTCTTGTTGTCATCCCCTTACCCTTTTTTTGAAAAAAAACTTTTTGCGGATTGTCGGAATGGCTGGCTGGGTCATGGTTAAGAATCAACCACGTTGCTTTCGATCTGGTGTCAAATGGATGCCAGACTGGGTAAGGGTGGGCAGATTTTTTTTCTTAAAGGGGCAGCAATGATCCATTTGGGTTTTTTTGCAATGATTGCTGACAGCTTTGTGCGCACCATTACTGAGGCTAGTCCACAATTCCAGATTTGAGGTTAAATTGCATCAGCTGTTGTGGGATTCGAACCAATTTCCCTAGTCGCGTGACATCACCGTTGATGTGTTGGGCAGGCTGGGTCGACGTGGACTGCACTTGATGCAGTGTAGCGATTGACAGACCCCCAACACTTGATAAGATGCAACACGATTTTATTTAACGTCTTAACTACTGTACATGTTTAACTGTGGGTTGACACTATGCTGACTTGACTGGAGGCTTAGAGCTAGCCTGACCAGACTTACTAGCATGGTGTTTGCACTGGTTAGCTCATGAACCTTGACTGTCTCAGTGGCTGGGTCCAGAGAGAGCGGGAAACCTGGTGCCCTCTGGCTTTATAGTGGTAGTGTCCTGTCTGGTGATTGGCTGCTCTGTTCTGTGTGCTTACTGGTCATCCTGTGTGTCAATCACTGCCTGTCTGAACTCCATTATATACATAGATGTATATTATGACAACCGTTACCCCACCATCTCCCCATAAAGAAGCGCTGTTGACTTTCTGACATTAAATTTTAGCTGCCGATTCTCCACCCAAAGGTGACGCCGAATCAGCTGAAACTCTGGCACTAGGAGGATCCGAACGAACTCCCCCCCCCCCCCCCCCCCCCCCCCACCCCCCACACATCAGAGGCTGGAACTTTAACTCAATGCTTTATCCTGCTCGGCCTTGCTACCACCAAGGCTCAGCTCAACTTTTTAGGGGGGGAATCCCCCTTGTTCGGCACTCTCTGGGCAGCATGGTGGCACCGTGGTTAGCTCTGCTGCCTCACATCATCAGGCACCCGGGTTCGATTTCGGCCTTGGTTGACTGCCTGTGTGGAATTTGCATGCTCTCCCCGTGTCTGCGTGGGTGGCTACCGGATTTCCTCACAGTTCGAAAATGTGCAGGTTAGGCGGATTGGCCATACTAAATTGCCCCTTGGTGTCCAAGGATGTGCAGGTTAGATGGGGTTACGGTGTTACAGGCGTAGGGAGGAGGATTCAGGTAGGGTGCTTTTTCAGAGGGTTGGTGCAGACTCGATGGGCCAAATGGCCTCCTTCTGCACTGTAGGGATTCTATGGTTCCACAATACCCCCATGTGAAGCCTTATCTGAAAGGTGGCACCTCTGGCTGTGTTGCAATACCCGAGTACTGCACTGGGAGGGTAGGCCTGGCTTCAATGCTCAAATTCAGATTGGGAGCCACCAAACGTCCATCCTGGAAACACACTAACTGTCCCTTTCATTTTGCCCCATAGAAGTCACAAAGGCCAGCCAAACAGGAACGAACATGACCGGAGCTTTGAAAACTGTCTTTCAGATGATGGTTCTCAAGAAGGCATCAATGAAGTTGAAGGAGTCAGAATGGAGAGCGGTGAGACACGCCATCATGATCTTCACTGATGGTAAGTGGTAACCTGCTGGGTGGCCCGCTTCCACCTCAGGGTTGCATTTTACCGTCATCTCTGTTTGCAAAATCTGTCACCGCCAACGTCTCCTCAACATTTCTTTACGCTGGGCTAAACATAAGAACGCAAGAACATGAAGAGCAGGAGGAGGCCTTTCAGCCCTTCGAGCCTGATCCGTAATTCAATAGTCATGGCCGATCTGAATGTGCCCTTAACTCCATTTCCTCCTTGTCCCTTCCCACAACCCGTGACTCTCTTGTCGGTCAAAAATCGAACTCGACCACGAATATATTCAATGTTCGAACCTCCACTGCTCTCTGAGGGAGACGTCCAACTTCTAACAACGCTGTGAAAGAAGAAATTCCTCCTCATCTTTGTCTTAAACGGGAGAGCCCTTATTTTCAAGTAGTGCCCCCAGATTCTAGATTCCCACACAGGAGGGGTGGGGGGCATGGAGGGGGGGGGGGCATTGGGGGGGAGTGCACATCCTCTCAGCATCAACTCCGATGAGTCCCTTCAGAATCTGCTATGTTTCAGTCAGATTGCCTTTCATTCTTCTATCCGCCAATGGGTATAGGGCCAAATTGCACAACCTTTCCTTAAGAAAACCTCACCATCTCAGAAGTCAGCCTTGTGAACCTCTGAACTCCTGCCAAAGCAATTATATCCCTCCTGACGTATGTCTTGTTTTTCATCCGTTTTCGCTCCAAGGGTTGGCCACACTATTTCTCCACTGATTTTCTGTTCTCGGCTGCCTTCAATGCCTTGTCCCATAGAGAGGCCTTGCGCAACATCAGGAGACCAAAACTGTACTCAATACTCCAGGTACGGTCTCACCAATGCGCTGTATGGTTGGAACTGCTCTTCACCCTGTCCCTTTGAGTTCTGCGGCTCAAGGCAGAGCGCTTCTAAATCCTTTACCCATGATCCAGGAGAAGGCGGTGACTTCTGAAAGTCAACCTTCCACCCTTTCATCAAGACATTTTGCTACAATTAGTACAATAGGGTGGCGCAGTGGTTAGCACTGCTGCCTCACAGCAGCAGGGACCCAGGTCCGTATCCGGCCTTGGGTAGAACAAGAACATAGAACATAGAGTGCCGAAGGAGGCCTTCGTACCATCGAGTCTGCACCGACCCACTTAAGCCCTCACTTCCACTCTATCCCCATAACCCAATAACCCCTCCTAACCTTTTCGGACATTAAGGGCAATTTAGCATGGCCAATCCACCTAACCTGCACGTCTTTGGACTGTGGGAGGAAACCGGAGCACCCGGAGGAAACCCACGTGACTGTGTGGAGTTTACACTTTCTCCCTGTGTCTGCGTGGGTTTCCTCCGGGCACTCCAGTTTCCTCCCACAGTCCAAAGATGTGCTGGTTAGGTGGATTGGCCATGTTAAATTGCCCCTTAGTGTCCAAGGATGCGTAGGTTAGAAAGTGGGGAATTGGGCGGGGGAATGGGCTTAGCTAGGATGCTTTTTCGCAGTGCAGACTCAATGGGCCAAATGGCCTTCTTTGGCGCTGTAGGGATTCTATTCTATGAATTAATGCCCCTGTTCGATGAAGACCACATGTGGACTGCTGAGTGTAGTTTGCCTCTCTCGATTGAAGGAAAGATACACTTGCATTGGAGGTGGTACAGTGAAAGTTCACTGAATTTGTCACTGGGATGAAGGGATTGTCCCGTGATAAGAGCTTGAGAAAATTGGGCTTATCTTCTCTGGAACTTGGAAAAATGAGAGGCTTTCTCATTGAAACGTCCTGTAGGTGTTGATAGGATAGACACTGAGAGATTAATTCTGCCGGTTGGGAACATAAAACACATGGGCACAGTCTCAGGTTAGAAGGGGTTGATCATTTAGAACTGAAATGAGGAGAAATTTCTTCACCCAAAGGGTTGCGAATCTTTAGAATTCTCTACCAGAGGGTTGTGGATGCTCCATCGTTCAATATATCTCAGGCTGGGATAGATAGAATTTTAGTCTCAGGGAAGAAAAGGATATGGCGAGTGGCGAGAAAGTGAGGTTGGAATCCCTCATGGTCAGCCGTGATTGTGTGGAATGATTGAGCGGACTCGATGGGCCGAATGTGCCTGCTCCTCTTTCTTAGGATTTATTGTGAGCCTCGACCTGTACTCTCCAACACTAAGGTTATTGCATCTTTCAATTTCCTATCTATTCCCACTTAATCACCAGTACACCACCCTGCACAGCCTTCCTTCGCTTCTGCACAACCTCGCTTGTTCAATTAAGCTTCTATTTCATCACCTCCCAGACCATCTGCCAACTCCTCCTTTCCCACAGCTTCAATGATTCACCTTCCCATCAGGGTGTGGTACAGTGGGCAGATTGTTTTGTTCTGTGCCAGAGAGTCGTGGGTTCATGCCCTTATACAGCATTTAATCCACCATGGAATGAACATTGGCTACGCTGTTTGCACTATTAAGAAACCAGTACTGAGCGAGCGCTGCACTGTCAGAGGGTCAGTACTGAGGGAACGCTGCACTGTTAGAAAGTCAGTACTGAGGGAGTGCTGTACTGTCAGAGGGTCAGTACTTTTTTAATTTTTTTTTTATTTTTATTTTTTAAATAAATTTAGTGTACCCAATCATTTTTCCAATTAAGGGGCAATTTAGAATGGCCAATCCACCTAGCTTGCGCATTTTTGGGTTGTGGGGGCGAAACCCACGCAGACACTGGGAGAATGTGCAAACTCCACACGGCCAGTGACCCAGAGCCAGGATCGAACCTGGGACCTCAGCGCCGTGAGGCCGCAGTGCTAACCCACTGTGCCACCGTGCTGCCCAGAGGGTCAGTACTGAGGGCATGCTGCACTGTCAGAGGGTCAGTACCGAAGAAGTGCTACACTGTCAGAGGATCAGTACTGAAGGAGTGCTGTACTCTTGGGACATTGTACTCTTGGGAGGTTACGTCTGAGGGAACTTTGCACCTTTGGAGGATCAGTACTGAGGGAGTGCTTCACTATTGAGGAATCAGTACTGAGGGAGACCCACATCCTGTTCCTGGATCCTATTTCTCCTGTCCACCATCTACAGGGCAGAAGTCAGGAGTGTAATGGAATAGTCTCCACTTGCCTGGATGAGTGCAGCTCCAACAACACTCATGAAGCTCAACACCATCCAGAACAAAGCAGCCCCACTTGCTTGCTCCCCCTTCCACAACATTCAAATCCTCCACCACCGATGACCAGTGGCAGCTGTATGTAACATCTACAAGGTGCACTGCAGTAACTCACCAAGGATCCTTACGCAACGCCTTCCAAACCCACGATCACTACTATCTAGAAGGATAAGAGCAGCAGATAGCTGGGAACCCCACCACCTGGAGGTTCCCCTCCCAGTTACTCACTGACTTGGGAATATATCGCCATTCCTTCACTGTTGCAGGGTCAAAATCCTGGAACCCCTTCCCGAACACACTTCTGGGACTGCAGCGGTTCAAGAAGGCAACTTACTACCACCTTCTGAAGGGCAACTAGGGCTGGGCAATAAACGCTGGCCTAACCACATTGTGATGCCCACATCCCATAAATAAATAATAAATAAATAAACTGCCTCCACAGTCCGCATGACATTAATCATTCCCCTAATACTTCCCCCCTGTGCTCGTTGAACTACACTGGCCTCTCTTGTGCTATGTACTCTGGGAGAACACAGGCTGCAACTGGATGCAGCTTTAACCAAAAGATACTCCATACCTTGAAGTTAGTCCAATCTGATTTATTGAACCAGTAGCACAGTTAGCACAGTCCTCTATGAGTTCGACTCTCTGCTAACCTAAGTGTGGTTACTCTGTCTGACTGAACCAGACTAGCTCTTAGCCACGTGCTGTAGGTGTGATACTGTACATACACCCTGACTCACGCTGTAGATGTTCATCAGTGGAAAGAGGCGGAGTGTGAGTGCCTCGTGCCTTTTACAGTGAGTTGCCACCCCTGAGTATCCTGCCTGCTCATTGGTTATGTCCTGTTCTCTGTGTTCATTAGCTGAGTGTCTGTGCCTGGCTGTCTATCACTTTCTGCATGTCTGCATTTCATGATAGCCCCCAGTCACGCAATGCTGATAGTAACATTCTCACCACCATTTCCAAATCCCCCACAGCCTCGTCCCCTACCCCACCCCACTTCCCTATCTCTGCAATCTCCTCCAATCACTGCATCCCAACTTCTTTCGAGATGACCTCTCTCACAAAGTATCTCTGGCGCTTCCAGGCTGAAGTACCAGCACCTACTGTCAGGGAGAGAATTGGAGTGATGGTTAAGGTCACCACTGAAAATCTTAACGTGCAAACTTGTCTGTTTTCCAGGGAGAACCAACATGGGCGGAAGCCCCAAACCGATGATGGATCAGATTCATAGGTTCCTGGACATCGAGCAATCTCGGGAAGATTTTCTCGGTAAAGACATTCTTCCAAGAGGCCAGTAGTGGCGGAGAGCAATATTTGGGAGCGTGGGCCTGAAAATAAGGCTGAAAATAAGGCTGACCCTTATTTTATCACAAAATAATCAGTTAGATTTAGGACTGAGTTTAGGAGGAACTTCTTCACCCAAAGGGTTGTGAATCTATGGAATTCCTTGCCCAGTGAAGCAGTTGAGGCTCCTTCATTACATGTTTTTAAGGTAAAGATAGATAGTTTTTTGAAGAATAAAGGGATTAAGGGTTATGGTGTTCGGGCCAGAAAGTGGAGCTGAGTCCACAAAAGATCAGCCATGATCTAATTGAATGGCGGAGCAGGCTCGAGGGGCCAGATGGCCTACTCCTGCTCCTAGTTCTTATGTAATGGTTTGACATTAAAACATTGAGTTGACCCTACCCAGGCCACTCCCCCTCCCTATGGTTGTTAAGGGGGAATTTAGCATGGCCAGTCCACCGGACCTGCACAACCTGTGACTGTGGGAGGAAACCGGAGCACCCGGAGGAACCCCATGCAGACACGGTGAGAACGTACAAACTCCACACAGGCAGTCACCCTCAGAATCAAAGCCGAGTCTCTGGCTCGGTGAGGCAGCAGTGCTAACCACTGTGCCGCCGTGCTGCCATGCAGGTGCCACTGTGTTATGGGGAGCCCATGAACCCCTCTGGCCCTATCGGGTTCACCCCTCCCATCGGCTGGTACCAGGCTGGTCACCAGAATGAGAGTCCACATTGCAGCTAGTCATCCAGGGAGTCCTTCCACTAACCCCCTCCATTCCCAATGGAAGGTTGGGTCTGGAGGGCAGGGGTCGGTGTTGGGACACCTGCTTTTCTTGATCTAAACTGAAGAGTTAGTCTTGGGTGTAGCGGGCACAGTTTTTAAACATCGCAGCAACACAAAACGTGGAAGTTATTGTGAACTGTGAGAATGGTGGTGATAGAGTTCGAGGGGACGTAGACGGGTTGGTGGAATGGCGGATGTAATTGGACACACGCAAGCATAAAGTGATGCATTTTGACAGGATGAACAAGGAGAGGCAACAAAATAAAAAATAAAGGGCACAATTCTGAAAAGCGGGCAGGAACAGAGGGACCTGGATGTATTTGTGCATAAGTCATGGGAGGTGGCTTGACAAGTTGCGTACAGTGTTTAGCAAGTAAAGCAGACACTACCTCGGCTTTATAAAGAGAGATGCAGAGCTCACAATCGAGGAAGTTATTTCAATCCTGTATAAATCACTGGTTCAGCATCAACTGGAGTATTGCTTCCAGGTCTGGGTGCCACACTTGAGGATGGGGTGTGAAAACATTAGTGAGAGTGCAGAAAATTTCACACGAATGGTTCCAGGGTTAACAAATTTTAGTCATGGAGGATGATGGGAGAGGTTGGTGTCACAATATGTGGATATTGTGAGGAACATAAAGGGTTAATGTAACGTTACCACTCTAGTCACTAGATGGGCTATAGAGCAACCATACAAATGTCACATGCCTCCTTGACTTCTGGGAGAAAGTGGAAGGGAGGCAGACTGAGTAGATGTGAGTTAGTTGAGATGCTAGCATCGTTTAGTGTTGTAGAAGTGTAGTGTATTCTTTATTTGTCTAATTCCTTAGCAAATGTTCAAATCTAATTCAGTGTAGTGTAGTAAATTAGCTTTGTTTTTTAAAGACTGCTTGCTGTTCATTGTCAACACTACAACCTTCATCATGCTGAAGACCAATACAAAGAACACAACAGCTGGGGGCTGCTCTTCTCGGTTGGGAGGATGTTTGAGATAGATATTCAAAAGCAAGAGGTGGAGAAAGATTCAATCGGGGCTTTCAAAAGAGAATCGGATCATCATCTGAAGAGGAAGAATTTTCAGGACTGTGGGGAGAAAGGCACGGGGAGTGACACTGGGTGGATTGATCTTGCTGAGAACTAGTATGGGCACATTGGGCCGAATGTCCTCTTTCTGTGCTGTAACCATTCTATGATGTTAAGATTTCATGTATAAGGGCGGCACAGTGGCCGACTGGTTAGCACTGCTGCCTCACTGCGCCAGAGATTCGGCTTTCGATGTTGACCTCGGGTGACTATCTGTGCGGAGTTTGCATGTTCTCCCCGTGTCTGCGTGGGTTTCCTCCAGGTGCTTTGGTTTCCTCCCACAGTCCAAAGATGGGCAGGGTAGCTGGATTGGCTATGCTAAATTGTCCCTTAGTCTTCAAACATGTGCAGACAAGAGTATGGGGTTGTAGGGATAGAACCGGAGTGTGGCTCTATGTAGAGGACTGGTGCAGATTCAATGGGCCGAATGGCCTCCTTCTGCGCTGTCGCGATTGTATGAAAACAATGACTATGCCACACTACCAGACTGATAGTCATCTGGTGAATCCTGCCACTGCTTCCCAGTGTTCTCCAAGGGATAGGTACGGAGATGCGATGTATTACAGGGAATATTTTCCCTGCCAATGACAACTTAGCATGGTACAGTTTGTGATGACACCATTCAGTGTACCATGTCACCCTCCTCACCATGCTTATGCCTGCTTTCTATTGTACTCCAGAGATACGGCAGACAAAGTTAAAATTGCTCCCAGAATATTCATCCTGGTCCTTTGATCCACTGGGGAGCCTGGAGCTGCATCACATTTGCCTTTCTGCAAATGAACACATGGTTCCTTTATTCCTGTCACCTAACCCAACTACCCCATGAGTTTCTGCATAAACTGCTACATTTATCCCACCAATCACATCATTCTTCTGTCCCCCCCATGCAGCCCTTAAAGTGATCAGATCCCTCTACATTGGAGCAGTAGTCGCAAGCTTCCACTGGTTTCTGAGCTCTCATGCAGTTACACTCCCTGTGCTCAGGACCAATGGTGCATAGGAGCTGCAATTTAACTCTGGCCATCTTGCGTCTCTTAAGATGATGTTTTGCGCTGTGGTAGTCAACTCTTGTGTTAAGCATGGCCTAGTGTGGCTCAGGAATCCCACTCCAGCAGTCCCTCTCGCAGTGGGAGACGTTGTGGTGAGACGGTGCAGGTTTCGCCTGCCCCTGCTTTCTGTCTGGGTCCTCTCCCGTCTCAGCTGAGCACTCTGATTTCTGCTCATGTTTTCCGATGCGGGCGCTGTGAAGAATTCAGTCCAGTTGGTGAAGCTCGGATGGACCATGGAGGGTCAACACCGCACACAAAATCAGAGAGCATCCTATATCTCTTCATTAGAGAACTAAAGTCACAGGGACACAGAGTGTTATGGATGGGATAATAGTCCATGCAACCATTCTGTTGTAATGAAAATGGAGTGATCGATTAATCATACCAATAAATCCCTTATTTATTAGCCTAGAACATTAGCAAAGTTAAATGGAGGAAAATCAGCCAAATGTGGGGAGAGCGATGGTCCAATGTTGGTCCGACATCCAGCATGTCTATTGAGTAGAGGCTGCCCACTCTGGATGGAGATGTTTCACTTGGCTGAATGGATGATCTCTGGGTTAGCAGGTTCCAGCTCCATTCCAAAGGCTTCAGGGCAGATACTGAGGCAGTTTTGCACCGGCGGAGGTCAACACTGAAGATCCAATAGCTTTTTTTGAAGGGAATTCCAAGTGGCCCAGTATGCTGGCCAACATTCCTCAATCAATGCAAAAAAAACGACCCGACGCTAAGTGAGGTGGGAAGCGCTGTGGGGCAGATAGATTAACCTGTCGGTGTGGCTTTCAGTTCAAATAAACTTGCTCAGGAAGTGCCTGCTTCTCTTGCAGATGTATACGCGTTTGGGCTTGGCAGTAATGTCGACAGGGATGAGATCAACGCCATCACGTCCAAAAAAGATAAGGAAAAGCATGCGTTTTTCCTGCAGACCGATGATCTACCAGACGTATTTAACTCAATACTGGGTAAGAGAGGTTTGGTTACAATTTTGACCAAGGAGACAATTCCCCAAATTCACCTGGATGGCCAAAGGGGTGCAGGGAACAAGACTGCAGGAATGTGGTCGCTTCAATTGCTGAGCCCTTTCCTAATCTGGCGGAGTGGGGATGAGTGGGGCTTGTTTAACACACTGAGCTAAATAGCTGGCTTTTAAAGCTGACCAAGGCAGGCCAGCAGCACGGTTCAATTCCCGTACCAGCCTCCCTGAACAGGTGCCGGAATGTGACGACTAGGGGCTTTTCACAGTAACTTCATTGAAGCCGACTTGTGACAATAAGCGATTTTCATTTCATTTCATTTAATCTCTTCCATTCCCTCCATAAATCTCTCCACCTCACCTCTCCTTGTCTTTTAAAACCTCCTTTCAACACAGTGGCCATGCTTCTCAGCACTGCCATCCTTCCCTTGTCACCCAGTTTTGTTCCATTACGACTCTACAAAGTATCTGAAGGCATCTTAAGGGTGGTATATAAATACAGGTAGTCACTGGTGAAGTGGCAGCTGCAGATATTAGATGGTGGTAATAAACTCTGACCAGGCCTTGATCTGTCTACCAAATGTATATAGGCCAAAGGCTGCATTGAAACAGCAGACCGAGGGACAGTACATGGCTTGTGTTAAGTGCTTGCTAAGTCTTCCAGTCCTTTAAGGCTACAGTCCTTTTAGTAAAATTGTATTAGAACAGTAGAGGTTTAGGGAACAAAATCTATTTAGCCCAGTGTGCCTGTACTGTCACTTTACTGGAACAATCCCAAACTAATCCCACTATCCCCCTCTCTCTGGATGGCCCTGTATCAATCCCAAACTAAACCCACTCACCCATTCATTCCCTATAGCCCTGTATCAATCCCAAACTAATCCCACTGACCCAGTTACTCCTTACAGCCCTGTATCAATCTCAAATGAATCCCAGTGATTTGATCTTTGCTCATAGCCCGTCTCAACCCCAAACTAATCCCATTGCCCACATACTCCTTATAGCCCTGTATCAAACCAAAATAATCCCACTGATTTAATCTCTCCCCATAGTCTTGTATCAAGACCAAACCAATATGACCGTCCAATTCTCTCACCATATCCCTGTATCAATCATAAACTAATCTCACTGTCCCATTTAGGAGCATTCCTGAAGAATCCAAGATCTCAAGTCTCCATATGGCTAGATATTTGGACTTTATTAACCTTTGCCCAACAGGGTCCCCAAAACTGTGCACCATTCTACAACTGGCCAAACCACTATTATTCACTTACACATCTCCAGAACTCTGCTGATTGCTCATCCCAAAGTTTCCCCAACTTGCCCTTGCACTGATGTGGAATTCTGTTTTCAAAGCGCTCATAATTGTTTCATTAAATGTATGCACACGGTGCCTTGTCCTTCCTCCTAGCATGTGCTATCTCACACTTGTCCATCTTAAACTGCATCCGCCACCAACCTGCCACTTCTGCTTAACTGCCTCAGATATGAGGTATCGGTGATGGAAATGCCTTGAATGCTCACAATGGCAACATCTTCCTTGAAGTTGCTGCCCTCTTGCTCTCTAAATCTTCTCTGTCATTATTAATTATGAAGTTGTTACTACAGTCATTTATTTACGATCACTTAATAATCTTGACCTACATCAGGTCGACACAGGAATGTTCTTAGCCTCTATTGGTTCCTTGCCCGACAACGTTTCAAGTTTTAAATCCTGATCCAAGTGTTCAAATCCCTTCATGTCCTTGCACCTTTGTCCAACCCTACAACCCTCTGAGATCTCTGTGCTCCACCAATTTTGGACACTTGAGCCAAATTTCAATCGCTTTACTGTTGACGGCTGTGCATTCAGCTCTCCAAAGCTCTGGAATTTTCTCTCTCCTTCTCTCTTTCTTCCTTTAAACTCTACCTTGTTGGCAAAGCATTTGATCACCTGGCCTGGCATCTTGTCAGGTAGCTGGATGTCAAATTGTGTCAGCTGAGACGACTTGGGATGCTTTGCTGCACATGTGGTGCGAGAGGAATGTAACTTCTTGTTCATACCTGTGTACAAACAGCATCACCGGAGCAAGCAGGAGTTAAGCACTTGTCTGTAATTGGAATATCTACCCTTCAGTCTCCTGGAATGAGGTTTGTCCAACAACTGTCCTGTCCATTCATGCCTGATTGGGCAATATAGAAAATATAGAAGTTTGAGCACATTTATCAGTTTGATGCTTGGGATTTGATCTGAAGTAGAACTAACAAGCTAGGAACAGGAGGAGGCCCTACAGCTTGATCATGGTTGATCTTCACCTAAGCTACATGCCGCAGTACGATAGCAGAGTGGTTAGCATAGTTGCTTCGCAGCTCTAGGGTCCCAGGTTCGAATCCCGGCTTGGGTCACTGTCTGTGTGGAGTCTGTCCGTTCTCCCCGTGTCTGCGTGGGTTTCCTCTGGGCGCTCCAGTTTCCTCCCACAGTCCAAAGATGTGCGGGTTAGGGAGATTGACCATGATAAATTACCCTTAGTGTCCATAAAAGGTAAGCACAGTAAGAAGTCTTACAACACCAGGTTAAAGTCCAACAGGTTTGTTTCAAACACAAACTTTCGGAGCACTGCTCCTTCCTCAGGTGACCTGAGGAAGGAGCTGTGCTCCGAAAGCGCGTGTTTGAAACAAACCTGTTGGACTTTAACCTGGTGTTGTAAGACTTCTTACTGTGCTCACCCCAGTCCAACGCCGGCATCTCCACATCATCCATAAAAGGTGACGTGGGGTTACTGGGTTATGGGGATAGGGTGGAGGTATGGGCTTAAGTGGGGTGCTCTTTCCAAGAGCTAGTGCAGTCTCGATGGGCCGAATGGCTTCTTTCTGCACTGTAACTTCTATGATTCT
Source organism: Scyliorhinus canicula (assembly GCF_902713615.1). NCBI lineage: Eukaryota > Metazoa > Chordata > Chondrichthyes > Carcharhiniformes > Scyliorhinidae > Scyliorhinus > Scyliorhinus canicula. Next base: position 12,637,304 of record NC_052158.1, on the reverse strand, counting down.
ATGATCTCGATTATTAATGCCCTTATCAGCAAGAATCTACTGATCTCAGGTTTGAAAGGCCCAATTAACCCTCGGCGTCGACAGATCTTTGTTTGGGGTGGGGAGCGGGGAAACCCCCTTGATCTCTCCTACTCTTTGTAATCCGAATTTCTCTCTTGCATGGGCTAAATCTAATTTCTCTTTGTTCTTAACTCCTTCACCAGCAGGAAAAGCTTCTCTGTATCTACCCTGCCTCTCCCTCCCATTATTTTAAACACCTGCACCAGATCAGCCCTCACTTTTCTATCTCCTCAGAAGTAAAAACCACATTTGTGTCACCCATCCTCATAATTCTGTCCAGATTTATTCATGTGCTTGCTAATACAGATTTTGAACATTGCTGAAAAGAGAGACGAGGGGGTGGATTCTCCGTCACCAGTAGCAGTGTTTCCGGTCCGGCGGAGAATCGAGCGTCAGGCTATAAACATGATTCTGCAGTTTCCCCTCCCAGCCAGCAATGTGATACACGGCCCGTGCTGGTGGGAGGATGAAATTGGGTCATTTGACTCCATCTGCACCCGATTACTGGGCTACAAGCCTGATTCTCCATGCCCCCATGATGCTCGGTCCCTTTCAGGCGTGAATTGGTGCAGGTATTTCCAAACTTGGCCCTGACGTAGTGGACCCTGTGGTGGATCAAGGTGGTGAGTACGTAACGTAGGTGCCTATCGGAGGCCCCCTCCACCCATCCTGCCCTGCCCATCAGAACTCCCCCCCTCCCCACCATCAGACCTCCAACAGAAACCCGCCCAACAAATTCCCCATCGGACCCCCCAACGGAGACCCCCCCCATCAGACCCCCAATAGGGACCCCCCAATGGAGACCCCCATCGGACTCCCAAAATAGCCTGCCACACCAGAGACCCCAACACCACCTCCCCACCTCATCAGACCCGTGTCTGAAAGCTGACCAGCAGTCCACACAGTAGGTTGATATCCCACTGCATTTTCACTTACCATTTCCTAACATCTGCTGCCTCAGAAAGAAGTATTCAAAGCAGCAGTTGTTAAAGGTGTCAGAGGCTTCCTGGAAATCCAGTACACGTCAAAGGGCTTGAAATCCCAATATGTTGCATTAGCCAGTGATTGACAGTTTTATTACTCCAGAGGCTGCTATGTGGTGGCTTATTCATTGATCGTTCCCTTCACGCTTTGATGCTGACCACAATGCTTATAAACAGTCTTGCTATGATTGACAGTCCCTTGCCACATCAAAGGCAGCTAAGTTCTTTGACTTCCTCTTTTTCACAGCAGGAAGCACCAAGCAGCTGTCTCTGCAATAATGTCTCCAGCGTAATAAAACTGTCGATCACTGACTAATGCAATATAGTGGTGTGCAAAATTATATTGAAGATCTGCATTTCAAACACTGTCAAGGGATTTCAAGTCTGTTGAAATGTATTGGGTTTTCCAGGGAGCCTCTGTCATGTAGCAGATAATGCTTTCAACATTTCTGTTTGAGGCAGCAGATGTTAGGAAGGGGTAAGTGAAAATGCAATGATTCCCTTACTGCCTGGACTGCTCTTTAGCTTTCAGGAAAGGGTCTCTGATGGGGTGGAGGTCTCTGATGGGAGTCTGATGGCAGCTTCTGATGGGGGGGGGTCACTGTTGGGAGCATCTGATGGTGGTCTCTGTTAGGGGCCTGATAAGGCTCGCTGTTGGGTTCCCTGTTGGGGTCTCTCTCTTGGGGGCCTGCCCATGTTGTTAAATTTTTTCATGGGCAGCACGGTAGCACAGTGGACTGCTCTTCAGACACCCCCATCAGATACCCCCATCAGAAGCCGCAGAAAGGCCCACGCAGACACGGTGAGAGTGTGCAAACTCCACATGGACAGTGACCCAGGGCCGGGATTTGAACTCAGATCCTCAGCGCTGTAGTCCTAGTGCTATCCACTGTGCCACCGTGCTGCCCCTTGCTGAACAATCCTGATAGTACCAATCGCTACACTAATAACAAATTTTAGATAATGAGTGGAACTGGTAACGTGGCTCATTTATGCTTGCTAGATGTTACATAAATTCATACACGAGGACCCATTCTCTGCAAACAAAAGGAATATTTTCAAGCCATTTGCCTTTCTTGCATTACCCAGGAGCTCAAATAGCCTATAATTGTCTGTTGTTGATTTCATGGCAATGCCTCAGCCAATCAAGGGTTGACTTGCCAACCAATCAGCGTCCCTTTTATCCTGTGTCACACCTTGTAGCGATAGTTTGAAATTTGGCACTCTTGGATTTGTCCTGTTGAGTGCAAGATGAAAAGCTTTGGCAGCATGTCTCTTTTTTCAGCAACATGCATGACCTGTGCAAGTGATTTACTGAGGGCAATGAGTTGTCAGCACTCAGATTCATTCAGCAACCAGTATCTTCACCACTCCTGGAGCCTATGCTAGAAAATTACCCACTGAAAGGGCAACAGGGTTCCATAGAAACCAAAGCACTCTCCCGACCAGTTGTTCAACATGAATTTTCTATCTGATTCTTTTTCTAAATAAATTTAGTGTACCCAATTAATTTTGTCCAATTAGGGTCAATTTAGCATGTTCAATCCACCTAACCTGCACATCTTTGGGTTGTGGGGTGAAACCCACGCAGACACGGGGAGAATGTGCAAACTCCACACGGACAGTGACCCAGAGCCGGGATCGAACCTGGGACCTTGGCGCCGTGAGGCAGCAGGGTTAACCCACTGCGCCACCTTGCTGCCCTTTCTATCTGATTCTTTCTCTTCACCAGAGGACCATCAGACGTTGGATGCACGGAATGTGGCGACTAGGGGCTTTTCACAGTAACTTCATTTGAAGCCTACTCGTGACAATAAGCGATTTACATTTTTCATTTCATTCATTTGCCTCCCATCTGTCTCAATGATGGCCTCCCTTTGTTTCACACCACCCAAGTTTAATTAAATGCATTTTATTTTCCAGATCTCACTTCAGTTGGAAACCTGTGTGGTTTTGCCAATAAAAGTTTAAGTGCAACAGGTCAGAGTGCCTATCCGTGGTTTGTAGAAGTTGTTAGCAATCAAAATCCGGTGAGTTTCTGCGATGCATCTTTACTTCTCCAGTGGAGAGTCCGAAACCCACTTATTAACTATTCAGCTAAGTGGCTCATGTCACTCAATGAGTTTGGAGAGGGGGAGAGGGGGAGAGACAGAGTGTGTGAGAGAAAATAAAGAGACAGAATCATAGAATCCCTTGAGTGCAGAAGGAAGCCATTCGGCCCATCGAGTCTACACCGACCCTCCGAAGGAGCATCCCACCCGCGTGAACCCACCTAAACTTTAGGACACCGAGGGGCAATATAGCATGGCCAATCCAGCTAACCTGCACATCTTTAGGTTATGGCAGGAATCCTGAGCACTCAGAGGAAACCCACATAGACACGGGGAGAACGTGCAAACTCCACGCAGACAGTCACCCAAGGTCAGAATCAAACCCGGGTCCCTGCCCCTGTGAGTCAGCAGTGCTGACCCCTGTAACTTGCACACACAAATAGAGATACATGCAGAAACACACACACAAATATGGAGAGACAGACATACACATAGAGACAAATTCATAAGTAGAGACATACACAGACACCCACATACAAGGACATAGGGCAGTATTCTCCCCCCCTCCCCACGCCGGGTGGGAGAATCGCCGGGGCGGCACGCAAATTGTGCCACGCTGCCCCGACCCCCGCACGCGATTCTCCCCTCCCCCCCTGAAACCAGCGGCGTGCAAATCGCGCCGGGCCGCTTGGAGAATCGTCGCAAATGGCGAGCGGCGATTCTCCGGCCTGGATGGGCCGAGTGGTTATGCGTAAACGGCCTTGTCCCTCCAGCTCCGTCCACACCTGGTCGCTGCCGGCGGGTACTCGTCACGAAGGTTTGGGGGAGAGAGTTAAACACAAACGAGACATACGTATAGAGACATGTACAAAGATGGGTATATTATATTTGTTGTGGGAATTGCTGGCTAATTGAACTGAATGGTTTGCTGGCATTTTTCAGAGGGCATTTATGAGTCAACCACAAGGCGGTGGATCTGGAGTCATATGTAGATCAGACAAAGTTTTTTTATTATTTGTTCTTGGGAAGTGGGCATCGCTGGCTGGGTCAGCCCATCCCTAATTGCTCTTGAACTGAATGGCTTGCTAGACCATTTCAGTGGGGGGGGCGGGGCAGTTAAGACTTAACCGCATCGCTGTGTGCAGCGCCGGCCCTACGGTTGCTGGTGCCCCGGGCCAACTGAGCTTTGGCGCCCTTCGGGGGGGGGGGGGGGCGAGGCCAGGGGGGGGGGCGGGCCGAGGGGGGGCGGGGCCAGGGGGGGGTGAGGGGGGGGCGGGGCCGAGGGGGGGGCCCAGGGAGGGGGGCGGGGCCGGGGGGGGGGGGCGAGGGAGGAGGGGGCGGGGCCGGGGGCGGGGCCAGGGCGGACGGAAGGGGACCGAAGGGGGACGGAGGGGGGGGGGCGGCGGACGGAGGGGGGGGGGGGCGGACGGAGGGGGCGGAGGGAGGGGGCGGAAGGGGCCGCACTGGGGGAGGGCGGCCACCGTGCATGCGCTGGTTGGCACCGGCCCAACTGCGCATGCGCGGGACCCGAGTCTCTGGCGTCCGCCAGCACATGGCGCCCCGGGCGACTGCCCGAGTTGCCGGTACCTTGGGCCGGCCCTGGCTGTGTGGGTCTGGAGTCACTTGTAGGCCAGACTGGGTCAGGGTGGCAGATTTCCTTCCCTGAAGTACATTAGTGAACCAGATGCGTTTTTACGACATTCGACAATGGGTTCATGGCCGTCATTAGACTTAATTCCAGCTTTTAAAAAAACATTTAATTCAAATTTCACCATCTGCCGTGGATGGATTTGAACTCAGAACATTAGGATGGCAGGTTTCCTAAAGGACTTTATTGAGCCAGATGGGTTTTTATGGTAAGCGACAATGGCTTCATGGTCATCATTAGATTTTTAATTCCAGATTTTTATTTCATTCAAATTTCACCGTCTGCCAGGGAGAGATTCAAATCTGGGTTCCCAAAACATTACCCTGGGTCTCTGAATAACTAGTCCAGCGATAATCCCAAAACATTACCCTGGGTCTCTGAATAACTAGTCCAGCGATAATCCCAAAACATTACCCTGGGTCTCTGAATAACTAGTCCAGCGATAATCCCAAAACATTACCCTGGGTCTCTGAATAACTAGTCCAGCGATAATCCCAAAACATTACCCTGGGTCTCTGAATAACTAGTCCAGCGATAATACCAAAACATTACCCTGGGTCTCTGAATAACTAGTCCAGCGATAATCCCAAAACATTACCCTGGGTCTCTGAATAACTAGTCCAGCGATAATACCAAAACATTACCCTGGGTCTCTGAATAACTAGTCCAGCGATAATCCCAAAACATTACCCTGGGTCTCTGAATAACTAGTCCAGCGATAATCCCAAAACATTACCCTGGGTCTCTGAATAACTAGTCCAGCGATAATACCAAAACATTACCCTGGGTCTCTGAATAACTAGTCCAGCGATAATCCCAAAACATTACCCTGGGTCTCTGAATAACTAGTCCAGCGATAATACCAAAACATTACCCTGGGTCTCTGAATAACTAGTCCAGCGATAATCCCAAAACATTACCCTGGGTCTCTGAATAACTAGTCCAGAGATAATGCCATGACAACACTGCCTCCCCATAAAACGTACAAACATATACAGAAATACACAGAGAGAGACACACACACGTGCATATGGAAAGATAGCCGCACACACACACACACAGACAGTGAGAGAGAGACCCACACATGTGTGCAGAGGGAGACAAAGAGAGAGAGGGAGAGGCGTACTCATGCACGGAGAGAGACAAGAGAGAAAGACATACACAGTCACACGCCCTACACAGAGAGGGAGAGTATGAATGTGACAGGGAAAGCGTGAGACATCATATGCATGTGACAAATGTGAGAGAGATGCATAGGGAAAGCGAGAGAGGGAAAGAGAGGGAGAAAAAGTGAGACAGTGAGAAAGAGAAACAAAGACAGAGAAAGCATTGAAAATGTCAGACCTTTTGATGCTGACATCCACAGTGTAATTGAGGTAGAAAGCCAAATTACTGGCAGGTCAATGGGGCTGAATCACTGTTAGGCAATCAGTCTCATGGACTCTGAGGGAAGGTGGCTAAAATAAACTCCATTGAGATATAAAGGTCACAGATAGGGAGAGGTGAGACTGTGATGGGATTCAAAGAACGTCAGAGTTAAAATACCAGGAGCCAGGTAGGACAATGAGCACGGGGGGTGCGGGGGGGGGGGGGGGGGGGGGGGGGGGGGGTGATGGTTGGGTGTGACTTGATGAGGGCCAGAGTGTGTGGGTCGCAGAGCTGTGAATGAGGGCAGAGAGACAGTTATGAGAATGAGAGGTGATATTTATTGGTGTGGCTGGGGGTGATCTTGAGACTCTGAGGCGACAGGTGACAAAGTCTATTGGTTTTGAGCTGTCAGTTGGGCCTAAATCAACTTGTCTCCTCCACAGGAATTTCGATGTTCTGGATCCATTGTGGCAAGTGAGTGGATCCTGACAGCAGCTCATTGTTTCGAAGACTTGTCGGGGGGCGTCATCGGAAAGAAAATCAGTGTTGGTAAAGATTGAACACCCTTTGGTGGCTTTTTGCTTCTTTTTGACAGGATAGGATGAGAACATGAAGCAGACCACCCATTACAAAACTCAGCCAGTACCTTATTCCATTGACTGCGACAGAAAACATCCATCCAATGCCTCAAGTCAGTCACCTCTATCGCTGCACCCCTTTCTTCTTGGGATGTTCTGGAAAGGATTTTCATGCACAATGGCCCGGATTTTCCACCTCCCCCTGCACCCCCGGCGGCTTGTTTTCCCGTGACAGAAGCAGATCGCCGTTGGTCATTGGTGGGGCCATCTTGCCAGCCAAAGTCAATGGCCATTCATGTTGCTCGCCGCCTGCACTGTTGGGGAGCCCGCTATATGGAAGGGGGTTGGGGGGGGGGGGGGGGCCTCACCTGTGATGGGCAGCAAGATCATGCCATTGGGAAGGGCCTGAAAATCCCATCCATAGTATTGCACAATGCTTTGCCTGATCTCAGAACCTCGCAGAGAGCTTCAAAGCCAATGAACTCCTTTTGGAACGTATGATGTAGGGAAATGAGGTGGCCAATTTGGGGATAGCAAGCGCCTTTACAACCGGATTGTGATAACTGGTCAGATAATCTGTGTTCCTCTTTAAGTGATGTTGGTTGGGAGGTAAATAGTGACCCATGGCACTGGAGACAAACCTTCAAAACAGTGATCCATGGGATCTTTCACATCCACGTCTGAGGGAAGACAGGGCCTCAGGTACAACATTAAGCGGGAGGGTAGCATAGTGGCAACCCAGAGGACCAGGCAAATGCTCTTGAGCCACGGGTTCAAATCTCACCAATGGCAACACGTGGAATTTTAATTCCTAGAATTGCAAGCTAGTAATGGCGACTATGACACCCATCATTGATTGTTGCAAACTGACTCACGGCTGCTCCTTTCGGGAAGGGAATATACCATCTTTGTGGTCAGCACTTTAAGGGTTAATGTGGTGTTGAGAGTAGCCACTAGAGGGAGCTGCAGATACAACTATATAAGGCAGTGATGCTAGACCGTAGAGGAGGAGTGTATGCAGGAGATAGCGAGTCAAGGTCATAAGAGCAGATAGTGTGGGTAAGGTTAGATTATAGTTTACATCAGTAGTGAGATTAGCAGATGAGTGTAGTTAGATGTTATTGATCAGTTCTGTATTCGTAAGGGCTAAGTGTTGAATCCCAGTTTAGTAGTGTAAATAAAATCCTAGCTTTGTTTAAGTAAAAGCTACACAGTGGTCTTTGTGAACACTACGCCAACCATCCTGAAATAAGCAACACAACGAACACCACAATCTTCACTCTGGTCCGGTCGACGTGTGACTCCAGAACCACAGTGGTTGACTCTTAAAGGCCAGACGAAATTCCTCGTCAAGCCACTCAGCAGGAAACTTCAGAGAGTCGTAAACACAGCCCAGTCCATCACACAAGGGGCTGGTTTAGCTCACCAGGTTAAATCGCTGGCTTTTAAAGCAGACCAAGCAGGCCAGCAGCACGGTTCGATTCCCGTACCAGCCTCCCCGGACAGGCGCCGGAATGTGGCGACTAGGGGCTTTTCATAGTAACTTCATTGAAGCCTACTCGTGACAATAAGCGATTTTCATTTCAAACCTGCCTCCCATCCACTGACCCCATCTACACCTCCCGCTGCCTGGGAAAAGCGGGCAGCATAATCAAAGACCCCACCCACCCGGCTTACTCACTCTTCCATCGGGCAGGAGATACAAAAGTCTGAGAACACGCACAAATAGACTCAAAAAAAGCTTCTTCCCCGCTGTTACCAGACTCCTAAATGACCCCTTTATGGACTGACCTCATTAACACTACAGCCATGTATGCTTCACCCGATGTCCGTGTTTATGTATTTACATTGTGTACCTTGGGTTGCCCTATTATGTGTTTTCTTTTTACTTTATTTTATTTTCATGTACTTAATGATCTGTTTGAGCTGATCGCAGAAAATTACTTCGGTACACGTGACAATAAACAAATCCATCCATCCAGTTCATTGGCAATTAAGGACGGGCAAGAAATCCTGGCTTTGCCAATGGCGCCAAATGCCATGAAATCAAAAAGCAAAACTTCTCTGAAAGGGTCTCATGATTTAATGGGGCTTGGCTTTCTCTGATCTGACACAGGGCCTGACAATGAGAGAGCCGAACTGAGCATAGAGCGTGTACTAAAACACCCAGGCTACAACCTGACCAGCAAGAAGGAGAAGGGCATCCGGGAGTTTTATGATTATGACATTGCCTTGGTTAAGATAAAGTCAAGGCTGAACTTTACAACGTTCATCAGGTAAGAGAAAATAGATCTTTCCTTCGTTTTGAAGCCTTTAGTCTCCAAGACATTCCTTCAGGCCTCTGTATTAAAGTCATTATTCCACTGATGGGGTCCATTCAGCCCATCTAATCCATGCAAAGAAATCAATTCCCCCTGTTCAATCCCTGTAGATCTGACAAGTTTGTTTCCCTCAGGTATCAATCCAATGTCTTTTTGCGAACATTAATTGCCTACGCTGCCACCAACTGCGACAGAATATAAAAGATATTTTTGAGCTTTCTATACTGGATTGTTTCGAGTGACATATTTGCATCCCTGTTTCAATCGCTCCATGGCCTATCCCCTCCCATCTCTGTAATACCCTCCAACTCCACAACAAGCCACCCCCATTGCCTCCTCCCCAAGATAAGTTCAGATGCTTTGTGCGTCCCTGATTTTAATCACTTCACCTTTGGCAACTGTGCTTTCAGTTACCCAAGCCCCGAGCTCTGGAATCCGCCCTCTCCGCCTCTCTCTACGGGTCAGGAAATTATGTCCGGACTGAGGTTAGGGGTGGGGATGTGACCTCCGTTCCAGTCCGGATGGGCTCTGCCTAGGGAACATCCCACAATTACACCATGGGTACGATATAACCGGAGAAACCTACGTCTAGTTTTGAGCGTGTTTAATGGGGTGTTTCGCGACGGCTGAGGCACCAAGAGTAATTTTGGTCTCAGCGTGTTTCTCTCTGACAAAGCTGCACTTAGAGTTGCCAGCAGGGAAGGATCCTCGCAGATCAAGCCGCCATATTGTCTGGCTGTCCCGATCTGCCCCCCCTTTCAACACCTCCCCCCAATTATCAGGTCCAACATCCCCCGTCAGGGTGGACCCCGGGAACACCCCCTCATATCCCCCCTCCACTTGGTAAGGCCCCCCCACCCCTGGGCCCGATACCTGGCAATGCAAACCTGGCACCCGGACACCCTGGAACTGACACCGTGGCAGTGCTCCACCAGGCTTGTAGTGCTAGTACCCAGGCACCCTGGTCATGTTTACTTTATAGGACTCCCACTTCTAGTGTTCGCACAAATGGGGCAGCACGGTAGCATAGTGGTTAGCACAATTGCTTCACAGCTCCAGGGTCCCAGGTTCGATTCCAGGCTCGGGTCACTGTCTGTGCAGAGTCTGCACGTTCTCCCCGTGTGTGTGTGGGTTTCCTCCAGGTGCTCCAGTTTCCTCCCACAGTCCAAAGATGTGCAGGTTAGGTGGATTGGCCATGCTAAATTTCCCTTAGTGTCCAAAATTGTCATTAGTGTTGGGTGGGGTTACTGGGTTATGGGGATAGGGCGGAGGTGTGGACTTGGGTAGGATGCTCTTTCCAAGAGCCGGTGCAGACTCGATGGGCCGAATGGCCTCCTTTTGCACTGTAAATTTTATGAAATGCCAGGTTGGAACGTCCAGGGTGCCAGGCTGGCAGTGCTAAGATCCCCCGGGTGCCAGAGGGAGTGCCAGGGGACCATCTTGCCCTGTCCCCAACTATCCAGTGGTCTCTAATGGCTCGGGAGGCCCAGTCTAGGTTCTATTCCGACTGGTCCACATCATGGAATCCAACACTAAACGGTGCCCTGGCGAAGTCTCACTGGCTCAGACATTAGATCCCAGACACCAGGACAATCCCGCGAATGCATATTTAAATGAGCCTAATAGCTGATTTAAATATGCTGATCTGGATCACTCCCAGTGAGGGCGAGATCCAGATCGGGACATCTCGCGAGACTCTGTTAAATCTGGCAAGGCTTCTTGTGAGATTCAACGGCCTTGTCCCGACTTCAAGTCAGGCGCGACGAGGCCATTAAATTGCACCCCATAAGTTTCATGGAGGCGGAATCCACACTGAGTTTGTCCCAAGGTCTCAATGCGACGGGACTCCACAAAGGGTGCATCCTGCAATTACACCAACAATCCTGTTCAGACAGAATTGACACAGGGAATATCCTGGAATTACATTGATGGCGTCACTAGGGGAAGTTGCACACAGGGAACATCTCCCAATTATAGTGCCAATCTCAATGTGACAGGTTTCACACAATTACACCGATGCTGGGGTTGGATGAGTTCCACATCTGTATAGAAGGGCTTAGCCTGCCGATAGCACTTGGCAAACACAGACTGATCAGGGGCGGTCTTCTCCAGCTATTGCGATCCTCTGGGCACCCTGGGGCAGCAGGGTAGCATGGTGGTTAGCATAAATGCTTCACAGCTCCAGGGTCCCAGGTTCGATTCCCGGCTGGGTCACTGTCTGTGTGGAGTCTGCACGTCCTCCCCCTGTGTGCGTGGGTTTCCTCCGGGTGCTCCGGTTTCCTCCCACAGTCCAAAGATGTGCGGGTTAGGTGGATTGGCCATGCTAAATTGCCCGTAGTGTCCTAATAAAAGTAAGGTTAAGGGGGGGTTGTTGGGTTACGGGTATAGGGTGGATATGTGGGTTTGAGTGGGGTGATCATGGCTCGGCACAACATTGAGGGCCGAAGGGCCTGTTCTGTGCTGTACTGTTCTATGTTCTATGTTCTCTGTTCCTGCTGGCAGCGCACTGCCCCACGCCAGTTTTTCAGTGGCAAGGAGTGGCTTCAATGGGAAATATGACTGACCAAGCGACGGGAGTAGAGAATCCTGCCCCTAGTAACCGGCTGGGGAACTGGAGAATTCAGCCCCAGATTTCTCGACCACTGCTGGCCGGGGAAAGTTTTCCCAATTAAGTAAATGAGACACTTCCTCCAGGATATTCCATCTCTTCAGCTGTTACTTGATGTGTATCTGACTAACGCTCTCCCCCACTTTCTATCCACAGACCAATCTGCCTGCCGTGCACAATGGAAACCAGCGTTGCCTTGCGGATGTCAAAGAATGAAGCAAGCTGCGCCGATCACAGTAATCTGCACTCGCTTTGTATTTCAGTTCCATCCCAGCTCGCCTTGGGTTAAATCAAACAAATCTGATTTATGATTTCCTTGTAGAATAATACAGTAAGGAATTTCACGCCACGGCCACAGCGAGCATGTGGAAATAGTCTGCGATTGTTGTCAACGGCCAACATTTATTGTCCATCCCTAATTACCCTCAAACTGACTGGCTTAGGAACTCATTTTAGAGTCAAAATCGAGGAAAGCAACCCTTCACTTGCACACGTTAATAAACCAGATAGGTTTGAACAAGAATGTAGTGGTCACTATTACTGAGACTTTACACTGTAACTTTTTTAATTGTGCTGTGACGGGATTTGAACCAATCTCCCCAGAGCACGAAAAGGTGTTTCTGGATTTGGACTTGCTGGGGAACATGACGGACAATTTGCAGACGGCAACAAAAATTGGCCGTGTAGTGGGTAGTGTGGAGATAAGCTGTAATGTCCAAAATGATAAAGGTGAATTGGTGGAATGGACAGGAAAGTGGCGGATGGAGTCAACTCGGATCAGTGTGAGGCAATGCATTTCTGGAGGTCAAACAATAAAAGGAATACACAAAAAACAGGAATATACTGAAAGAGGTAGATGAAGGGAGAGAGCTTGGCGTTCAAGTATACAGGTCCTAAAAGGGAGCAGTACAGGTAGATAAGGTAAAGAAAGCATATAGAAAGTCCTCCTCCATTGGCAGAGGCATAGAATATAAGGTTAGGATATAATGTTGGAATTGTATAAGACACCAGTAACACCGCAACTGGAGTATTGTGTGCAATTCTGGTCACCACATGATAAGAATAATAATCTTTATTTTCTGGAGGTTAAACAATAAAAGGAATACACAATAAACATGATAAGAATAATAATCTTTACTGTCACAAATAGGCTTACATTAACCCTGCAATGAAGTCACTGTGAAAAGCCCCTAGTCGCCACCTTCTGGCGCCTGTTCGGGTACACAGAGGGAGAATTCAGAATGCCCGATTCACCTAACAGCGCGTCTTTCGGGTCTTGTGGGAAGAAACCGGAGCACCCGGAGGAAACCCACACAGTCACGGGGAGAACGTGCAGACTCCGCACAGACAGTGACCCGAGCCAGGAATCGAACCTGAGACCCTGGCGCTGTGAAGCAACAGTGCTAACCACGGTGCTGCCATGTCGCCATTAAAGAAGGATGCACTTGGTCTGGAGAGAGTGCAGGAAGATTTACCAGAATGCTGCCATTGCTGAAGAATTGTAACTATGAGGAGAGACTGGAGAACTTTTCTTTGGATCAGAGACGGCTGAGGGGGTGACATGATTGAGGTACACAAAATTGTGAACTGTAGAGATAGAGTAGACAGGAGGAACATATTTCCCTTGGCAGAGGGTTAAAATAACGGGGATCATAGATTCAAGCTAGTTGGCAGAAGGATTAGAGGGGAAGTGAGGAAAAGGTTTTACTACGCAGAAGGTGGTGGGTGTCAGGAATTCGCTGCCTGAGTTGATGGTGGAGGCAGAGACTCTAAACTCTTTTTAAAAGTTCCTCGATCGGACGGGTTAGAGTGCCCGAGGTTGGGGGAGGTGTAGAGAGCAGGGCTGGAGGAGCTGATGGAGGTGGAGGAGGTGAAGGTGGCAATCGTGAGGATGCAGCAGGGAAGGTGCCGGACCGGAGGGGTTCTCGGTCAAACTTCTGAAAAGGATAGGCTGGTCCCATCGATGGTGGAAATGTTCGAGGATGCGATGGTCAGGGGAGAAAACAATGGTGCAAGCCTTATTCTCATGTTGCTTGAGAAGGACAAGGATCCGGTGGAGTGTGGGTCATACTGTCCCCTATCTCGACTGACTGTGGACGCCAAGATATTGGCAAAGGTGCTGCCATTAAGGTTGGAGGGGTGCCTTCCGAGGGTGACTGGGGAGGATCAGACGGGGTTTGAAAAAGGGCAGACAAATGTCATTGAATGCGAGGAGGCTGTTGAATATGGTGCTTTCTCTGGCAGAGGTAAGTGAGACGGAGGTGGTGGTGGTGGCGTTAGATGTGGAAAAGGCGTTTGATCGTGTGCTGTGGAGTTATTTAATGGCGACGTTGGAAAAATTGGGATGGGGCCGAAGTTTGTGGCATGGGTGCAGTTGCCGTATAAGCTGATGGCGAGTGTGTTCACGAATGATATGAATTCAGGGTATTTTGCAATGCACCGGGGAACTAGGCAGGGGTGCCCCATGTCCCCCTTCTTACATTGGCTCTCGAGTTCTTGGCCGTTGTGCTGAGGAGTCCAGGGCTGTGGAAGGGGATAGTGAGGGGGGGGGGGGGGGGTGTGTGGACTGTATGGTGTCCTTGTAAGTGGACGACTTATAGAACATAGAACAGTACAGCACAGAACAGGCCCTTCGGCCCTCAATGTTGTGCCGAGCAATGATCACCCTACTCAAACCCACGTATCCACCCTATACTCGTAACCCAACAACCCCCCCCCCCCAACCTTACTTTTTTTAGGACACTACGGGCAATTAAGCATGGCCAATCCACCTAACCCGCACATCTTTGGACTGTGGGAGGAAACCGGAGCACCCGGAGGAAACTTGTTAAAATACTTGTTATGTATTTCGGAGCCGGACTCTTCAATGGGGGACATAATGGGTTTGCTTCAGAGATTGGGGACATTCTCCGGGTATAAATTGAATTTGGAGAAAAATGAGTACTTTAAGGTTTCCTCTTACTGATAGTTGGGGGAGATGTTTATGGGCATTCTAAGAGTGCAAAAAAAAAAAATCACCAGATGGGACATTTGTAAAGAACTGTCTTCATTGCAGAGAAAGAGCTGCTGCCAATTCTGCGAGCCGTTGATGCCAAGTTTGTTCAGAAAGATCACTACCACCCGGCGCTGAAAAACGTGAGGATAAAGACTGGTGAATCAGTGAGTTACCCTGCTTAAAAACACTCTGCCGTTTTCGACATGCCAACAGTGTTCTGACTCAGCAACGATGAGGGAGCGGTGATATGTTTCCAGGTCAGGCTGACATGTGCCTTGGAGAGGAACTTGCCTGTGGTGGGGTTCCCATGGTTTATTTGTTGGGTTGGGGTGGTGTAAACTGTAGATTGGACTTGCGGTGACCATTGTACGCTGGTGCTGGAAGGAGTCAAAGTAATGGATGCCGTTCAAGTGGGGCTGCTTTGGCCCTGGACGTGTCGAGCTTCTTGACTGTTGTTGGGAGCCGCACTCCTCCAGGCAAGTGGAGAGTATTCCATCACATTCCCGACTTGCGTCTTGTAGATGGTGGACAGGCTTTGGGGATAAGAGGCGAGGGGTTAATAATGGAGCCAAGGTCAACACATGACCAAACTAAATTGATGATTAATGTGATCATTTTCAATGTCCTGCACAGGAAAGACCTTTGTGTGAGCATGATGCACTCAAGGCTTCCATATATGTTAATGTGAGCGATGTCAAAGATGTGGTCACTGACCGCTTTCTATGTACAGGAGGAAGTACACGTATGGATGAGGCCATCAGCTGCAAGGGTAAGTGTCTCAGTGTGTCCCAGTGCTCTCCTCGCCCAAGAAGCATTTAATCTCGGGACACTCCTTTGCCTTTTTCACCATCGTCCTGCAATTTCATCCTTTTTGGATAATAATCCGATTACCTCCAATGCCTTGATTGAATCTGACGCATAGTTATTCTAATAATCTTTATTGTCATAAGTAGGCTTACATTTTTAAAAATAAATTTAGAGTACCAATTAATTTTTTCCAATTAAGGGGTAATTTAGCGTGGCCACGCCATCTACATCTTTGGGTTATGGGCGTGAAACCCACGCAAACACAGGGAGAACATGCAAACTCCACACGGACAGTGACCCAGAGCCGGGATCGAACCTGGGACCTCGGCGCCGTGAGGCAGCAGTGCTAACCACTCCACCACCGTGCTGCCCCTCAAGTAGACTTACATTAACACTGCAATAAAGTTACTGTGAAAATCCCCTTGTCGCCACATTCTGGTACCTGTTCAGGTACACAGAGGGAGAATTCAGAATGTCCAAATTACACATCTTTCGGGACTCATGGGAGGAAACCGGAGCACCCGGAGGAAACCCAAGCAGACACGGGGAGAACGTGCAGACACTACACAGACAATGACCCAAGCCGGGAATCAAACTTGGGGCCCTGGCGCTGTGAAGCAACAGTGCTAACCACTGTGCTATCATGCTACCGTTATGGACAGCAGAGGGATTTATTTAACTAGCCCATGATTTCTCCTCTCTGTAAACTGAAAGGTGTTTTAATTTTAATTGTCCCGTTTATAAGCGGTGCTGTGTTTCACAACCCCTCAGCTTTGATATGAACCATTTTCTCGTAATCACCCCACATCAAACTTGTGGTGGGATGAACTCCAATCATTAATTTATTTGCGTGGGCAGCTGGAGGGAAAGGGGGTGATCGTGTAGCCCTCTGTACACTCAGAAAGGAAATACCACAGAGAAGAGATTTATTGTTTCATGTGAGTCCAGAGTCTGGAATAAAAGAATGGAAGTTGGCAGGTTGAAGTCCAATGCTGGATAATTCACTTTGTCAGTCAAGTAGCCTTCACATGAGGAGATAGGCACACTGAAATGAATCAGTCTTGTAGATGACGATATAGATGTTTCAGGAGAAACAGGAGCTAGGAGCCAGGTTTTCAGTCTGGCAGATTGAGCTTTGCAGTATTGCATTATAACTGGATCCACAAGCTAGAAATTCATGTCACATGACTCCCATCTCTCCACATTGTCTTTGACAAAGAGTGTGTGTATCCGTTTGACTGGGTTCCCCAAGTGGTTAAATGTTCCAACTATTAAAGCTTGAAACAAAGGTTCTTTATCCGAACAGAAGGATGGACTCCAGTTGGTCGGTTTAGCTCACTTGGCTGGACAGCTTCTTCATGATGTGGAGCAAGGCCAACGGCATGGATTCAATTCCTGTACCAGCTGAGGTATTAATGAAGGCTCCTTGCCCGAGGTGATCCTCAGGTTAAATCACCACCAGTCAGCTCGCCCCCTCAAAGCGGAAAGCAACACCTGGGACTATGGTGACTTTACCTTACCTTATGATGTACAGATGGACTTTGTTTAGTTCTCTTTGAATTTGGTCTCTGCAACCCACAGGGGTGTTCGTGTCTCAGATAATGAGGCACAAGTTTTTGCAATACTGCCGTTGTAGCTGCTTCAGTAAGCGGCATAAACAGGCATAGCATTGGTCATTTCAAAAGACCAATGTTCAGTTTTTAAAATTTTAGAAATTAATGATGAGGATAGATATTTTAAAAATATTCAGTGTGAGGGCTTTGCCTCCTGTTAATACTCTCAGGCAGTGAATTCTTGATCCTAAGCATGAAAAAAAGATTTTCCTCATGTTGCCTTTTTACTAATAAATCTGTACCCTCTGATTCTCGATCCTTCCACCAATGGAACAGGCTCTCCCATCTGTTCTGACCAGGTCCCCCACAATGCTTTTGAATACCTCCAGCACAATCCAATCCTTTTACACGAGTGACCACAGTTAAACTTTTTCTCACTCAAGGGCAAATTTCGGAAAGGTATACGGTTTGGCACATTAAATATGAATTTAGGAAAGTTTTCAGAACAAGTAAAAGAACAGAGAGGATGGAAAGCAGCAGGAATCTAACTCCACGCACAGCAGATAAGAGGACAACAATGAAAAGGGGGGCGGTCAATGCAGGATTGAGGGTGGTGAACCTCAATGTATACAGTATATGAAACCAGGTAGATGAGCTTGTTGCACACATTGAAATTGGCGGGTACGATGTTTTGGGCATCACAGAGACATGGCTGCAAGGGGATCAGGGCTGGGATCTAAATATCCAAGAGTATTGTCCTATCAAAAGGACAACATGGTAGCATAGTGGTTAGCGTAAATGCTTCACAGCTCCAGGGTCCCAAGTTCGAAACCTGGCTTGGGTCACTGTCTGTGTGGAGTCTGCACGTTCTCCCCGTGTGTGCGTGGGTTTCCTCCGGGTGCTCCAGTTTCCTCCCACAGTCCAAAGATGTGCAGGTTAGGTGAATTGGCCAGGCTAAATTGCC
The DNA here is from genome assembly GCF_902713615.1 of Scyliorhinus canicula. Classification (NCBI taxonomy): domain Eukaryota; kingdom Metazoa; phylum Chordata; class Chondrichthyes; order Carcharhiniformes; family Scyliorhinidae; genus Scyliorhinus; species Scyliorhinus canicula. The sequence continues at coordinate 12,619,368 of NC_052158.1, read as the reverse complement.
CTCAGGGTCCAAATTTCCCTTAGTGTTGGGTTATGGGGAAAGGGTGGAGGTATGGGCTTGGGTAGGGTGCTCATTCCAAGAGCTGGTGCAGACTCAATGGGTCGAATGGCCTCCTTCTGCACTGTAAATTCTATGAAATGACAGGGGACAGGTTGCCTTGTTGGTAAGAAATTAAATTAAATCAATAGCAAGAAGCAATATAGGATCAGAAGTTATAAGAATCTGTGTGGGTAGAGTTGAGGAATCGCAAAGGAAAAAAGGCCCTGATGGTAGCTATGTACTGACCCCCTAGCAGTAGTCAGGATGTGGGGCAGAAAATAAATCAGGAGATATAAAATGCATATAAGAAAGGCAATATTACAATAATCGGGACTTCAATACTCAGGTGGATTGGGAAAATTAGGTTGGTACTGTAGCCGATCCCAAGGAAAGGAATTTATGGAATGTCTAAGAGATTTTTTTTTGGAGCAGCTTGTGACAGGGCCTACTAGGGAACAGGCAATTCTGGCATGGGGATGTGTAATGAGGCAGACTTGATTAGGGAACTTAAGGTGAAGGAACCCTTAGGGAGCAGTGACCACAATATGATAGAATTTACCCTGCAGTTTGAGAGGGAGAAGCTGGAATCAGATGTAATGGTATTACAATTAAATAAGGGTAACTACAAAGACATGAGGGAGGAGCTGGCCGGAGTTGATTGGAAAAGGAGCCTGGCAGGGAAGATAGTGGACCAGCAATGGCAGGAGTTTTGGTGGGTTATTCGGGAGGATCAGCAGAAATTCATCCCAAGGAGGAGGAAACATGCTAAGAGGAGGACGAGGCATCCATGGCTGACGAGGGAAGTCAAAAACAGCATAAAAGCAAAAGAAAAAGCATTCAATGTGGCGAAGATTAGTGGGAAGCCAGAGGATTGGGAAGCCTTTGAAAGCGAGCAGAGGACAACCAAAAAAGCAATAAGGGGACAGAAGATGAAATATGAGTGTAACGTAGCTAGCAATATAAAACCGAAGGGACGACCCTTTAAAACTGAGATCAGTGGGCATGACTTCAGCCAGAGGGTGGTGAATCTGTGGAACTCATTGTCACAGAAGCCTGTGGAGGCCAAGTCACTGAGTGCCTTTAAGACGGAGATAGATCGGTTCTTGATTAATAAGGGGATCAGGGGTTACGAGGAGAAGGCAGGAGAATGGGGATGTGAAACCTATCAGCCATGATCAAATGGCGGAGCAGATCCAATGGGCCGAATGACCCAATTCAGCTCCTATGTCTTAGGATCTCATTGGAGAAAAAAATATTGCCAAAGCAATGAATTGACTATTTAAAAAAGTAAATTATAAGAATCAACATTAAAATGTGCCAAACAGCAGAACTCACCAATAAAACTTTGTGTTTGCCTTTTCTTTTAAAGCAAGGCTACAGTGAGAGACAGATTAGGTCCACCAAGACTAGGGAAATGTGTGGGGACTGGACTGAGTTCAGGAGTTAGGTTTAATCCTTACCTTGTGTTTGTCTCTTGTGGCACACACTCTGAGCTGGTCTCTATGTAATTCATACAAAAGTGGGGGTCAAAAGCAAGTTGACTTTCAGTAGTCATCCTCCTTTTCCGTTTGCTTCGTGGACAGGAGTTTGGGGACGGAAAGAGATGTGTGTGTCCATCCTGCTTACTCCCAGTATCAGAGCTGAAAGGGCAGCACGATGGCGCAGTGGTTAGCATTGCTGCCTCATTGCACCGAGGTTCCAGATTCGATCCCGGCTCTGGGTCACTGTCTGTGTAGAGTTTGTGCATTCTCTCCGTGTTTGTGCAGGTTTCACCCCCACAACCCAAAGATGTGCAGGCTAGGTGGATTGACTATGCTAAATTGCCTCTGAATTGGAAAAAATGAATTGGGTAATCTAAATTTATTTTTAAAAAAGTATCAGGGCTGACAGCCTCACACAAACTCTCATACACACACACACTCAGACTCACCCACAAATTCACCACCCAGAACTGGAATGTTTGGACACTTCACCTTTAAAGGAAGAATTCGGGAGTGTGAAGGTGCTAAGCTTGTGCTTCCTCACTGCGGCCTGTTGGAGACTTCAGCTGCCCCAGGTGGGTACTGTTGCAACGACTGCTGTTCCTCATGGTCTCCTCAGCCTGCTCTGCCATCTTGACGCCTATACTCCTTTCGGGGCCTGGCGTCTGTATGGATGGGCTAAAGCGAGTGCAACCAAAGGTAAGAGGTCGAATCCTGCATGGTTGCTCACTTTCACACCTCTCCTCCAATCATACTGTTTCTCTCTCGCATTTGCTGCTGATGGGCTCACGAGGGGGATGGCGGGCCAGTTTGTTCCCCGTCGGACCTCAGTTGGACAACCCTGCTCCATCCAGTCTCTTAACTTTCTCTTTTCCAAGGAAGACTAATTTCTCCCATCAATCTGAAGTTACTCATCCCTGGAACCATTCTTGTGAATCTTTTCTGCTCTCCAATGCCTTCACATCCTTCCTGAAGTGTGGTGCTGAGAACTGGATGAAATACTCCAGTTGAGGCCAAACTAGTGTTTTACACAAGTTGAACGTGACTTCCTTGCTTTTTTGTACTCTATTCTCTTATTAATAAAGTCTAGGAAGTTGAATGCTTTATTTATGGATTACAGAATCATCTCAGTTGCTTTCAAGTTCAATATACGTTCCTCATTGCCACCGGGAGTGTAGTTTCAGATTCATGTCGTTTAACAGACAGTAGAAGAATAACCATTTGAAGGTGACTAACTCTTGTATTTGTTTCTTTTTAAAAGGAGATTCTGGGGGACCCTTGTACATTCAGAAACTATATCGAAATATTCAGGTCTGTATACAATGAAGCCAAGTAGACCTAACAGATAATAATGGTCAGCCGAGTCTTACTCAATATTAGTGCAGTCAAGGGGCTGTGAAATCTTGAGGGGCTTCAGGGCCATGGAGCGACTGGAGAAGTTGGGAAGCTCCTTCCTAGAGCACAGAAGGTTCAGGGAAGTTTAGTAGATGTCACAGAGTCAGGACGACATAGAAACAGGCCATTCAGCCCATCGGGACAAGGTCAGTATTCCAAATTATGAGGGGCTTCAATCCAGTGGATAAAGCAAAGCTGTTTCCAATGGAAAGAACAAGGGACTGTGACTAATTGGATAGTCCTTTCAAAGGGTTGGCACCGAGACAAAAGGCCAAATGACCTCCTCCTATGCTGCATCATTCAATTATGATGGCACCATGATTAAGAACCAATGAATGTTTTATTACACTATACCTGGTCACCCAAAACATCACAGGGTACAATGGATAACTTTGTAGTCAATGTGGCTGGATATGTGTGAATGGTGGTTCACTTGTACAGAGCCTGCACACAGGGCTGACACGCGTAGCCAGTGAATCTGTTTGGAGGGTGTTTGTTCAGGGACATCGGATGGACTCCCATTCAGGTTGGACCATGCGATCACTCCCTGCACAAGCAGCTAGGATGTTAACCTCATGCAATGCTCGTCTGGAGGCTTAGCTGAGATCTTGGGTTCTGGAGTGGGGCATGAGGTGGTGAGTTGAGTCTAAACTTCAAGTGTTCAAAGCCTGTGGCTCCCCCCATGAAGGAGACCTCCAGCGTTAAGATTCTGGAAGAGCTTTTAGAGTCAGAGAAATTGCGAGGAATCTTTACTTCAAGGTGTACTGGGAGCTGGGGAGAAATGCAAATTCTAAACTAAGGGCTGCTTGGCTATTCAACTACAAAGGTATCACCAGCGTCCTTTCTCTGCCCCCCACTTTTGCTGCCCTTTAGCTTTTCACTTCCCAGCCAGCTGGGGCTCGATTTTTCCCATTTAAACTACGAGACCATAGAATCATAAAATGGTTAAAGCACAGGAGGCCATTCAACCCATTATGTATATGCCGGCTCTCTGAAGAGTAACTCACCAAAAGCTAGTCCCACATCCCCCACCACCACCTATTGCCGGATAAGCGTTTCTCACTTCAGGGTCTTGTCCAATTCCCGTTTGCCAGCTCATGATTGACTCTGCCTCGACGACACACTCAGGCAGTACTTTCCAGATCCGAGCATAAAAGCTTCTTTTGCCAATGTGCCCTCATTCTCAATCCTTCCACCAGTGGGAACGATTTCTGCCTCTCTGCACTGCCCAGACCTGACCCTTCATCATTATGAATACCTCCAGATAGAGCTGTGAAGAAGGCCTATGTGTGCTAGCATTCATTAGCAGAGGGATTGAATTTAAGAGCCATGAGGTGATGATGCAGCTGTACAAAACTTTGGTAAGGCCACATTTGGAGTAATGTGTGCAGTTCTGGTAGCCTCATTTCAGGAAGGATGTGGAAGCTTTGGAAAAGGTGCAAAGGAGATTTACCAGGATGTTGCCTGGAATGGAGAGTAGGTCTTACGAGGAAAGATTGAGGGTGCCAGGCCTTTTCTCATTGGAACGGAGAAGGATGAGGGGCGACTTGATAGAGGTTTATAAGATGATCAGGGGAATAGATAGAGTAGACAGTCAGAGACTTTTTCCCCGGGTGGAACAAACCATTACAAAGGGACATAATTTTAAGGTGATTGGTGGAAGATAGAGGGGGGGATGTCAGAGGTAGGTTCTTTACCCAGAGAGTAGTGGGGGCATGGAATGCACTGCCTGTGGAAGCAGTTGAGTCAGAAACATTAGGGACGTTCAAGCGGCTATTGGATAGGTACATGGATTAGGCTAGAATGAGGGATGTAGATTAATTTGTTCTTAATCTATGACAAAAGTTCGGCACATCGTGGGCCGAAGGGCCTGTTCTGTGCTGCATTTTTCTATGTTCTATCAAATCTTCTCTGAACCTTCCCCGAGGATAAAATCTACGGCTTCCACAATCTGTCCAACTGATTGAAGTCTCTCATCCCCAAAAACCGTTCCTGGAAACCTTTTTACACCCTTTCCAATACCCCAGTTGAGGGTAAGTTAGTGTTTCAACTCTCCACCACGGCTTCCTTTCTTTTGTAGAGCAAGGAATCGCCCATGTAAGACAAAGTTGAGGAGTTTCTCCTCTCGGAGGGGGGGTTAATCTGTGGAATTCTTTACCGCAGAGGGCGGTACAGGCTGGGCCGTTAAGTACATTCAAGGCTGAGATACGGAGATTTTTAATCAGTAAGGGAGTCAAGGGTTATGGGGACACAGTGGAAAAGTGGAAGTAGGATTCTCATATCGGTTCAGTCATGATCTCATTGAATGGCAGAGCAGACACGATGGGCATTAATCTTATTCTTAAAGCCCAGCATTCTTCATTAACCACTTCTCAACCTGTCCTGCCGCCTTCAGTGCACATATACCATAAGGCCGGTGTCCTTTGGAGAGCGAGCACGTGGTGTCTACCGGCACAATTCAGGCCTTCCGCCGCCGGTGGGCATTGTGGCGTTGCGCTGCATCATCACCCCTGGGAATGACATGCTGCTTTCACTTATTAGGTTTCCTTTCGATGTTATGCTTTAGTTAGTGCCCCCACTAGGGGCTGTCACCCCTTCTCCTTTGTGTTTACTTCATTGATTTTTTCTCTCTCTCGTTCTGATCAAAAAGTTTAACCCCTTTCAGGATCCCCTCTGCTCTTGCACCCACTTCTTGACTAGTTGCCGAGTTCCTGTGAAAGGCGCCATCTAAATGTTGTCTTTCTGCCTTTCCAGGTGGGAGTTGTAAGCTGGGGAGTTAAGAACTTGTGTTCAGTAGAACGACTGCCAAGAGAAGCCAGAGATTTCCACATCAACTTGTTTGAGGTGCTGGGCTGGCTGAAGCAGCACCTGGCCAACAGTACCAGATTTCTGGACCTGTCCTAGTAGCTGCCGCATGTTTCCAACTGGCTACCGAGTGGATTCAACACCATGTTTTCTAGCCTGCTAAATAACAGAACTGCCTTGTGTTTGGATAATTCTCGCCTGCCTTACGGTGTTTTGATGTTTTATATGACCTGTAATTCCCTGATTTACCATAAGACCATGAGACATAGGACCAGAATTAGGCCCATCGAGTCTTGTCTGCCATTCAATCATGGCTGATATATTATTTCTCATTCCCATTCTCCTGCCTTCTCCCACTATATATACTTGCGCAACTGGACGAGTTCCCGGCGCAAGAATATTTTTGTGATTTCATAGAATTTACAGTGCAGAAGGAGGCCATTTGGCCCATCGAGTCTGCACCGGCTCTTGGAAAGAGCACCCTACCCAAGGTCAACACCTCCACCCTATCCCCATAACCCAGTAACCCCACCCAACACTAAGGGCAATTTATCACGGCCAATCCACCTAACCTGCACATCATTGGACTGTGGGAGGAAACCGGAACACCCGGAGGAAACCCACGCACACACAGGATGTGCAGACTCCACACAGACAGTGACCCAAGCCGGAATCGAACCTGGGACCCTGGAGCTGTGAAGCAATTGTGCTATCCACAATGCTACCGTGATGTCTGCGATCCCAGGTATCCACGCAGCAGGAATCTCTCATTTTTGCCAGTCCCCAAGGATTTCCCACTCTGGATGCCCCGTGGTTCTGCAGGGACACAACTTGGGACTCCCACTTCTGCTCCAATCTCTGCGTGCAATTCAGATGCGCGCTGCCATACATGACAATCAGTAGTGCAATTCACAATCTGGGCAGGGTTGCCAAAGCTTATTAGTTACTGGAGTGGCCAGGAATTAAAGATTAGGCTGCGTTCATTCGTGCCGCAACACCATACTTCCTACACATGCTCAGGCAGATTCCACAGAATGTACAGTGCAGAAGGTCTAGTCTCAGTGTTACTGTCAGCATTAAAATTACAAGTTGGCTTGATGAAGACTAACAATAAAGTTTGAGTTACCCATTTTCCCATCCGTGCAATCGTTAACAAATTGCAAGTTATTGGATCCACTCTATGGTTTAGCAACTGTTGCCTCTGTTAAACATGATTCAGTTAATGATGATGGTAGATAATCAAGGCGTTTCAGGAAATGAGATTCTCAACTTCCAATGTGAAGCACTGATTGTAATATTTAGTTGAAGGAGCACTAATTATAATATATTTTGCAAAAAAAAAAACCAGTTTGAAAAGAAATTTGTCCGAAGCAAAGTCCCTGGGATTGAGTGCGATTATCTCAGCACTGTTGCTTCACAGCGCCAGGGTCCCAAGTTCGGTTCCCACTTGGGTCACTGTCTATACGGAGTCTGCACGTTCTCCCCGTGACTGCGTGGGTTTCCTCCAGGTGCTCCGGTTTCATCCCACAAGTCCTGAAAGACAGCATGTTAGGTGAATTGGACATTCTGAATTCTCCCTGTGTACCCGAACAGGCGCGGAATGTGGCGACGAGGGGCTTTTCACAGTAACTTCATTGCAGTGTAAGCCGACCTGGACAATAAAGATTATTATTATATAGCGAGGTGCAGAGTCTTAGTGTAAGGACGCAGCACTCTCGTTGCGATTGAGATCTCAGTGGAGGTTGGGAACCGGAATGAACTGTTGCTGGCAAATTCTATTTTTCTTTCCTCTCAGTTTGCCGCAGTGGAATTGATGCTGGTCCACATTGTACATGTTTCCAAACGGCTGTACACGGTGAATGCAGTGAGACGGTCAAGTGTGGTTTGAGCAACTACTGATACCTTTCCGGTCAGCGGCAAGAGTTACAGTCTGGAAGGTGAAACATGCTGAGAGGAAATTGGGCATGTGCGTACGGCTTTTTGTTCGCATTTGGTCTGTTCATTTCCCTCGGTCAGTTGCCAAATTATTCATGACGGGGATGGGAGAGTAAAGGCCATATAACCAAGTGGGGCATTTGGCAACAGAACAGCTCCTGAAACGTCAGCTATTCTGCCAACCAGGATTGGCTGGGGGGAGAGAAGAGTTCAGTTCCTCTGTTATAACCAGATGTTTAAAAACCCAACTGGTTAAAAAATGAAGGGGGAGAAAGAGAGAAGGGGACCAAGGTTTATTACAAACTCCAATCATCCTAAAGTCGTTGGAATTGACCCATGTGGGCTCGAGGGAAGCATGACGAACCGGACGGCTCTTTCAGAGCCGGCAGAGGCATGGTGGGCCGAATGGCCACCTGCTGTGTTTCATCAGTCTGTTTTAGTGCAGTTGTTAACATTTATATTGCAGTCCTGCATTTATCTAGCTCCTTTCATGGCCTCACAAAACAATGCCTAAAAGCAGCACAGACTGAATAAGCCAAAGGGCACTTTCAGGGCTCTAATGAGGTGGCTGAGAGTCACACACCCACGTACGCCCACACAGACGCCCATTGCCTGGAGGCCCTTCTCAACCCCAGTCCCAACCCGCAGCAGATCAGAGGCGTGGAACTCCAAGTCCTGGTGCCTGCCAGGGGTATGATGGTACGAGGCAGGAGGTGCTGTGCCGAGGTGGGAAGCTCAACAATGATTTCCCCGACACGCAGTTCCCCACCCATGGATTCTGACGATCTCCGACAGCGGCAAGCCGGGCCCTGCGGCGCACTAACCGGAGAGACACGGCTGGATTGAAAGGCGCAGGCTCTTGCTCGGCTGTTTTATTTATATGATGAGAGGCGGCAGTGGTAAGTGGGTAACGGCCCCGGGCGGAAAACGGCCGTCACTGGGTGTACAGGCTGGCGGCGAACACAATGTCCCTCTTGATCAGGTTTGAGGCCTGCTCCATTTTGGCGTTTAAGGTGGGGTCCCCGATGATGCGAGCAGCATTGCGCACATCGCGACATGTCTCGTTGAGCCGCTGGATGCACCGCACGATGATTCCTTCCTGGACGTCAGTGAGCCGCGTGATTTCAGCAAAGGGCTGAGAACAAACAGCAAATGCAGCATGTTACTGGGAGCAACAACAATAATAACAACAGTTTTGTGTTCAAGCTGCTGCACCAACAAAAACCTCAGACCAAGCCAGGTAAGCAGATATTAGGGCAGGTGACCAAAAGCCTGGTTAAAGAGGCCGGCTGTAAGAAGTATCTTAAAGGAGGAAAGCGAGGTGGGAGGTGCAGGGGTTTAGGGAGGGAATTCCAGACCTTGGAGCCGAGGCAGCTGAAGTCGCTGGCGCCAATGGTGGAGACATGGCAATCTGGGAGGGGCTCCAAGAGCTGCACATAGACTGGAAGGCTGGGGGTTGATGGAGATCACAGAGATGGTGATCGCACGCACTGGGCAATAGGGGCAGCAGCAGCATCCGTTTACACAGGCTGCAAGCTGGGAGATCAGTCAGACTGGCAGTAAAATATCCCAACCTGGAGGTGACAAGGACAACAGCTGAGGGTTTGAGCAGCAGGTGAGCCAGGGGCAGAGTCAGCCAGTAATGCTATGAGGTGGAGATTGGTGGGCAGTATTGGTGGCAGAGCAGGTATGTGGTGGGAAGCTCACATTGGGGTCAAATGTGACAGCACGGATGGGAACAGAATGGCTTAGTCACATATAGTGACAAGGGAGAGGGATGGAGAAGGCAGCTAGGGAGCAGGATTAGCGGCAGGGATCGAAGGAAATGGCTTCAGTCCTCTCACTATTTAACTAGGGGAAAGAAACAACAGGTGTAAAAAAACACAATGCTCTAAACACCACCACATTTTGTCTTTTTCTAAAAATCTCTTTTACGCAATATTTACACCCATCGAATAAAGACAAGAGTCAGCCCCATGCCCTCGCTTTCTCTTCAGCACGGTAGCATGGTGGTTAGCATAAATGCTTCACAGCTCCAGGGTCCCAGGTTCGATTCCTGGCTGGGTCACTGTCTGTGCGGAGTCTGCACGTCCTCCCCGTGTGTGCGTGGGTTTCCTCCGGGTGCTCCGGTTTCCTCCCACAGTCCAAAGATGTGCGGGTTAGGTGGATTGGCCATGCTAAATTGCCCGTAGTGTCCTAAAAAGTAAGGTTAAGGGGGGGGGTTATTGGGTTACGGGTATAGGGTGGATACGTGGGTTTGAGTAGGGTGATCATGGCTCGGCACAACATCGAGGGCCGAAGGGCCTGTTCTGTGCTGTACTGTTCTATGTTCTATGTTCTAGAACCCTGAAAATTAGTCCTCTCCGAGTACGGTCTTGGATTGTAAGAAATAGGAGCAGGAGGCCATTGTCTCTTAATTCATTTTTACAGGATGTGGGCTTCGCTGGTTAGGCTAGCATTTGTTGCCCATCCCTAATTGCCCATGATAAGGTGGTGGTGAGATGCCTTCTTGAACCCGCTGCAGTCCCTGAGGTGTAGGTACATGCGAGGGAGGGAGTTCCAGGATTTTGTCACAGTGACAGTGAAAGAACGACAATATGCTTCCAAGTCAGAATGGTACACACGGCTGCTACTGTGTGTCGATGGTGGAGGGAGTGAATGTTTGTGGAAGGGGGGTGCCAATCAAGCGGGGCTGCTTTGTCCTGGATGGTGTCGAGCTTCTTTGCGTTGTTGGAACCTTTAAACTGTACCCCTGTAGTTTTAGACTCTCTCACAAGGGGAAACATCCTCTCACTATCCACCCTGTCACACCCCCTCAAAACCTTTTCAATAGGATTGCCTCTCATTTTTTGAAAATCCAGTGATACAGGCCCAACCTGTGCAACTTTTTATCATGAGACAAGCCCCTCCATCCGAATGGCCTCCTTCTGCACTGTAAATTTTATGATAATACGAGGAATCAGCCGAGTGAACCATCGTGAAGTGCTTCCTGCAAATACAATAGCCTTACCTTCTACAGATTACCTTTTGAAAATTCATATGCCTCAGGCAGCATCTTCCAGATGGTAATACGTCCACTCTGTGCCAACCTTCTAACTTGCCCCCTAGCTCTTTTCGCCAATAATGTTAAATCTATGGCCGCTTGCAATAGTCTCTGCCGATTTGCTGTATCAAACCCACTCATAATATTGAATGTCTCGGTTACATTTTCCCTTCACCTTCTCTTCTCCAAGACAGCTATCACCAGCTTCGCTGACTACTTTACACAACTGGAGTCTCTCATCCCCTCTCTCTACCCACTCTAAGGCCTTGGCATCCCTCCTAATGTTGCACCCAATATTCCAGCGGAGGACCTAACTATTACACGGTTCAGCACAACTTTCTTTCCTTGTATTTACGCCAATGATCCCACGCAGGCTATTTATTAAAACCACCTCCTCAAAATCTGTTCTGTTGGCACTTTCAAAAGTTTCTAAATATGCAAAGCCCTCCCTACCCACCCTCAAACCCTAGGGGTCTTTCTGCCCTTGCAGTCTCTTCTGTGGGACTCCCAGGCCCAGCTTCAACCTTTCTCACTCCCAAGAGAACGAGTGCTGGGACAACTGGGGGGGGGGGGGGGGGGGGGGGGGGACTAAGTCACTTGGTGTGTTCGCTCCTGAAAATTATTGGAGTTTTGGGACCAACATGTGTGTGTCTGCGTGCGAGTTCCAGTGTGCGTCTCTGACCATCCATGTGTACTCGTATGTCTCTGTGCACTTATGTGAGCAGCTGACCGTCCGTGCGAACCCCCAGTGTTCTGCTGACCCCTGGCAGATTTCAACAGGGTTTATTAAAAAAAAAAATCACACTCAAAACAAAAAGTTCCTGGGATATCTCCTGCCGGCAGTTCGATGGTCCCATCAGCAGACTGCTAGGCTGTGATAGCAACAGAAATAAAAACAGCACACGTATTTATAAGAGAGACTCACCAGGCCCTTCGCCCACTCATACACCACTTCCACCAAGCCAAACTTAAACTGGTCCACAAAATCCTCGATGGACTCCTGCAGGCTACACTCCCGCTGCAGAGTGGCAATCCGCTCTGCGACACCCCGGATCCGCTCGATTCCCTGCACAGAAAAGATATCTCAACAGTGCAGATACTGAAGGGTTTAAGGACTGACAGATACACGTCAGGTTTGGGGGACGGGGGGGTGGTTAGCAGTGGGAATGGGGAAGAGGCGAGTGTGAGGTGCATTGCGAATCATAGCGTTCAGTGACCCTCCCCCAGTCTCCAATTCATGCAGTGCAGTGATTTATCCCTAAGCGGAGTCCTAGACTATTGGCACGGCTCCATATTAAACCCCTACCCTACCTCAGTACAACCAGTGCCAGTCATTGCTCAGCGGGTGGCCCTCCTATCTTGGCATCAGAGGGTCAAACCCAACTCCACAGACCTGAGCACCTCATTCAGAATCAGAATGGTTGCAGTGGTGAAGGGGTTAGCTGCAGCTTTAGCTTCTGGGAGAAGACAATGGCCTAGTGGGAATGTCACTGGGTTAGCAATCCAGAAGCTCGAAGGACACAGGTTCAACCCTTGCCACGGCAGCTTGTGGAATTTAAATTCAATTAATTAAACAGTACTGGTAACCAATATTATTGATTGTTGTAAACACCCATCTGGTTCATTAATATCCTTTAGGGAAGGAAATCTGCCATTCATACCTGATCTGGTCTACATGCAACTCCAGATCCACAGCAATGTTGCCCAGAGAAGGTTTACTCAATTAATACAAGGAATAGAGAGGTTGTCGTATGAAGAAATGTTGGAGACATTAGGGTTGTATCTACTGGAGTTTAGAAGAGTCAGAGGTGACTTGATTGAAATATACACAACCCTGAAGGGTCAGGACAGGATAGATGTGGAGAGGACGTTTCCTCTGGGCGGAGTATCTAGGACTAGGGGTGACGGTTTAAAAATAGAGATAGCCCATTGAAGGCAGAGATGGGAAGATTTTTTTTTTCTCTCAGAGGAGAGCGAAGTGAGTCTTTGGAATTCCCTTCCTCATAAGGTGGTGGAAAGGAGAGGCTATACCTCAGTGCCCACACACTCAGTCCGCAGGATCTATACCCCAGTGCCCACACACTCCGTCCGCAGGATCTATACACCAGTGCCAACTCACCCAGACCTCAGGGTCTATACCCCAGTGCCCAAACACCCAGTCCGCAGGGTCTATACCCCAGTGCCCACACACCCAGTCCGCAGAGGCTATACCTCAGTGCCCACACACAGTCCGCAGGATCTATACCCCAGTGCCCACACACTCAGTCCGCAGGATCTATACCCCAGTGCCCACACACCCAGTCCGCAGAGGCTATACCCCATTGCCCACACACCCAGTGCACAGGGTCTACACCCCAGTGCCCACACACCCAGTCCGCAGGGTCTATACCCCAGTGCCCACACACCCAGACTGCAGGGTCTACACCCCAGTGCCCACACCCAGACCTCAGGGTCTATACCCCAGTGCCCACACATCCAGACCTCAGGGTCTATACCCCAGTGCCCAGTGCCCACAGAGTCCATACCCCAGTGCCCACTCACCCAGTCCGCAGGGTTGAACCCACTCTCACCTTGCGAAGAACCTCATTGAGTTCTGGCTCCACCTGCGTTTTCTGCTGGAAGACTAGACAGGAGAGAAGAGCCACAATCTCCTCTGGGTGCAGGTCTGTCAGCACATTCTCAAACACCATCTCTGTCACAATCAGCTCGTGGTTACTGATCTCACAGGCCACTCGGCCCTTCAGCTGCACAGCACAGCTCTCGTCGATATACTTGAGGGCCTTCAGCACCTGTTGGGGAGGAAGCAGAAAAGGGAAGTTAGTGCTGGTGTCTCGGTCAAGAAGGGAAGTACAGCTCAATAAAATCACTGGAAAAACAAAAAGAGGAAAAAAAATAAATCTGTATATTCGTCAGCTGAACTACTATATAAACCCATTTTTTTGTGCTTTTCAAAGTGGACAATTGGTGAGCTGACAGGATGTCCCCTCACTCTCGCGGACCCGCCCCCTCACTCTCGCGGACCCACCCCCTCACTCTCGCGGACCAGCCCGCTCTCTCCCGCGGATTCGCCCCCTCTCTCCCGCGGACGCGCCCTCTCACTCCCGCAGACGCGCCCTCTCACTCCCGCAGACGCGCCCTCTCACTCCCGCAGACGCGCCCTCTCACTCTAATGGACGCGCCCTCTCACTCTAATGGACGCGCCCTCTCACTCTAATGGACGCGCCCTCTCACTCCCGCGGACGCGCCCTCTCACTCCCGCGGATGCGCCCTCTCACTCCCGCGGACGCGCCCCCTCACTCTCGCGGACCCGCCCCCTCACTCTCGCGGACCCGCCCCCTCTCTCCCGCGGATTCGCCCTCTCACTCCCGCGGACGCGCCCTCTCACTCCCGCGGACGCGCCCTCTCACTCCCGCGGACGCGCCCTCTCACTCCCGCGGACGCGCCCTCTCACTCCCGCGGACGCGCCCTCTCACTCCCGCGGACGCGCCCTCTCACTCCCGCGGACGTGCCCTCTCACTCCCGCGGACGCGCCCTCTCACTCTAATGGACGCGCCCTCTCACTCCCGCAGACGCGCTCTCTCACTCCCGCAGACGCGCTCTCTCACTCCCGCAGACGCGCCCTCTCACTCCCGCAGACGCGCCCTCTCACTCCCGCAGACGCGCCCTCTCACTCCCGCAGACGCGCTCTCTCACTCCCGCAGACGCGCCTTCTCACTCCCGCGGACGCGCCCTCTCACTCCCGCGGACGCGCCCTCTCACTCCCGCGGACGCGCCCTCTCACTCCCGCGGACGCGCCCTCTCACTCTAATGGACGTGCCCTCTCACTCTAATGGACGCGCCCTCTCACTCCCACGGACGCGCCCTCTCACTCCCACGGACGCGCCCTCTCACTCTAATGGACGCGCCCTCTCACTCTAATGGACGCGCCCTCTCCGACTTACGTTGACTCTCTGCTCGTAGTCAGGAAGCAGCATGAGACTCCGGTCCGAGACCAGGAAACGGAGTCGGTCCAGCTCATCTTTAATCATCATCCGCTCCTGCATCCGTGCATACTGCAGAGAGGAACATGAACAATTAGCAAAGGTCAGATGTATCAGTGCCTCTCCAGCCCTCTCCCTCCACACACCCAAACCCACCTAAAGTGTGTGTCTTGTAAGGAGCAAGAACAATCAGCAGCGGTTAGCTGGTGTCGGTATCCCTCTCTCTCGGACTCCCAGCGCAGGGAGGTGCACCTTTGGAGGATTAATTACTCAAGGAGCTCCCGTGCCCATGGAAAGGTTTATACAGACACTGAGTAAACTGGGAGCTCTCACCACTGGGATGTGGAAAACACTGCCCAGGAACCCACTTACTGACCCTTCCTGGTCTCCTGCCGTTCCCCCAGCCGCTGGGGTTAGCTGGCCCGCAGGTTTATCTTCCCTTCCCGCGGATATCGGGAGGCAGGACTGTACTTGTGCTGCTGACCCAGAGCGGGGCACTGGCGGCAGGGGGACTCGGAGATGATGCCACAACAATGCTGCAGGGGAAACAGCCAGGGTGAAGAAAACAGATAGCCATTTGGTGTTGACTGTGACAGGAATGGGCGCAGGTGGGGCTGCCAACTCAAGATCAGATTCGATCGGACACCACCCCACATCGCTCACGGGTGTCCACCATCAAGGTCAGCTTGCAAACATCAACTGACAGCTATCTGAGCAGCGCAAAACTCGACAGCTCTGAGGAGGAGGGGGAGGAGGAGGCGAGGGGGAGGAGGAGGAGAGGGAAAGGACAGCCAGTACCTCAGTGGAGAATCTGGGACTGTGAAAACAGGTAAACTTGCTGAGGGAGTTCTCGAGGCGTCTCGCTCTGGTATAGCCGTCCACCAGGTCCAGATCCTTCAGCTGCAGGTCATTGATGGGGTCCAAGCCGGCAATCCCATCCGGGTGAGATTCAGCCAACCGCAGGAGCTCCTGAGTGGCCGTGGTGACTGATGGGCCGGGTGGGTCATTCCTAGGAGCGGACAGAGAGAGAGAGAGAGAGCGAGAAAGAGACTTTCTGTGAGACAGCCAGGTCCCGAGAGGGCAATGCCAAAGGCGGGCACGACAGGCCCACTCTCACTCCTCAGGGCCATCCCTTTGCCCGTCTGTGGGGGGGGCACAAGCTCAACATTCATTCTCGGGAGAACGCGAGGAGCCAAGGAGGATGGTTTGAAAACAAGGGAGACTGTCGGCCAAATGTAGAGACTACAACAACTTGCATTTATACAGCACCTGAAAAATGTCACAGGGGCAACAACATCAGATACTGAGCTCATTGACGGGGTCCAAGCCATCTGATTCGTGATGCAGAGAAAGGCCAATCCCTGTACCGGCTGAGGTTATTCAGGAAGACCCCGCCTTCTCAAACTTGCCCCTCGCCTAACTCAGGTTAAATCACCACCAGTCAGCTCGCACCCTCAATGGGGGATCAACTGGGATCACAGTGATTTTACACAGGAGATATTTGGACAAGCTTGGAAAGTTTGAACAAGGATAAAGGAGCAGAGATAGAGAAACAAAGGGAATTCCTAAACCTGGACAGCCGGAGACACAGCCAATGGGGGAGGCTAAAATCAGATGTGTAACAGACCAGAATTGGAGGAGGTGACAGAGACGGGAGGGACGTCCGACAGAGAATGGGAGAGTGGGTGGGGTTGGATGATGGATATAGGGCGGGCGACAGAGGGGGTCGGGCGACAGAAACGACAGAGTCAGAGGGAAGGGGGCAACATAGACAGGAATTTGGGTGTGCTGCACTCCTTGAGCGATCAGCATTCCACCCTGGAAACCCCTCTCCCTGACTCGGACTAACCTGAAGCGAGGAATCTGCCTCTTCTTAAAGTCATCAATGATTTTATCCGCATTGATGCGCACAGTTTTAACAGTCGCACTGCCGATCTGTTTGGTGGTCAGTTTCTCCACCGTGTGTCCGCAGGGTCCTGGGAATGAAGGCAGAGATTAAAGTTCAGATGGTAATAGTACCAAAGGGACAGACATGGCGGATCCGAGAGAGCCAATGAAAGAGTATAAACAATAGACTAAGACAGCGGGACGGAGACAGCGAGAGAGGGAGGGAGAAAGCGATAGGGAGGGAGAGAGGGAGGGAGAAAGCGAGAGAGGGAAAAAGCGAGAGGGAGGGAGCGAGAGCGAGAGAGGGAGGGAGAAAGCGATAGGGAGGGAGAGAGGGAGGGAGAAAGCGAGAGGGAGGGAGAAAGCGAGAGGGAGGGAGAAAGCGAGAGGGAGGGAGAAAGCGAGAGAGAGGGAAAAAGCGAGAGGGAGGGAGCGAGAGAGGGAGGGAGAAAGCGATAGGGAGGGAGAGAGGGAGGGAGAAAGCGAGAGGGAGAGAGAAAGCGAGAGAGAGGGAAAAAGCGAGAGGGAGGGAGCGAGAGCGAGAGAGGGAGGGAGCAAGAGAGGGAGCGAGAGAGGGAGGGAGCAAGATCGAGAGAGGGAGGGAGCGAGATCGAGAGAGGGAGGAGGCGAGATCGAGAGAGGGAGGAGGCGAGATCGAGAGAGGGAGGGAGCGAGAGCGAGAGAGGGAGGGAGCAAGAGCGAGAGAGGGAGGGAGCGAGATCGAGAGAGGGAGGAAGCGAGATCGAGAGAGGGAGGGAGCAAGAGCGAGAGAGGGAGGGAGCGAGAGCGAGAGAGGGAGGGAGCAAGAGCGAGAGAGGGAGGGAGCAAGAGCGAGAGAGGGAGGGAGCAAGAGCGAGAGAGGGAGGGAGCAAGAGCGAGAGGGGGAGGGAGCAAGAGCGAGAGAGGGAGGGAGCAAGAGCGAGAGGGGGAGGGAGCAAGAGCGAGAGAGAGCGAGAGAGGGAGAGAGCGAGAGAGGGAGAGAGCGAGAGAGGGAGAGAGCGAGAGAGGGAGAGGGAGAGCGAGGAGAGGGAGGAGAGCGAGGAGACGGGAATGAGAGCGAGAGAGGGCGAGGAGAGAGCGAGGAGAGAGCGAGGAGAGAGCGAGGAGAGAGCGAGGAGAGAGCGAGGAGAGAGCGAGGAGAGAGCGAGGAGAGAGCGAGAGCGAGGAGAGAGCGAGGAGAGAGCGAGGAGAGAGCGAGGGGAGGGAGAGAGTGAGAGCGGGAGGGAGAGAGCGAGAGGGGGAGAAAGCGAGAGAGGGAGTGAGAGAGGGAGGGAGAGGGGGGGAGGGAGGAGGGAGGGAGCGGGGGAGGGAAGAGTGGGAGGGAGAGAGGAGGGAGATTGAGAGGGAGGGAGAGAGGAGGGAGGGAGGGAGGGAGGAGGGAGAGAGGAGAGAGGGAGGAGGGAGAGAGGGAGGGAGGGAGAGAGGGAGAGGGAGGGAGGGAGAGAGAGGGAGGAGAGAGAGGGAGGGAGGAAGAGAGGGAGGGAGGGAGAGAGGGAGAGAGGGAGGGAGGGAGAGAGGGAGGGAGGGAGGGAGAGAGCGAGAGAGGGAGGGAGAGAGGGAGGGAGGAAGAGAGGGAGGGAGGAAGAGAGGGAGGGAGGAAGGGAGAGAGCGAGAGAGGGAGGGAGAGAGCGAGAGAGGGAGGGAGACAGCGAGAGAGGGAGGGAGAGACAGCGAGAGAGGGAGGGAGACAGCGAGAGAGAGAGTGAGGGAGACAGCGAGAGAGAGAGTGAGGGAGATAGCGAGAGAGGGAGGGAGACAGCGAGAGAGAGAGGGAGGGAGACAGCGAGAGAGGGAGGGAGACAGCGAGGCAGAAAGCGAGAGAGAGAGTGAGGGAGACAGCGAGAGAGAGAGTGAGGGAGACAGTGAGAGAGAACACGAACACCCCACACACAGGAACAAAATCTTAAATTTGGACTCAGCGTGTTAATCAGGCTGCAGGTTGAGAAAAATCTCTTCTGTCCTCCTAATTGTATAAAGGTGCCAGTGGGCAGCCCGCAGCCTTGCTGAGGTGGTAGCACAGTGGCAAGATGAAGAGGGCAAACATGGATGAATTAACAGTTCTGAGACCTGACAGTGAGTGGAGTGCAGGCGGCCTCCTCCTTATCCCCTCATGCAGTCCAACCTCTGTAAACCTTGGCATTGGGTTTTAGCAGTATGGTTAGAGGGATTCTCCATTCAAGATTCTACCTTAGCCCCTGTATAAATTGTCTCACACTGGACTGCTGAGCTGATGCTGAAAAGATAGAACTGACTGACATTTGACATTGGAGTTCTGCGTTTTCAGGCCAGTCCTTACCCCGGTAACCTCCTTCAGCCCAGTCTCTGCACACCTGGTATAAAACCCACGTTGGTTTGTAGGCCAGGTTGGGGGATGTTTGTCTTTTAATTAAACATCTAATCCTGAGGCCCAATTCCCTTGCAAGGTGATTTGCAGTGGGGAGGGTTTAAACTAACTAACAGGCGTTTGAGGACCAGGAGGTTCATGTGAGAGAGGAATATCAAAGTGAACAGGATGCAGGAAGAGACAGATGGCATCAGAGTGGGACAGATGGCATCAGAGTGGGACACAGCAAGGTGGGTTCAGAGGAAGGGGAAAGGTAGGGATATGTGCATCTCAGTGCATACGCAGACCGTGGTTATTAAGATGGGCGAGTTGCGAATACAGATAACCACTCAAAAAAAAAATTGGGTTTCTGCTGAAGGCAAACAATGCAATAGTGACACGTGGAAATCTTTTTCACGCATCGAGTGGTTAAGATCGGGTCACTCACTGTCTGAGTGTGTGGTGGACGCAGGCTGAATCGAGGCTTTCAAGAGGGAACTGGATTATTATCTGAAACAAAGAATGTGCAGGATGCAGGGAGAAAGTGGAGGCTTTGGGACAAACTGCACCATCAGAGAGCTAGCACAGGGGCAGGACAGCCTTTTCTTTGATGTAACCGTTCTATATTCCTGTGATTCTGTATTTTTCTAAAGAACAGCAGCTGGTGGAAGGAAAATGTGTCAGAGGAGTTTCAGTATCAATCGTCAGCTTCACGTAGAATCAGATTGGTTAGGGTACAGGAGGCCATTCAGCTCAACATGTCCATGCAACTCAGTTAGTCCCACTGCATCGCCTTATCCCGGAGCCCTGAAATTGTTTTTTGTAATCATACGTAGAAAATAGAAGCAGGAGGAGGCCATTCAGCCCTTCAAGTCTGTTCCACCATTAATTATGGCTGATCATTAAGTTCAGCACGGTAGCACAAGTGGATAGCACTGAGGCTTCACAGCGCCAGGGTCCCAGGTTCGATTCCCCGCTGGGTCACTGTCTGTGCGGAGTCTGCACGTTCTCCCAGTGTCTGCGTGGGTTTCCTCCAGGGTGCTCCTGTTTCCTCCCACAGTCCAAAGACGTGCAGGTTAGGTGGATTGGCCATGATAAATTGCCCATAGTGACCAAAAAGGTTAGGAAGGGTTATTGGGTTACGGGGATAGGGTGAAATTGAGGGCTTAAGTGGGTCGTTGCAGACTCGATGGGCCGAATGGCCTCCTTCTGCACTGTATGTTCTATGTCTATGTCAATAGCCAAATGCCGCCTTCCCCCCATATCCCTTGATCCCTTTCGCACCAAGAGCTATATCTAAGTCCTTTTTGAAATTAATCAATATTGTGGCCTGTGGTAGTGAATTCCACAGATTCACGACTCTCTAGGTGAAGAAATTTCTCCTGACCTCAGTCCTAAAAGGTTTACCCCTTATCCTTGAACTATGAGCCCTAGTTCTGGACTCCTCCACCATCGGGAACATTCTTTCTGAATCTTACCCTGTCTAATCCTGTTAGAATTCTGTACTTTTCTATGAGATCCCCTCTCACTCTTCTAAACTCCAATGAATATAATCCTAATCTATTTAGTCTCTCCTCATAGGTCAGTCCCACCATCCCAGGAATCAGTCTGGTAAACCTTTGCTGCACTCCCTACATAACAAGAACATCCTTCCTCAGATAAGGACACCAAAACTGCGTGCAATATTCCAGGTGTGGCCTTACTAATGTCCTGCACATTGCAGTAAAACATCCCTATTCCTATATTCGAATCCTCTCGCTATGAAGGCCAACATACCATTTGCCTTCTTTACTGCCTGCTGTACCTGCACGCTTACTTTCATCAACTGTAGCACGAGGGCATCAAAATCTCGCTGAGAATCCAGCTCTCTCAATTTACACCCATTCAAATATTAATCTACTTTCCTATTTTTGTTACCAAAATGGTTAACCACTCATTTATCCACATTATACTGCATACCATGCATACACTCATTCACTCAGCCTGTCCACATTCGCTGAAGTGTCTCTGCATCCTCCTTACAGCTCACCCTCCCAGCCAACTTTGTATCATCTTCGAATTTGGCGGTATTACATTTAGTTCCCTCATCCAAATCATTAATATATCATTTGAACAGTTGGGGTCCTAGCATTGATCCCTGAGGTACGCCACTGTCACTGCCTGCCAAACAGAAAAAGGCCAATTTATTCCAACGTTTTGCTTCCCATCTGCTAACCAGCTTTCTATCCATCTCAAGACACAATCCACAATTCCACGCGCTTTAACGTTACATGGTAAACTGCTATGTGAGATCTTGTCAAAAGCCTTCTGGCAATTTAATTAAACCAGATCCACTGGTTCTGCCTAGTCAGCACTTACTAGTTAAATCTTCAAAGAATTCCAGTAGATCTGTCAATCATGATTTCCCTTTTGTAAATCCATGCTGACTTTGTCTGATTGAAGAGGTAGATTTAGGTATAAAGAGGTAGATTTAGGTATAGTTAGGTATAAAACCTATATCCCAGGTTTAAATAAAACCGAAGGGCTCCTGCTTGCAGAAGCTAGTACTGTCCATGGACAGATAGCAGCAAGCTATTGCTGAAGCAATGGATTAACCTTTGAAGGACTTGTATTTTCAGCAAGGATGTCTTTGCATGGAAAGTAAATTGATTGTGCGGCTGCTACTCAAGTGATCATCATAGAACACAGGACAATGGGATGGGAGTCTGGAGGCTATAGCTCAGGTATATACTCAATGTAATAACTGTGCGAAAGCTTGTAGATAAGTAGAAGTACTCACGTGCTTGCCGATATTATAATACTTATGTACATGCTTTGTTTACGATTGGTAACTATATTCATAGGTAATGTAATATGTAATCCTAATTATTAGCTGTAATGGACACAGATAGTTTTTGAACAAATGTATTCTTTTGATTGATGTATGGTTAATGGATGTATGAGATAACACACAAAGGTATAATTGCCCAATTATTTCTGTGATTGGGAAGCGGGCAAGCCATATGGTGGTATCTTAGCTCCCCTGTTAGCACATAGTAAAATGTCTGAACGAAAACTCAACTCTAAAGTGTGGTCTGGTCAGTTGGGTAGTGAAGCAGCTATAGTTGAATAATTACCAGTGAAGCTCCCGCAACACTTATTATACCGCTGCTTTCCAAATGCTGTGCTATGAAATCCTTGATAATGGACTCTGGTAACTTCGCCACTACCGATGTTAGGCTCACTGGTCTATAGTTCCTCGTTTTCTCCCTACCTCTCTTTTTGAATAGCAGAATTATATTAGCTACCCTCTAACCTGTAGGGACCATTTCAGAGTCCAAAGAATTTGGGAGAATGATCACCAATGGACCTACTATTTTGTGGGCCATGTCCTTAACTGGGATGAAGATTATCAGGCCCTGGAGATTTATCCGCCTTCAATTCCATTAATTTCCCCCAAACCATTTCTCTACTAATACCGATTTCCTTCAGTTCCTCACTAACCCTTGTATTGCTCTGAACTTGTAGAATATTATTCATGACTTCCTTTGTAAAGTATGCATTTTGTTGCTCAGCCATTTCTTTATTCCCCGTTCTAAAGCAGAGTCTGATACTGGAAGACATTTGAGGTTGTGTGTGAAGCTCACCTTCTGGTAGGAAGAGTTTATTGGTGAGGAGCTGATCAGGCGTCGGTGCCACAGGTAGTGCCTCAACTTCCTTCTCGGTTTCTTCTTGCCTGAACTCCGAGAGGACCAGAGTGGTGAACGTTCGGTTGGTTGAATCCGTGGAAACCTGCAGTTCGTCAGAAAGTGCATATTGAGGATGTGTGCACAGGAGGAACAGGAGGAGGCCACTCGGCCTCTCAAACCTTTTCCGCCATTCAATAAGATCAATTACATCGCGGCTGATCCGTACCTTAATTCCACTGGCCTGAAACCTTGTTTTAAGATAAAGTTAGTCGGTTTGACATTTTAAATTGTCCCCCACCCTTTCCCCAAACGCAACAGCTTTCTTTGTGGGGAAATACGGAGAATGTGAGCGTGTGTAAGTGAGTGCATGTGTGAGACAGAGATTGCGCGAGTACGTGTGAGACAGAGATTGCGCGAGTACGTGTGAGACAGAGAGTGCGCGAGTACGTGTGAGACAGAGAGTGCGCGAGTACGTGTGAGACAGAGAGTGCGCGAGTACGTGTGAGACAGAGAGTGCGCGAGTACGTGCGAGACAGAGTGCGCGAGTACGTGTGAGGCAGAGAGCGCGCGACTACGTGCGAGAGTGCACGTGTGCGAGAGGACGTGGGCGCGAGGGTGTGTGTGCGCGAGGGTGTGTATGCATGCAAGGGTGAGTGTGTGATGGTGAGTGTGCGATGGTGAGTGTGTGTGTGTGTGTGAGAGAGTGAGTGCATGTGTGAGAGTGCGTGTGTGTGAAGAGTGAGTGTGTGTGAGAGTAGTGCGAGTGTGTATGTGAGAGTGCGCGTGAGTTCATGTGAAGTGAGTGAATGAGTGTGTGTGAGAGAATGTATGTGTGAGAGAGAACGTGCGAGTGCGTCTGAGTGCATGTGTGAGAGTGAAAGTGTGAGAGTGAGTGCGTGCGAGTGGATGCGTGCGTGTGTGTGAGTGCGTGCATGCGTGCGAGTGAGTGAGTGCTATTGCGTGCGAGTGAGCGAGTGCGAGCATGCGTGAGAGTGAGTGAGTGAGTTGTGTGGGTGTGCGTGTGTGCTTCTAGACTTGGTGACCAAGGGAGCCAACGGAAGGCTCAGTGACCAAAAGCGCCACCTCAACACACCATGCTCCCACCCCTCTAACCAAACATAGACACTTCAAAGCTTCAGTAATCACTCGCCCCCACCCCCTTCTACCTGTAGGATCACTCCCAGTGCATTCTTGTGACGTTGTGTTTTGACCACCAGGACTCGACCGACGGATAGCGCCTTGAATCCACTCGTTGACTCCATGATCCTCTTCTATAACAGGAAAGAGGGGGGAAAAGAAAGAGGGAGGAGGTATTAAACCAACAGAGCAAACAATGATTAAATGTGAGGAGTTCGCACTGGGTCTTATCACTAATTACCTGTAGAGCGTCTCTTGTGTATAGGAGCTCCCGCACTGTATTATAATAGTGCTCCAAGTCACTCAGCTGTCCAATGCACTCCACCTCTTCCATGTTCGACAACTTCTTTGTCAGTTCCTGAATCTGCTGTTCATGTATCTGCAAAACATAAGAACGTAATATAAGAAACACAAAGTACAGGGAAGTAATTTGGCCGTCAACAAGATTAAGGCCGATTACAAATTAATTCCACCAACTCGCAATATCCCTTCGAAACAAACAAGAGGGTTTGGGAGGGTTTAAACTACTGTGGCTGGGGGGAGGGAACCAGAACAGCAGGCTACTAAGTGTAGAGACGGGGGCAGCATGGTGGCACAGTGGTTAGCATTGCTGCCTACGGCGCTGAGGACCTGGGTCACTGTACGTGTGGAGTTTGCATATTCTCCCCGTGTTTGCGTGGGTTGGACTGGCCACTCTAAATTGCCCTTTAATTGTAGAAAAATAATTGGGTGAGACTTAGTTTAGGCTAGGTAAAAAAGCGAGATTAAGATAAACACAATGCAGAGTAAGAGCAGGCAGAGGGAAGCCGCAGGGCTTCAGAGGGAAGCCGCAGGGCTTCAGCGGAGCTGCCGGTCTGGAGTGCATTTGCTTCAATGCAAGAAATATAACAGGTAAGACAGGTGAACTGAGAGCCTGGATTACTGCCTGGAACTATGTTGCGATTACAATTATGGAGTCATGTTTAAAGGAGGGACAGACTGGCAACTTAATGTTCCGGGATATCGTTGTTTTAGATGGGACAAAAGGGGAAATAAAAGAGGTCGGGGAGTTGCATTGCTGATTAGGGAGCTGTGTTGAGGGAGAACACATTGGAGGGATTATGGCTGGAGCTCAAGAATAAGAAGGGTAAATTCACCATATTGGGAGTGCACGATAGGCCTCCCAACAGCCCACAGGAGACAGAGGAGCAGCTGTGTAGTCAGATACTGAAAAGGTGTGAAAAAAGCAGGGCAGTTGCGATGGCCAATTTGAACTCCCCCTCCTCCTCTCCCGCTCTCTCCTCCCCCCCCCCCCCCCCCCCTCCCCCCTCCCGATTGAAATGCAGGACTGACAAGTTCCCGCAAAAATGAAGGATAGAATGGCAGGATTCGGGAACCATGGGTGACAAGGGAAATTGGAAGCTTCATCAAAAGGAAAAAGGAAATATACAATAGGTCTAGGCATCTATAAAAGTGACAAAGCCCTTCAGTACAGTCAAAGTAGGTAAGAACTTAAACATGGAATTAGGAGGGCTAAAACGGGCCATGAAACATCTTTAGCAAACATGGTCAAGGAGAATCCCAAGGCTTTTTATGTACATATTAGGAGCAAGGGGGTAGCAAGAGAAAGAGTAGGCCCACTCAATGACTATGGAGGGAAGTTATGCGTGGCATCACAGGAAGTGGGTGAAATCCTTAATGAGTATTTTGTATCGATATTCATCAGGGACATGATGGATGCTGAGGTCAGGGATAGGTGTGTGAACTCTCTTGAGAAGATCAATATATCAAAAGGAGGAAGTGTTGAGTATCCTAAATTGCATTAAGGTCGACAAGTCCCAGGTTACTGCTGGAGGCAAGGGGAGGAATAGCTGGGGCCTAAACAGATATCTTCACAGGTGAGGTTCCAGAGGACTGGAGCTTAGTCAATGTCCCTTCTTTAAGAAAGGAAGCAGTGACAATCCAGAAAGTTATAGGCCAGTGAGCCTGACATCAGTGGCGGGAAGCTTTTGGAAAAGATACTGAGGGACAGGATGTATGCACATTTGGAGGAAACTGGACTAGTTAGTGATAGGCAGCATGATTTTGTACGGGGAAGGTCATGCCTCATCAACAATTGCGTTATTTGAAGAGGTGACAAAGAAAATTGATGAGGGAAGGACTGTGGGTAAAGTTTATATGGACTTTAGTAAGGCGTTTGACAAGGTCCCACATCGCAGACTGGTACAAAAACTAAAATCACATGGGAAACGGGGTGGGCTGGCGAGATGGATACAGAATTGGCTTGGTTATAGAAGACAGAGAGTAGCGGTGGAAAGGTGTTTTTCAGAATGGAGATCTGTAGCTAGTGGTATTCCGCAGGGATCAGTGCTGGGACCTCTGCTGTTTGTAGTAGAGATAAATGATATGTAGGAAAATGTGGGTGGTCTGATTAGTAAGTTTGTGGACGACACAAAGATTGGCGGAGTTGCTGATAGTGCCGACGATGCAGCTGGATATAGATAGATTGGAGACTTGGGCACAGAAATGGCAGATGGAGTTTAATCTGGACAAATGCGAGGTGGTGCATTTTGGAGGATCAAATCTAGGGTATGGATTATACTGTAAATGGCAGAACCCTTAGCAACATCAATATACAGAGGGATCTGGGAGGGCAGTTCCATAATTCCCGAAAAGTGGCAACACAGGTGGCCAAGGTGATTAAGAAGGCATATGGCATGCTTGCCCAAATCATCCGGGACATTGAATACAGGAGTTGGGAAATCATGTTGTAGCTATGTAAAACCTTGGTTAGGCCACATTTGGAGTAACCCGAGCAGTTCTGGTCACCACATTATCAGAAGAATGTGGAAGCTTTGGAGAAAGTGCAAAGAAGGTTCACCAGGATGTTGCCGAGTCTCGAGGGTGTTGGCCAGGAGAAGTTGAATAAACTAGGATTGTTTTCATTGGAAACTCGGAAGCCGAGGGGAGACCTGATAGAGATCTACAAAATTATGAGAGGCATAGACAGGGTGGATAGTCAGAAGCTTTTTCCAAAGGTGGAAGCGTCAATTACATGGGGGCACAGGTTCAAAGTGAAAGAGGGAATGCTGAAGGGAGATGCGCGGGCTCAGTGTTGCCTGGAACATGCTGCCAGAGAATGTAGCGGAAGCAGGAACATTAGCAACATTTAAGAGGCATCAGGATTGATACGCGAACAGAGAGGAAATAGAGGGATACGAACCAAGTAAAGGCAGAGGTTTCTTTTTAAGTAAGGGCAAGATGATTGGCACAGGTCTGGAGGGCCGAAGGGCCTGTTCCTGTGCTGTACTTTTCTTTGTTCTTAAAATACAAGCTTGTAACAAGGATAGAACTTATCAAATGAAGCATCTTATCTACTCTTATATATGCCTCAGAAATTTGGGCCTGAATTTTGCTTTTTCCCGCTGTCTGCATTTGTTGGCAGTGGGTCAGTGTAAAATTCATTGGATGTGTTTCCTGCTGGATTCCTGCCCACCATGACGTCTTTGTAATTTTACGCTGGGGTGGGACAGGCCTTGCCGAATTGAGGTATGGAAGGAGAACAAAAATAATCAGGTTCAGGTCTCAGGTGGGAAGCGGTGGAGACGTGGGTCCCTCCAACAGAAGCTGCCTTTTAACTTCAGAGTCCCACACCTTCATCCCTTAATGTCCAGTAACTACAGGACCTCCTTCTGCTACCACCCTCCCAGTGTCTCCCCTGAGGAAAGGTTAGAGAGTTTAGAAGAGTAAGAGGCAACTTGATTGAAATATATACCAGATGTGTATCGAGAGGGTGGATGTGTAAAGGGTGTTTCCTCTTGTCAGAGAAGCTACAATTAAGGGTTACTGTTTAAAAATAATGATGTGGAGATGCCGACGTTGGAGCTCTTCCTCAAAAGGCAGTAGAAGCAGTCTTTGAATATTTTCAAGGCAGAGCTGGATAGATTCCTGATTCTTGATTAACAAAGGGGTGGGAGGTTATCAGGGAGCAGGAATGTGGGGTTGAAGTTACAATCAGATCAGCCATGATTTTATTGAATGGCTGAGCAGGCTAGAAAGGCCGAATGGCCACATACCCCTACTTCTTACAAAATCCCCATCATCCTAAAATCCCTGCCTTGGACAACAGATCAAGATCTGTGGTGGGGGGAAAAAAAATGCCTTTGAAATGTGGATGCCAAGGCGTGTACTTAAAATTCAATATACAGACCGTAAGACCAATGAAGTGGTGCCGGAGATCGCAAGAGCGTAACGAACTCTGAAAAGGGTAATCCAGGAAAGAAAAAGTCTGCATTTTGGCCAATTAATTAGCGCTGAAAAGCTGGAAAGATCCTTTCTAACGGGCAAGGTGGAGGGCAGCAAAAAGAAGGGTCAACCTAGCTGTAGTTGGATGATGCATATCATAAAGCTGTTGCAAATGAGCTATAATGGATGTGTGAGGATGGTGTTCAGACAGACAAGCGGGACACACGACAGCGGATCCCCTGGTACCAGTGGCTACTAGCAGGACATGGAGGAAGAGGCAATATCCCCACCTGCCTGAAGAACAGTCAGTCAGACAAACGTACCTTTTTATATTACAGCGAAGCACAAGATGGTATAAATGAACACAATTCTAAAGGTTCTTCATCTAAATACTTTGAAGGCACTAAAAGTCCCTTAAAGGTGGTGTGCAACAATTAGTGCTTGTACCTTGACATCCTTCCTAGTGTGGAACTCTGAGAAACTGCGCTTCATCATGTCCTCTACCCGGAGTGCCTCCACCCGCAGGAGGTTGAGGATCATGGTGTAGGTGAGGCGGAACTGAGACTGTAAATGTGTGGGTTTACCCTGCAAAACAAAATCCACACAAAGAGGGATGAATTTCACCCGTGCACCACAGCTTCCTGGGATAATGAAATTAAATGAAAATCGCTTATTGTCACAAGGAAGTAGGCTTCAAATGAAGTTACTGTGAAAAGACCCTTGTCGCCACATTTCAGTGCCTGTTCGGGGAGGCTGGTACGGGAATTGAACCGTGCTGCTGGCCTGCCTGGGTCTGCTTTAAAAGCCAGCTCCTTAGCCCTGTGCTAAACCAGCCCCTAGAAAGTGATCTGGGGAATGAGAGAGAACGTGCGCGAGAGAGAAAGACGGATGAATTTCACCTGTGCACCACAGCTTCCCAGGGTAATAGAAAGCGATCTGGGGAATGTGCCACAGGACCTGCCGCTGAGAATTGCTTCCAAAGTGCCGTTACACAGTCAGTCTGCAAGGAAGATCCTGCAATGGAGGCGACGGGCCGACTGACTGGACAAATTGTTCAATTTCTTGCCCTCCCCACGCCCCCCAACTCCGCCCCCGAGCTGACATTTTGCATTTCTTACCAACATCATCTTGTGGAGGTCAGACATCTCGTGAACCCCGGCCTTACACAAGATAATGACCATCCCAGTCGTGTCCAGACCTCTCCTCCCTGCTCTGCCTGCCATCTGAATGTATTCACCTGCATCGGGTACAAACATGTCACAGGCAGAGGGTTAAAATTGTCAGGATGGGTTGTAAGGGTTGGATTTGGATTTACTTTTTTACCGATGGGAGGTTGAACATTTGTGGCAAGGCCCAACATTAATTGACTGTCCCGAACAACCCGGAGAAAGTGATGCCGTGCCACCTTCCTAAACATAACTGAGATGTTTGCTCAGCCATTTCAGAGGACAGTTCAAAGTCAAGCACACTGCTGTTTATTTAGAGCTACGTTTAAGCCAGATAGGGTATGAATTTAGAATACACTCGGAGAGCAGTAGAGGCACATTCAATGGTGACTTTCAATAGTGAATTGGATGACCAAAAGAGTGCCACAGGAAAAGGTGGAAGAGTATGCCTACTTGAGTCTATCTTGCAGAGCAAGCATGGACAAGATGGGCAGAATGGCTTCCTTTTGTGCATTTACAGGGTTACGGACCAAAAACAAACAGGGAATGTGGTACCAAGTTCTTTCAAAGTGCTAGCACAGATGAAATCGGCCAAACAACCTCCTTTTGTGCTGTAAGTTTCAATGATTCTATGCAACACGTGGATAGGAATGGATAGTGTATCGGTGTTGGGAAGCTGAAAACCCATACAATTGTTTTTAAAAATAATTCATGGGACTTGAGAAAGTTATGGTGAGCTGTCTTTTGGACCCCTGCAGTCCATGTGGTATAGATACATCCACAGTGCTGTTAGGGTGGGAGTTTCAGAGTCTTAATCCAGCGACAGTGAATGAACGGCGATATAGGGAGTGATTGTACGGCACGCTGCACCCGAGAAGCAGCTCGCCGCAGAGCAGCGTGGCAGACAGAAGCCAGGAGACCCCGCCCCCGCCATCTACCTGGCTTGCACCGCTTTGCCAAATCTAACTCGATCTCGCGAGACATTGCGA
The DNA here is from genome assembly GCF_902713615.1 of Scyliorhinus canicula. Classification (NCBI taxonomy): domain Eukaryota; kingdom Metazoa; phylum Chordata; class Chondrichthyes; order Carcharhiniformes; family Scyliorhinidae; genus Scyliorhinus; species Scyliorhinus canicula. Next base: position 12,589,296 of record NC_052158.1, on the reverse strand, counting down.
TATAAATCCCGCCCAGTGGAAATCTGCTTATTATAGCGAGAAAGCGCATCTCACTGTAATATGCATTTTCCCGAGACGTTGGGATTTATCTCTTTCTCCTCGGAGACCTCGGGAGAGAGCTGTTCAGTACTGGCGTCCAAAAACGGGGACCAGATAGAATGGCGCTCGTAGCAAAGTCCCAGGGGATCGGTGGACCCCAGCTGCATGCCCTTTGGGTAGAGTGGTACCCTGGCACTTCTGTGTGCGTATGTGTGTGTGTGTAACAGACAGCAGGATTCTCTGCAGACCCACACCAAAATCTCGTTTGGCACGGGGGTGGAGAAATTATGTTTGCGCGGGAATCGTGCCCGGCGCCATTCCTGCGCTTCTCCGGTCCTCTGAGAATCGCTCACGCATGGATTACACGGCGCGGCTGGGGGGCCATTGACAGAGGCCCCACAGCGATTCTCTCGGCAAAACTAGCCGAGTTCCCGACGGCGTGGTTCTAACCACGTGTTGCCGGTCGGGAACCTCGGGTGGCAGCTGCGGACTCAGTCCGCGGCCGTCCTGGTGGGGGGGCAGGGTTCGAGGGGCCGGGGGGGGGGGGGGGGGGGGGGGGGGGGGGGGGGTGGGGGCAGCCCTCATTGGCAGCCGGGGCAGCAATCGGGTTATATTTAGCGGAGTGGGGCCGATCGCTGAGACCTTCTTTCGTCGTCCAGGTCCACCGGCTGAGTCCACCATTGCGTTCGGCGCAGCCGCTTAAGACCACCGCCGTGCACATGCGCGGGCTCGGAACCGGACGTGCGTGGCCCATATCCGCAGCTGAAGCTGCGAGAAGCACTCCGGGGCCCTGCCAGCCTCCTGCAGGTAGGTGAATAGCTGCTAATATTTTTAAAGAATCTCCAGAGTAAAACTCCAGCGTTTTTACGATAGCCTGGGAACATAGTCCCACTTTTGGAGAATCCAGCCCCGGGTGTTTAAAGTGCACATCACCTGGAGTTAGATCTCGGAAGTTTGTCCCGTCGTGTTTGCGGATCGTGTCGAACACCACTGTCCTGGCTGGCATGTTTACCCCCATCGCAAACGTCTCTGTTGCAAAGAGAATCTGTACCAGAGGAGAAAAAACACACAATTCTGGTTAACACTGAGGCACGCTGAATGCTAAGTAACTTATCCATACAACGTCATAGCAGCTTGGTTCAGCCAGCGCCAACAATGCCACATTTGACTGAGTATGGCATCAAGGAGCCCCACCAAAACTGGAGTCTAAGGGAACCAGGGGGAAATCTCTGCTGCTGGAATCATACCTGGCACAAAGGAAGATGGTTATGTTTGCTGGACGTCAATCATCTCAGATCCAGGACAGCAGGAGTTCCTCAGAGGATGGCCAAGGCCCAACCATCTTCAGCTGCTTCATCAATGACCTCTCCAAGTCACTCACCACCCTGACTTGGAAATATATCGCCGTCCTTCACCGTCGCTGGCGCAGCATCCTGGAACTCTCTCCCTAATAGCATAGTGGGTGTACCAACACCTCAGGGACTGCAGCGGTTCAACCCGTTCTCAAGGGCAATTAGGGACGGGCAATAAATGCTGGTCTAGCCAGCGAAGACCACGTCTCTTGAATTAATAACAAAAAAAGTCACACCGCTGTATGAGCAGAAGTCGCGTTATAAATGATACATAATAGTACAACATCGACGAAAGACATTTTAGCCAATCGAGTCGATACCAGCTCTTTTGAAAACAATTCAGTCAGTCCTACTTTCCATATCATTGCAATTCTTCATCTGTGTTGATCCAATTTCCTTCAGAACCGGTTTCCACCACTCTCTCAGTTAGTACACGCCAAATCCTAAAAACCCATTGTTTAAAAGAGCTTGTCCTTTCCTTGCCTCTGGTTCATTGGACAATCATCTTAAATCGGTGCCCTTTGACGATCGAGCTTCAGTCACTCATTTACTCTGTCTAAACCCTTGGTGATTTTTAACACCTCGATCTAATCACTAAAATTTCTTTGCTCAAAACAGAACAAGCTCAGCTTCCCCAAAGTCTTTGCATCCCAGTTGGATACAGTACTCCATTGAATAATATACATTAATGATCTGGAAGAAGGCACCGTTGCTAAGTTTGCAGATGATACAAAGATCTGTAGATGGACAGGTAGTATTGAGGAAGCAGGTGGGCTGCAGAAGGACTTGGACAGGGCAATTTTCATTGCTGTAACCACATTCTCACCACTCTCCAGTGGGCAGCACAGTGGTTAGCACTGTTGCCTCAAGCTCCTGGGTCTTGTGTTCAATTCCGGTCTCAGGTGACTGTGTGGAGTTTGTACTTTCTCCGTGTCTGCGTGGGTTTCCTCCGGGTGCTCTGGTTTCCTCCCACAATCCAAAGATGTGCAGGGTAGATGGATTGGCCACACAAACTGCCATTTAGTGTTCAAAAGATAGGGTTACAAGATGGGACAGTGAGCCTGGGTTAGGGCACTGTTTCCAAGAGTTGTTGCAGATCCGATGGGCTGAATGGCCTCCTTCTGCACTGTACGGATTCTGTTATTCCATTCTATGATTCTATGAAAGACGTTTCTCTTCAATCCCCGGCTGGATTTTTCATTGACGACTTTATGCCTCGGCCCCCTTGTTCCAGTCTTGACCACAAGAGGGAGCACGCTCCCCGTCTCCACCCTATCAAATTTGGACAGCCCTGCATCCTCCGAGTCCTCCAGTTCCCGGACGAAAAAGAGTCCCAGTCTTTCGATTGGCGTATGCTCACGACTGCAGTGACATCGTCTCAGCAATCCCCCAGGAGCTTCTATACCGTTTTTGTACTGCGGAGGCCAGGACTGAGCACAGTGCTCCAAGTACAAGCCAAACAAGGTTGTGTACAAATGTAACCTCCTCTCTGTTTCAGAAATCAATCCTCCAGAAATGAAAGCTGGTATTTAGTTTTCACTCTTTGTGGGACTTATTAGCTTGTAGAGGTACAGGGGGATTTATCTACCATTAATCGCAGATCTCTCTGCCCCACAACCACCCTCTTAAGGGGTGGGTTATCCAGCATGGCCACAGCAGTAAAAGAATGTTAAATAAATTCTACTCTTACCACCTCATTAATGTTAGGGGTCAGACAGGAGAGGAAAGTGACTATCCACACATTGTGAAGTCTTACCTTTACTAGGCCCCTGGTAAAAAGCATCTCAATAACCTCCTTCAGGATTGGAAGGATCCCACTGTGATGAACACCAATCCCCCGTTTCAGTAGCTCAACCATCTGACGAACCTGTCCAACATAAACAGAAATTTAAACAGGATGGCCATCCGAGGGGGCGATTAAATCCAAATACACTTCAGAGTATTTGTTCTGCACTGAAGTTAGTACGGGACAACAAATACATGTCCAACTCCAATCCAACACAACAAACCCCATCTCACTGTCTGTAACCCCCTCCCCTCGATAAACACACCAATCTCACCATCTCACTGTAACCCCCCCCCCCCCCAATAAACACACCAAACCCCATCTCACTGTCTGTAACCCCCTCCCCTCGATAAACACACCAAACCCCATCTCACTGTCTGTAACCCCCCCCCGATAAACACACCAAACCCCATCTCACTGTCTGTAACCCCCCCCCGATAAACATACCAAACCCCATCTCACTGTCTGTAACCCCCCCCGATAAACACACCAAACCCCATCTCACTGTCTGTAACCCCCTCCCCCGATAAACACACCAAACCCCATCTCACTGTAACCCCCCCGATAAACACACCAAACCCCATCTCACTGTAACCCCCCCCCGATAAACACACCAAACCCCATCTCACTGTAACCCCCCCCCCGATAAACACACCAAACCCCATCTCACTATCTGTAACCCCCTCCCCCCGATAAACATACCAAACCCCATCTCACTGTCTGTAACCCCCTCCCCCCCGATAAACACACCAAACCCCATCTCACTGTCTGTAACCCCCTCCCCCGATAAACACACCAAACCCCATCTCACTGTAACCCCCCCTCCTGATAAACACACCAAACCCCATCTCACTGTCTGTAACCCCCTCCCCCGATAAACACACCAAACCCCATCTCACTGTAACCCACCCCCGATAAACACACCAAACCCCATCTCACTGTAACCCACCCCCGATAAACACACCAAACCCCATCTCACTGTAACCCACCCCCGATAAACACACCAAACCCCATCTCACTGTAACCCCCCCGATAAACACACCAAACCCCATCTCACTGTGACCCCCCCCCCCGATAAACACACCAAACCCCATCTCACTGTAACCCCCCCCCCGATAAACACACCAAACCCCATCTCACTGTAACCACCCCCGATAAACACACCAAACCCCATCTCACTGTAACCCCCCCCCGATAAACACACCAAACCCCATCTCACTGTCTGTAACCCCCTCCCCCCGATAAACACACCAATCTCACCATCTCACTGTAACCCCCCCCGATAAACACACCAAACCCCATCTCACTGTCTGTAACCCCCTCCCCCCGATAAACACACCAATCTCACCATCTCACTGTAACCACCCCCGATAAACACACCAAACCCCATCTCACTGTAACCCCCCCCGATAAACACACCAAACCCCATCTCACTGTAACCCCCCCCGATAGACACACCAAACCCCATCTCACTGTAACCCCCCCCCCCGATAAACACACCAAACCCCATCTCACTGTAACCCCCCCCGATAGACACACCAAACCCCATCTCACTGTAACCCCCCCCCGATAAACACACCAAACCCCATCTCGCTGTAACCCCTCCCCCCCCGATAAACACACCAAACCCCATCTCACTGTAACCCCCCCGATAAACACACCAAACCCCATCTCACTGTAACCCCCCCCAATAAACACACCAAACCCCATCTCACTGTAACCCCCCCCCCCCCGATAAACACACCAAACCCCATCTCACTGTAACCCTCCCCCCGATAAACACACCAAACCCCATCTCACTGTAACCCCCCCGATAAACACACCAAACCCCATCTCACTGTAACCCCCCCGATAAACACACCAAACCCCACCTCACTGTAACCCCCCCCCCGATAAACATGCCAAATCCCATCTCACTGTAACCAACCCCGATAAACACACCAAACCCCATCTCACTGTAACCCCCCCCCGATAAACACACCAAACCCCATCTCACTGTAACCCCCCCCCCCCCGATAAACACACCAAACCCCATCTCACTGTAACCCCCCCGATAAACACACCAAACCCCATCTCACTGTCTGTAACCCCCCCCCCGATAAACACACCAAACCCCATCTCACTGTAACCCCCCCCCGATAAACACACCAAACCCCATCTCACTGTAACCCCCCCCCGATATACACACCAAACCCCATCTCACTGTAACCCCCCCCCGATAAACACACCAAACCCCATCACACTGTAACCCCCCTCTGATAAACACACCAAACCCCATCTCACTGTGACCCCCCCCCGATAAACACAACAAACCCCATCTCACTGTAACTCCCCCCCGATAAACACACCAAACCCCATCTCACTGTCTGTAACCCCCTCCCCCCGATAAACACACCAATCTCACCATCTCACTGTAACCCCCCCGATAAACACACCAAACCCCATCTCACTGTAACCCCCCCCGATAAACACACCAAACCCCATCTCACTGTATCCCCCCCGATAAACACACCAAACCCCATCTCACTGTAACCCCCCCCCTGATAAACACACCAAACCCCATCTCACTGTAACCCCCCCCAATAAACACACCAAACCCCATCTCACTGTAACCCCCCCCCCCGATAAACACACCAAACCCCATCTCACTGTGACCCCCCCCCGATAAACACACCAAACCCCATCTCACTGTAACCCCCCCCGATAAACACACCAAACCCCATCTCACTGTAACCCCTCCCCCCCCGATAAACACACCAAACCCCATCTCACTGTGACCCCCCCGATAAACACACCAAACCCCATCTCACTGTAACCCCCTCCCCCCGATAAACACACCAAACCCCATCTCACTGTAACCCCCCCCCCCGATAAACACACCAAACCCCATCTCACTGTGACCCCCCCGATAAACACACCAAACCCCATCTCACTGTAACCCCCTCCCCCCGATAAACACACCAAACCCCATCTCACTGTAACCCCCCCCCGATAAACACACCAAACCCCATCTCACTGTAACCAACCCCGATAAACACACCAAACCCCATCTCACTGTGACCCCCCCCCGATAAACACACCAAACCCCATCTCACTGTAACCCCCCCCGATAAACACACCAAACCCCATCTCACTGTAACCCCCCCGATAAACACACCAAACCCCATCTCACTGTCTGTAACCCCCTCCCCCCGATAAACACACCAATCTCACCATCTCACTGTAACCCACCCCCGATAAACACACCAAACCCCATCTCACTGTGACCCCCCCCCCGATAAACACACCAAACCCCATCTCACTGTGACACCCCGATAAACACACCAAATCCCATCTCACTGTAACCCCCCCGATAAACACACAAAACCCCATCTCACTGTAACCCCCATCCGATAAACACACCAAACCCCATCTCACTGTGACCCCCCCCGATAAACACACCAAACCCCATCTCACTGTAACCCCCGCCCGATAAACACACCAAACCCCATCTCACTGTAACCCCCCCCCCGATAAACACACCAAACCCCATCTCACTGTGACCCCCCCCCCGATAAACACACCAAACCCCTTCTCACTGTAACCCCCCCCCCGATAAACACACCAAACCCCATCTCACTGTAACCCCCCCCCGATAAACACACCAAACCCCATCTCACTGTAACCCCCCCCGATAAACACACCAAACCCCATCTCACTGTAACCCCCATCCGATAAACACACCAAACCCCATCTCACTGTAACCCCCCCGATAAACACACCAAACTGTAACCCCCCCCCGATAAACACACCAAACCCCATCTCACTGTAACCCCCCCCGATAAACACACCAAACCCCATCTCACTGTAACCCCCCCGATAAACACACCAAACCCCATCTCACTGTAACCCACCCGATAAACACACCAAACCCCATCTCACTGTCTGTAACCCCCTCCCCCCGATAAACACACCAATCTCACCATCTCACTGTAACCCACCCCCGATAAACACACCAAACCCCATCTCACTGTGACCCCCCCCCCGATAAACACACCAAATCCCATCTCACTGTAACCCCCCCGATAAACACACAAAACCCCATCTCACTGTAACCCCCATCCGATAAACACACCAAACCCCATCTCACTGTGACCCCCCCCGATAAACACACCAAACCCCATCTCACTGTAACCCCCGCCCGATAAACACACCAAACCCCATCTCACTGTAACCCCCCCCCCGATAAACACACCAAACCCCATCTCACTGTGACCCCCCCCCGATAAACACACCAAACCCCATCTCACTGTAACCCCCCCCCGATAAACACACCAACCCCATCTCACTGTAACCCCCCCCGATAAACACACCAAACCCCATCTCACTGTAACCGCCCCCGATAAACACACCAAACCCCATCTCACTGTAACCCCCCCGATAAACACACCAAACCCCATCTCACTGTAACCCCCCCGATAAACACACCAAACCCCATCTCACTGTCTGTAACCCCCTCCCCCCGATAAACACACCAATCTCACCATCTCACTGTAACCCACCCCCGATAAACACACCAAACCCCATCTCACTGTGACCCCCCCCCCGATAAACACACCAAACCCCATCTCACTGTGACACCCCGATAAACACACCAAATCCCATCTCACTGTGACCCCCCCCCCGATAAACACACCAAACCCCATCTCACTGTCTGTAACCCCCCCCCCGATAAACACACCAAACCCCATCTCACTGTAACCCCCCCCCCGATAAACACACCAAACCCCATCTCACTGTAACCCCCCCCCCGATATACACACCAAACCCCATCTCACTGTAACCCCCCCCCGATAAACACACCAAACCCCATCTCACTGTAACCCCCCTCTGATAAACACACCAAACCCCATCTCACTGTGACCCCCCCCCGATAAACACAACAAACCCCATCTCACTGTAACCCCCCCCCCGATAAACACACCAAACCCCATCTCACTGTAACCCCCCCCGATAAACACACCAAACCCCATCTCACTGTATCCCCCCCGATAAACACACCAAACCCCATCTCACTGTAACCCCCCCCTGATAAACACACCAAACCCCATCTCACTGTAACCCCCCCCAATAAACACACCAAACCCCATCTCACTGTAACCCCCCCCCCCCGATAAACACACCAAACCCCATCTCACTGTGACCCCCCCCCGATAAACACACCAAACCCCATCTCACTGTAACCCCCCCCGATAAACACACCAAACCCCATCTCACTGTAACCCCTCCCCCCCGATAAACACACCAAACCCCATCTCACTGTGACCCCCCCGATAAACACACCAAACCCCATCTCACTGTAACCCCCTCCCCCCGATAAACACACCAAACCCCATCTCACTGTAACCCCCCCCCCGATAAACACACCAAACCCCATCTCACTGTAACCAACCCCGATAAACACACCAAACCCCATCTCACTGTGACCCCCCCCCGATAAACACACCAAACCCCATCTCACTGTAACCCCCCCCCGATAAACACACCAAACCCCATCTCACTGTAACCCCCCCGATAAACACACCAAACCCCATCTCACTGTCTGTAACCCCCCCCGATAAACACACCAATCTCACCATCTCACTGTAACCCACCCCCGATAAACACACCAAACCCCATCTCACTGTGACCCCCCCCCCCCGATAAACACACCAAACCCCATCTCACTGTGACACCCCGATAAACACACCAAATCCCATCTCACTGTAACCCCCCCGATAAACACACAAAACCCCATCTCACTGTAACCCCCATCCGATAAACACACCAAACCCCATCTCACTGTGACCCCCCCCGATAAACACACCAAACCCCATCTCACTGTAACCCCCGCCCGATAAACACACCAAACCCCATCTCACTGTAACCCCCCCCCCGATAAACACACCAAACCCCATCTCACTGTAACCCCCCCCCGATAAACACACCAAACCCCATCTCACTGTAACCCCCCCCGATAAACACACCAAACCCCATCTCACTGTAACCCCCCCGATAAACACACCAAACCCCATCTCACTGTAACCCACCCGATAAACACACCAAACCCCATCTCACTGTCTGTAACCCCCTCCCCCCGATAAACACACCAATCTCACCATCTCACTGTAACCCACCCCCGATAAACACACCAAACCCCATCTCACTGTGACCCCCCCCCCCCGATAAACACACCAAACCCCATCTCACTGTGACACCCCGATAAACACACCAAATCCCATCTCACTGTAACCCCCCCGATAAACACACAAAACCCCATCTCACTGTAACCCCCCCCCCCGATAAACACACCAAACCCCATCTCACTGTGACCCCCCCCCGATAAACACACCAAACCCCATCTCACTGTAACCCCCGCCCGATAAACACACCAAACCCCATCTCACTGTGACCCCCCCCCGATAAACACACCAAACCCCATCTCACTGTAACCCCCCCGATAAACACACAAAACCCCATCTCACTGTAACCCCCCCCCGATAAACACACCAAACCCCATCTCACTGTAACCCCCCCGATAAACACACCAAATCCCATCTCACTGTAACCCCTCCCCCCCGATAAACACACCAAACCCCATCTCACTGTAACCCCCCCCCCGATAAACACACCAAACCCCATCTCACTGTAACCCCCCCCCTCGATAAACACACCAAACCCCATCTCACTGTAAACCCCCCCCGATAAAAACGGCAAACCCCATCTCACTGTGACCCCCCCCCCGATAAACACACCAAACCCCATCTCACTGTGACCCCCCGATAAACACACCAAACCCCATCTCACTGTAACCCCCCCCCCGATAAACACACCAAACCCCATCTCACTGTAACCCCCCCCGATAAACACACCAAACCCCATCTCACTGTAACCCCCCCCGATAAACACACCAAACCCCATCTCACTGGAAACCCCCCCCCCGATAAACACACCAAACCCCATCTCACTGTAACCAACCCCGATAAACACACCAAACCCCATCTCACTGTAACCCCCCCCGATAAACACACCAAACCCCATCTCACTGTAACCCCCCCCCCGATAAACACACCAAACCCCATCTCACTGTAACCACCCCCGATAAACACACCAAACCCCATCTCACTGTAACCAACCCCGATAAACACACCAAACCCCATCTCACTGTAAACCCCCCGATAAACACACCAAACCCCATCTCACTGTAAACCCCCCGATAAACACACCAAACCCCATCTCACTGTAACCCCCCCCCCGATAAACACACCAAACCCCATCTCACTGTAACCAACCCCGATAAACACACCAAACCCCATCTCACTGTAACCCCCCCCGATAAACACACCAAACCCCATCTCACTGTAACCCCCCCCGATAAACACACCAAACCCCATCTCACTGTAACCCCCCCCCCGATAAACACACCAAACCCCATCTCACTGTGACCCCCCCGATAAACACACCAAACCCCATCTCACTGTGACCCCCCGATAAACACACCAAACCCCATCTCACTGTAACCCCCCCCCCCGATAAACACACCAAACCCCATCTCACTGTGACCCCCCCCCGATAAACACACCAAACCCCATCTCACTGTGACCCCCCGATAAACACACCAAACCCCATCTCACTGTAACCCCCCTGATAAACACACCAAACCCCATCTCACTGTAACCCCCACCTCCCCCCCCACCCGATAAAAACGGCAAACCCCATCTCACTGACTGTAACAGTCCCCCCAAAAATCGACATCTTCCGGATTTGAGCAAACGTTATAAAGCTTCCAGGCACATTCTCTTTTTCAAACTCAAAATTGTGCGTTCCAGGGAGGTATTGTAGTTTCATCTTGTGGCACCCAGATTTAAAGGCCCAGTCCCACTCCGCTTCGCATCGGCATTTACCTGTGGTAACTCACGGTCCGTGCCTTTTAACCGGGAGATGCACTTTTGGAAGAAAATGTGGATCTCGCTCTTTTCCACGGTGCTAGTGAGGTCGACGGTCGTGAGCATGTTGGCATTCTCATCGCAGCGGTTCCGGGAGAAGGTGAATGCCACGATGGGAAGGCTGTCTTTCTTCCGAAGCATGTCAATCAAGGATAACCACACACTTTTATCCTGCACCCAGTGAAATATAGAAAGGTTTTAGAGACTGATGGAGAGTGTGCAAGGTTCTCAATAACATGGTGCTGGGGGTTGAGCTGAGCAGACAATATTCACATCATTTCAACAGGTTAACAAATATAATCTGATGATATGCAGTTCATAAAATGGAAGGGATGGCTTGTTTACGCATTATTTCTGGCTCCTGCCCGGCATCTCCCTGCTTCCCTCTGAAATTGCTGAGAGATTTCCGGTGAGGGGGATGTGCTGAGCAGTCACACATCAGGTGGCTCTCCTCCATAAGGCAAGATAATAGGCCCTTTTAGCCAAAATTAGCCCATAAAAACCAGACTAAAACATCCCCTCACCCTCAACAATACTAAAAGCAACAAAAATGCCAGGAAGCAGCAGTCCAACCCCCCAACCACCACCATCACCAGGGGATGGATTCAAGGCATTCTTCACCGGGAAAGATTTCTCCTCAGGACTGGGAAAGGATCCTTTGCTGGGTCAAAGGAAGGCTTGCAGCAGGGACGCACGCAAATTCAGAGTCTATCAGGACATTGGGGCAGACCTGGCAAAGCGCCGGACAGAATGAACAATTAGCGTGGGACTATGCTGCCTTTCCAGAAGTTTCATAGAACATACATACAGTGCAGAAGGAGGCCATTTGGCCCATCGAGTCTGCACTGACCCACTTAAGCTCTCAATTCCACCCTATCCCCGTAACTCAATGACCCCTCCTAACCTTTTGGACACAAAAGGGACAATTTATCATGTCCAATCCATCTAACCTGCACATTTTTGGATTGTGGGAGGAAACCGGAGCACCCGGAGGAAACCCATGCAGACACGGGGAGACTCCGCACAGACAGTGACCCAGTGGGGAATCGAACCTGGAATCCTGGCGCTGTGAAGCCACAGTGCTATCCACTTGTTATGAGCCAGTTCGTAGAAAGGAGGGGACAATTGCAACAGATTACAGGAGAGGGTGAGGAGGAGACAGAGGGGAAACCGGCAGAGCGGGCATCGGAAGGGGGGCTAGCGGGAAAGCTAGCAGCAGGAGGTATGAACAAGGGGGTGGGCCCTGCCGCATCTCCCATCAGGGAGAGAGCGTCTGGCAATGGGGGTGGCGCACCAAGAGTTGAAACGGGGAGAGGGAAGGGAGAACAAGAGGGGGGCACTAGGAGGGGGAAACAAATTCGCAGTGGTGGTGGGGGGCGGGGGGGGCGCCTCTAAACTGGCTTCAACAGGTCACTCATGGAAACCTGGAAGGAGGTGACACTGCAAGCAGCCACTTTAGAGGGGTCCTGAACAAAGGGAAAATCCCGGAATGCAGAGGCTCACCAAAGTGGCTACATACAGTTGGTGGCCATGTTGCGTGGCCCCTGGACAAAGGGAAACCCCCAAGGACAGGTGCCCATCCACAAGATAAGTATGGCTGATTCCGCAGGAGAGGGGGAACACAACACGCTCCATCAGAACAGTTTACCTGGAATGTCAGGGGACTCAACAGCCCAGTGAAAAGATCCAGAGTCTTTGCCCGCCTGAAAAAGTATGAAAGCCGACATAGTCTTCCTCCAACAGACGCATCTGTGGGACCGTCTGCGGGTAAGGAAAGGCTTGATGGGACAGACCTACCATTCATGTTCTGGGACAAGAGCTAGGGGTTTAGCTATACTGCTCAATAAGAGGACGATGTTTACTGCGACAAAGATGGTTACGGACCTAGGGGGACAGTACGTCATGGTCAGCGGTGACCTGGACAGGATACCAGTGGCCCTTGTTAACGTGTACGCTCCCAAGTGGGATGACAGAGTTTGTCACAGAGTAAAAAAGACCATGACGGAAATCTCCGACATAGATATGCACTGACTAATCACGAGGTCGCTATCACGTTTAACAGTTGCCTAATATTCGCTGTTACCTGTCTACCATTAACGAAGCTTGTCTGGTCCTCTGCAACCACCTCCGGTATGCAGTTGTCCAGTCGTTTAGCCAGAATGTTTGTGTGTTTTCGCATCCACATTGAGCAGCAAAATGGGTCTATATGATCTGCATTCTGTTGTGTCTTTGTCTTTCACAGGTATCAGCGATATGGTGGCTTGTGTTAGCATTGGAGGCAAGGTGCCCCTCACTCGCAAGTCTGCGAACATCTCCTGGGAGGTGATTGTCTCCCTGGATGAAGAAAAGGCCTTCGACAGAGTCGAGTGGAAGTTCCTTATTGAGGTACTAGAGCGGTTTGGGCTGGGGACAGGGTTCACTTCCTGGCTGAAACTCCTGTACAACGCCCCCATGGTGATCGTATGGACCAACACCACCAGCTCTGAATACCTCCGGCTGGACAGAGGCACAAGGTAGGAATACCTGCTGTCCCCGCTCCTATTCACTCTGGCAATTGAGCCATTGGCGATCGCCCTCAGAGTGGCTAGAAGCTGGAAGGGAATCGAAGAGCAGACAGAGAGCTCAGAGTCTCGTTCTATGCGGATGACCTGCTCCTGTACATCCGGGACCCGCAAAGCGGCATGGAAGATATCAAGAAGCTCCTGAGAGAGTTTGGAGGCTTTTGGTCTACAAGCTCAACATGAGCAAGAGTGACGTTTTCCCTGTGAATCCGAAAGGGGGAGTGGCAGAGCTGGCGGACTACCATTCAAACAAGCCCAAAGCAAATGATGCTATCTGGGATCCACATTGCCCACCACTGGAGAGGGATCCGCAAGTGAACTTGGCCAGTCTTGCGGAGCAAGTCAAAAAGGACCTACACAGCGCTACACACTCCCACTCTCCCTAGCGGGGAGGGTGCAGACGTTCAAGGTGAACGTGCTACCGATGGTTCTCTTCCTGCTCATATCCATACCGGTCTACCCAAGGCCTTTTTTTACCCAAGGCCTTTTTTAACCCGGTTGACAGAATGATTATGACTTTTGTGTGAGGATGGGGTATGGGGATGGGGACCTAATGTTCCAAAAAAAGGTCCTACACAGGGCTAACCCTCCAAAACCTACATACTACTAATGGGAAGCCACTGCAGAAAGAGTAGGGAATCAGTGAAAGAACCAGAAATGGAATGGGTGAGGGTGGAGAGCTCCTGTACAGGGACGACCTTCCGAGCTCTCGCCATGGCAGCACTCCCATCCCTGCCAACCAAACACTCAACAAGCCCAGTCGCGGTAGCCACACTCCAAACCTGGAATCAAATGAGACAGTACTGCGGCAAGCACAGGTTTGCGCCGACCATAAGACACAGGACTAGAATTAGGCAACTCAGCCCATCAAATCTGCTCCACCATTCAATCATGGATGATATTTTTCTCATCCCCATTTTCTTGCCTTCGGCCCATAACTCCTGATCACCTTATTAATCAAGAACTTATCTATCTCTGTCTTGAAGGCACTCAGTGCTTTGGCCTCCACAGCCTTCTGCGGCAAAGAGTTCCAGAGATTCACCACCCGCTGGCTGAAGAAATTCCTCCACATCGCAGTTTTAAAGGATCGTCCCTTCATCTGAGGCTGTGTCTTGGGTTCTAGTTTTTCCTACAAGTGGAAACATCCTCTCCATGTCCTCTCTATTCAGGCCTCACAGTATCCTGCAAGTTTCAATAAGATCCCCCCGGGCCCATCCTTCTAATCTCCAACGCGCACAGACCCAGAGTTCTCAACCGCTCCTCATATGACCAGCTCTTCATTCCAAGGATCATTCTTGTGAACCTGTTCTGGACCCTTTCCAAGGCCAGCAGGTCCTTCCTTAGATACAGGGCCCGAAACTGCTCACAATACTCCAAATGGGGTCTGATCAGAGCCTCAGAAGTACATCCCTGGTCTTGTATTCTAGCTCGCGTGACATGAATGCTAGCATTGCATTTGCCTTCCTAACTGCCGACTGAACCTTCATGTTAACCTTAAGAGAATTGTGAACGGGGACTCCCAAGTCCCTTTGTGCTTCTGATTTCCCTTTTAGAAAATAGTCTCTGCCACCATTCTTCCTACCGAAGTGCATAACCTCACACTTTTCGACATTGTATTCCATCTGCCACTTCTTTGCCCATTCCCCTTGCCTGTCCCGGTCCTTCTGAAGCCTGCCTGATCCTCAATACTACCTGTCCATCTACAGATCTTTGTATCATCTCATCAAATTTAGTGCAGAGGGAGGTCATCCGGCCCATCAAGTCTGCACTGGCCCATGGAAAGAGCACCCTACCCAAGTCCACACCACAAATTTAGCAACAGTGCCTTCAGTTCCCTCTTCCAGGTTGTTAATGTATATTGTGAAAAGTTTTGGCTGCAACACCGACCACTGAGGCACACCACTAGTCACCAGCTGCCATGCTGAAAAAGACCCCTTTATCCCCACTCTTTGCCTTCTGCCAGTCAGCCAATCCTCTATCCATGCCAGGATCTTATCCTTAACACCATGGGCTCTTAACTTATTTAACAGCCTCCTAAATGGCACCATGTCAAAGGCCTTCTGTAAATCTAAATAAATCACGTCCACTGGTTCTCCTTTGTCCAACTTCCTTGTTACCTCTCAGATTTTTTCAGACGTAACCTCCCCTTGACAAAGCTGTGCTGACTCAGTCCTATTTTACCATGCACTTCCAAGTACTTTGCAATCGCATCTTTAATAATGGACTCTAAAATCTCACCAATGACTGAAGACAGGCTAACCGGCCTATAATTTCCCATCTTCTGCCTCCCTCCCTTCTTAAACAGTGGTGTTACATTTGCCATTTCTCAGGTCCTCTGGGATGCTCCCTGCCTCCAGTGATTCCTGAAAGATCACCACAAATGCTTCCACAATCTCTTCAGCTATCTCCAGCCATATTAGATGCCACCTTTAGGAGGTGGAGACAGGGTTGTGGGGGTGAGACCCACGCAGACACAGGGAGAATGTGCAAACTCCATACGGACAGTAACCCAGGACCAGGATTGAGCCCCGTGTCCTCAGCACCGTCAGGCAGCTGTGCTAATCACTACACCATCATGCCACCCCTGAGGAATGCTCCAGACTTGTCGGGTTCTGGGTTGAATTCTTGAAATGCGAAAGGTTGAGCAGGCGAGGGTGTAGCCAAGCCCGAAAGTGGCAGTCTTTAGGATATCAGACCAGCTAGTTATTTATGGGGAAGGGGGCTGACACACTTGCCTTTGCATTCCTAATTGCCCGCTGAAGAACCTCAGCTGGTGATCAGCAGCGCCACCCAAAGCTTCAGACTGGCTGGCAGGCCCGTCACAGTTTCTCCACCTGGGAGAAGATCAAATTCGCCATCCGGGGCTCAGAGGATGGCTTCCACAAACCTGTTGGAAGCCAACAGCCAATAGAGCAAGGGGAGGAGGGGGGGGGCGGTGACCACACAGGAGTCAATAAAGTGCTAGGGAACAGGCAGAGAGGACAGGGGAGGGGAAGCCCGGGAGAGGAGGTAGGGGTTGGCCATGGCAAGAATAGACATTAGGGGGCTGAGAGTAAGGCCATAAAGTACAAGACCCCAAAGAAACACCTAAAGTTTGTTTTTTTTGGGGGGGGGGGGGGGGGGGGGATGATGGAGTGGGGCCAAACGGCAGGGAGAGGGGGGGGGGGGAAAAGAGGTGTACATATGTAAATAGATGATAATCACCTTTTGTAAAATGTGTATTCCAATAAAATATCTTTAATAAAATAACAAAAAGGGGGGTGCATTGTGCTAAGGATGTGGGGTTGTGGGGGTGCGATTCCAATGCTGAGCTCTTGTAAATTGTATCTGATCCACATACCTTTTATTTATTGTGCAGTAAATGAAAAACTTTAATAAAAACATTTTTTTTTAAATTGCTGTGAGGTAGTCTGCAAATTGAGCAATTTTGTGTCTAAAAGGCAAGTGGGTGTTTCTACTACATTACAGTTCGTGTGTATGTGCATGCATGCTTGCGCCTCTGCGTATTTGTGCGCATGCGTCTCTGCCCGTTTGCGCACATGAGCCTCTGCCCGTTTGCGCACGCGAGCCTCTGCCCGTTTGCGCACGCGAGCCTCTGCCTAATTGTGCACGCGCGCCTCTGTGTGCCTGTGCATATGTGGTTGCACACAAGCCAGATTAATAGTCTAAGTTTCGATTTACTCGAAGCTTTTCATTTTTTGTTTCCCAGAAGGAACAAAGATAAATGGTATGTGGGCAGGAGGTTTTCCCTGGGATAATTGAAGGCCCTGAGATTGCTTGATTGGCAACGAATAGCATGTAATCTGTACAAAAATGTTTGGCATGAAATTGTCCTGGTGATACTTGATCTGTCAGTAAATCCGATGCCAAGAATCCGGTGCAACTACACCGATCACATGTTTTACAGGAAAATGGTGCAACAAGTGGTTATGGACTGCCCACCTAAAAGCCTCGCATTACAGAGAGTACATGACAAGGCAGAGCAGGCGAGCATTTTGATCACAGAGCGTGGGCATTGCTGGCAAAGCCAACATTTGTTGGCCATCCAGAATTGCCCATGTGCTGAGTAGGGCAGAAGGCAGTTAGGGCCACACACATTGCTATGGATTTAGAGTGACATAATATAATTTTTATATTGTCACAGGTCGGCTTACGTTAACACTGCAATGCAGTTACTGTGAAAAGCCCCAAGTCGCCACACTCCGGCGCCTGTTCGGGTACACAGAGGGAGAATTCAGAATGTCTAATTCACCTAACAGCACGTCTTTTGGGACTTGTGGGAGGAAACCAGAGCACCTGTAGGAAACCCACGCAGACACGGGGAGAACGTGCAAACTCCACACAGTATCTCAAGGTGGGAATCAAACCTGGGACCCTGGCAGCTGACAGTGCTAACCACTGTGCTAGTTTAGCACAGGACTAAAGAGCTGGCTTTGAAGGCAGACCAAGGCAGGCCAGCAGCACGGTTCAATTCCCGTACCAGCCTCCCCGAACAGGCACCAGAATGTGGCGCTAAGTGGCTTTGCACAGTAACTTCATTTGAAGCCTACTTGTGACAATAAGCGCTTTTCATTTCATTTCATTTTCATGCAGGCCAGACCAGGAAAGGATGGCAGATGTCACTTCCCAAAAGACATTAGTGAACCAAGTGGTTTTTACAATAATCAATAACGGTCAGAGATTAACCAACACCAACTTCATACCTCACGTTTTGGAAAAAAATATTTTATAACTGACAAAGGGTCATCTGGACTCGAAACGTTACCTCTTGTCTCTCCCTACAGATGCTGCCAGACCTGCTGAGATTTTCCAGCATTTTTCACGAAATTCAAATCGCACCATCTAAACTCGTGTCCACAGAGTATTAGTCTGGGGTCTCTGGATTACTAGGCCAGTGAAATTACCACCTCTCCACCCTGGGAGATTGAATGGGCGCAGGAGCTAGAGCAAGTGCAGCAGTCGATGTGAGAAGATGATACAGAAATGAGGGAACAATGGAAAGGGGTTTTGACTGAAGCGAAGAATGGAGGCGGCAAGATCAATACTTGATATATTGCCGTTTCCAGAAAGTCGAAGAGCAAAATCAATGAGACAATTAATCTATACAGCGGTCATGTAAAGTGGCTGACCTTTAATTTCAAGCCCTTTAAACTGACTCAAATTAGAAAGGAACAAACTGGGGTGGTCAGCACTGCAGCCTCACAGCACCAAGGGCTCCGAGTTCGATTCTGCCCCTGGGTGACTTTATGTGGAGGTTATACGTTCTGCCCCGTGTCTGCGTGGGTTTCCTCCGGGTGCTCCGGTTTCCTCCCACAGTCTAAAGATGTGCGTTAAGTGGACTGGCCATGCTAAATTGTCTCTTATCCAAAGATATTGTTCTGTTACAGGGATAGGGCAGGGGAGTGGGCCTATGTAGGGTGCTCTTTCAGAGGGTCAGTGCAGACTCGATGGTACGAGAGGCCCCACTCTGCACTGTGGGGACGATAAGCCCTAGAAGAATTCCTAAAACAATCTTAGAACAGGCGAATATTGCCGTGAAACAAGAGGCGCTGAAATTTGGACACCTGAAAACACCAACCCCCCCCCAACCCCACCCCAACCGAGTCTCATCAATGAAGGGAGTCGCACCTTCCAGAAACACCTTGGGGTTTTTTTGCAGCAACATAAAGCATCAAATTTGAAAAAGTAATAAACAGATTAGGATGGCACCGTGGTGAGAAGTCATTTGTAATGCTTGGCCTGGAACCACATCAGTGGTTATGGTTATTGCTCATTGTCTGAGCCTAGCATGTCACTTGAGGCACTGGACATGCAGCTTGAACCATCAAACAGTAACCTAGAACGGGGCATTGTGAACAGTAGGTTGAAAATAGGAGCTTGAATGAAGTGAAATTAGCAATAGGGTGCTTGCGTGGGCGACTGCGCGTGTGTATGTGTGCGTGTGTCTGGGTACGTAATTAAATGAGAATTCTAAGATGTTGAAAGCTGTAAGTCGCTTGGAAAGGGGCCCATGGTCAGAGGAGGTCCAATGGGAGAGTAACTGGGCAAGTATTTAAAACAACCACCCATATTACCATATCGCAAATAAAAGCAAAATACAGTCGATGCTAGAAATCTGAAAGAAACGCAGAAATGCTGGGTAGATGGGAGGAGAACGGGGTTAAACTAAAAGATTTGTTTCTTGGGGGTCGGTTTGCAGGCTAGAGCACACCTCACAAGGACGAGGATAATCCGGCTCTTTGAGGGGGTAGAAGATGTGTGTGAATGTTGCGGGGAGGGGAGGGGGGGGGTGGAAGGAGGTTTTTAGGGTAATCTCTAACGTGGTGCACGTGAAACTGGACCCGGGCCCTCGTGAGGCCATATTCGGGGTGTCGGACCAGCCGGGTTGGAAACGGGTGCGGAGGCAGATGTTGTAGCCTTCGCCTCGTTGATCGCCGAAAGGCGGATCCTGTTGGGATGGAGAACAACCTCTCCACCCTGTGCCCTGGCGTGGCGGGGAGGCCTGTTGGAATTCCTGACTCTTGAAAAGGCAAAATTTGAACTGAGGGGAAGGATGGTGGGGTTCTACAAGTCATGGGCATTATTCATTATGCACTTTCGAGAATTGTATCACATCGAACATGGGGGGGGGGGGGGGGGTGTAGTTGGGAGGGTTGGGGGGGACTGTGTGTGTTAATGGTAGCTTTGGGTGATTCCCGATTCCTTTTTGTCATTTGTTTATGTTAACATGCGGGCTAATGTCTGGGGTTTGGTGGGAGGTTGGGATCGTTGCTATTGATATGGGGATTGACATTGCATTTGTTACGGATTATTGTTGGGTGTAAATTTGGGAGAAAATGTGAAAAAGAATTTAAAATAAAAAAAAAAAAATACAGTAATGCTGGGTAGGGCAGCACTGTGGTGCAGTGGTTAGCATTGCTGCCTCATGGCATTGAGGACCTGGGTTCGAATCCCGGGTCATTGTCCGTATGGAGTTTGCACATTATCCCCGTGTCTGCATGAGTTTCACCCCCACAATCCAAAGATGTGCAGCTAGGTGGATTGGCCATGCTAAAAGGCTCCTTAATTGGAAAAAAAATAATAATTGGGTACTCTAAATTTATTAAATAGAAGAAATGCTGGGTAAACCGAGCAAGTCAGGCAGCATCTTTGGAGAGAGCGGAAGAGGGTGAAATGGGATGGGTTTTACACGGTATAATTGGGATGCCGCAGGTGGAGGAAAGTAGAAGGTCAGGGCTGGGTGGAAGCTGAGAGAGATTAGACAAAGATGTCATGGGCACAAGACAAAGAAGTGTAAAGGCACCAATAGTGGCAGCAAGGTAAGTCAGGAGCATCAGTGGAAACATTTCAAGTCAAGATGAACTTTCCTCAGAACAGGTCACCTTGACCAGAAACATTTCTCTTCGCAGATGCTGCCCGACATGCTGAGGATTTCCAGCAATTGCTATTGCAGGTTTCCAGCATCCGCAGTGCTTTGTTTTCCATATTACAAAGCCGTGTTGGGCTTTTTATTCCATATCGCTTCATTAGGACTCTGCTGCAACGTAAGCTCATTAATGTGTGGAAGTGCTTTAGTGATCAATGCATTGGTTCAACAATCTGATAAGGAATGAGAAGATATGACTGGTTAGCCAATATGAACAGGCCCATGGGAACAATGACACGTTGCAGGATAAGACATGAGAGAGTTATGTCACTGGCTCGCTGCGGAGAGCGCCCTGCCCCCGAGCCTGAAGCTCCAGCTCGAGACAACTACGCTGCAAATCCTTCCAAACACGCCAATGGCTGGCGGTAGGAGTGGGAGAGAGTCCTGGTCACCACATTTGATGTGGAATGGCGCCGCTCAGCTAGAAGCCCCTGGCGACAGCCTAGCGATCTGTCCCGGGAATTACTATCTATGGAAACAGATTAAAAATCTGCCTTAGTGCACCACTAGGTGTGGGAGGAGAATTGGAATTGGAATGGCACTGGCTATGGGGATCGGCCATAAGATAGAGAAAGGATGAAGAGCTTGTCGCATGAGGATCGGTTGGGGACTCTGGGCCTGTACTCGTTGGAGTTTAGGATGAGGGGGATCTTATTGGACACAATCTCAGTCTAAAGGGACGATTCTTTAAAACAGAGGTGAGGAATATCTTCAGCCAGAGGGTGGTGAATCTGTGGAACTTTGCCGCAGAAGGCTGTGGAGGCCAAATTACTGAGTGTCTTTAAGACAGAGATAGATAGGTTCTTGATTAATAAGGAGATCAGGGGCTATGGGGAGAAGGCAGAAGAATGGGGATGAGAAAAATATCAGCCATGATTGAATGGCGGAGAAGACTCGATGAGACCGAGTGTCTTAATTCTGCTCCCGTGTCTTATGGTCTAATTGACCAAAGATAGAAAGTGCGTGGAAAGGAAAGGCTCAAGGTGTTAATGGCAGGTGGATGACATTAAAGGTGCACTTTTCAACCCAAGGCTTAGACGTCTTATGGGGGTCATTCTAATCAGATAAACCTTTATAGGGCCGAAAGGCCTCGCCAATGATCCATCAAGGAGTACCCTAAAGAAAAGGTAAGAGACTGGGAGAGTTCAGTGAAGTTAGGCGGTCCAGAGTGTTTTGACAGGTGTTGATGATGTGAGGCACTGCGCAAAGAAGAGAACAGACAGAAAGCAATACAGGTGTCCTGTCTAGACTAGACCCACACTCACTACCAGTCACCGTAGTACGTCGAGTTTGTTCTATTCCATTTTAATCTCTGATTAAACTCATCCCGCCATACTGGTTGCAGTCGATCAGGATTTATCAGTGATAACATCAACCATCTTAAGATACAAATTAGTACTCATCTCCCCAACCCCAGCAGCCACCTTCTACAGCCCTGGTTCCCCAGCTGCCACCACTTGGCGCTTGTCCCCGACTTCCCTCTTCCCCAGCCATCCTCATTGTCCCCTCTCCCTGAAACACCAGTCACACCCGCCCCTCCAGCAAAGAAAAAAAAAATCCTCCTACTCAGCCCCAACTTTCCAGGCCCGCTCCCCAGTCTCCCATACGACCAAAAGACCTTCCCCCTCCCTTTCCAGCCCTTCTCCCTCTCCAGCCTCCTCTCCCTGGGTCCATTCCCTTTCCCTACAGTTCAAACAGGGAGTACAGCACAGAGACCTGATGGAGCATTTATGAAGGACAAATGAGCGGCTTTCTTCAGAGAGAGGAAAAAAATCCCACCTGGCTGGGGCCTCCATAGTGGACTGGCTGCTTGGCTCCAAATGACTGCGAGTGCTTGCTGGCACGTTCCTTCTTGGCTTCCACCGCTGCGTAGTACCTGGCCATCAGCAGCAAAAGGGAGACAAGAGTAAAACTGTGAGTATCTTGGGGACAGACTAAGCAATGCGACGTCCAGTTAGTGAACAAAGTAGGATATGAAAGACTGACTTATGGGTCTGGATTCTCCAAAAATGGGACTATGTCCCCACGGCTGCGTAAAAACGCTGGAGTTTTACTCCCCAGTTTCCGGCAAAAAATAAAAGGCGATTCAATGCCCTGCAGGGGGATAGCAGGGACCTGGGGAGCTTCAAACAGCTTTGGCTGCGGATACGGGCCCCCGCAATTCCGGTTCCGAGTCCGCGCACGGCGGCGGCCTCCAGAGGACCAACATGGACAATGTCGGCCCCCACCCCCGAACGGCCGCGCGCCGCTGCATCAGACCGGCCCGATTGCTGCCCCAGCCACCCATAAGGCACCTCCCCTCCCCAATGAATGCTCGATCTCCCCGCCCCCACCAGGGCAGCTGTGGACTGAGTCTATAGCCACCACGCAAGAGTCCCGACCGGCCATATCATATTAGTTCCAAGCCATCGGGAACTCGGCCGGTCGGGATAGGAGTATAGCTGGGAGGGCCTCTGGCAAACGATTCTCCGGGACCCGGAGATTTCAGCACAGGGCGGTGGAGAATCCAGCCCATGGTTTCTGAAGTGATGGTTATTATTCTACAGATTGCAAAGTAAAACCTATCAATATACAGAAGCAAAAAGCTTATAAGTAGAGATGAGTACTGGATGTCTTCAGGATGCGAAGAATTAAGAAAAACGGGTAGAAAAAACATGCATTGATCTAGCGTTGCTCACAACTTTAGTATAACACACACACACAGACAATATCCAGGGTGAAACATCACACAAACAGATACACACACTGCACCCAGACTGCACTCACCCTTTGGTGAGGAAGTTTCCCTGAGCATCGACCAGTAGGAAGAGTTCATTTTGTGTCTTCTGGCTGTTGCCCGTGTACAGATGGTGCTCCAGGGGCACTGGCCGCTTCATGGTGCTGATCACATAAATCTTCTTCTGCTTTATCCTCCTGCAATGGGGGGCGGGGGGGAGCAAGAGACTGGGGTCAGAAGCTGCCCACTTGGGCGTCGGTGGATAAAGAGAATGGAAGAGTGCAAACATTGAATCCAGTCGATACAGACCGCCCATTTGGTACCAGAACGGGGGTGCAGGAAGGTCGGAAATATAAAACCTAAATCAATCTTCTCAGATACTGATGACAAGCAATGCAGAGTTTTGGAACAGTGAATGGGTACACAGAGGCTCTGCTCAGGATAACAGCTGTGGAATAGGAGACGATCTACAAGTATAGCGGCATTCGTACCAGTAGTGTAGCTTGATTAACCAACCCCT
This sequence comes from Scyliorhinus canicula, assembly GCF_902713615.1. Lineage (NCBI taxonomy): Eukaryota > Metazoa > Chordata > Chondrichthyes > Carcharhiniformes > Scyliorhinidae > Scyliorhinus > Scyliorhinus canicula. Next base: position 12,564,932 of record NC_052158.1, on the reverse strand, counting down.
GCCCCTTTGACAATACTTACAGCACCTCTGAATCAAAGTTCGACCAACATCCAAGGCATAGAAACGTCCAGCTAAGGAGGAGCCCATACTAGATCTTACACCCAGGCTCTCTGGACTTTGGAAGACAGAGGTTTAAGAGTGCGGAAGCCTGACTACGAACGCCTATGGCCTTGGTGAGAGCAGACCTGGTGTACTGTATATCATTAATCTCCTTACACAAGCAGTGATGTATTTACCTTACATCAAGCTTCATGCGACTGGTTCCTGGGATGATTTCAGGGACAATCCTGGGGGATTGTCCTATGAGGAGTAGGCTGGGCCTGTATTTCCCGGAGATTAAACAAATGGAAGGTGATCTCATTGAAAGATATAAAATACCAAATGGGATTGAAAGGGCACTTAGGCGAGAAGCTGTTTCCCCTGGCTGGATAATGTAAAACTGGGGGACGTTGTTTCAGAATAAGTGGTCGGTCATTTAGGATTGAGGACGAGCAATAACCTCTTTCTTCAACGGGTTGTAAATCTTTGGAATTCCCTACCTCGGACGGTTGTGGATAATCAGTCATTGACTATGTTTAAGGGGATCACCAGGTTTTTGGATACTAAGGAATGAAAGGATGCAGGGATAGTGTGGGAAGGTGGCTTTGAGGTCAAAGGTCAGCCAAGATGTTATTGAATGACAGAGCAGGCTCAAAGAACCTAATGCCCCTTAGCGAAGGAAATCTGCCATCCTCGCCTGGTCTGGCCTACATGCGACTCCAGACCTACACAATGAGGTTGACTTTAGCCTAACAAGCCACTCGATTCAAGGGCAGTTAGGGAATGATAACAAATGCTGGCCTTGCCAGCAACACCCACATCCCATGAAAGAATTTTTTAAAAAAGGAAAGACATATTTAGGAGAGCAACAAAAGGTCGAAAAAACTGACTCTTGGGATGAGGTGATTTTCCTATGAGGAAAGACTGCGTTGAAAGTCTATAATTCTTGGCAGTTTGGAGGAATGACAGGTGAAGTCATTGATACATACAAAACTCTGAAGAGGTTTGACAGGGTGGACATAGAGATTGATGTCCCCTGACTGGGAAACCTCGAACATAGGGTACAGCCTCAGAATAAGTTGATAGCCATTTTGGACTGAGATCTAGAGAAATGTCATCATTCAGAGAGTCATGAACCTTGCATATTCTCTACTCCAGGAAGCTGCAGATGCTCGGTCATTGACTGTATTCAAGACAGAAGTTGATAGATTCTTGGGCACTAAGTAGATCAAGGGATATGGGGAGCGGGAAAGTGAAGATCAGCCATGATCATATTGAATGGCGGAGCAGGCTCGAGGGGCCGAATGGCCTCCTCTTGGTCCTACTGCTTGTGGTCTGTAGCGTTTGATTCCACAACGCAAAGTGTAGCCAACTCGGGATCAACAGGAGACTTCAGACTTTTGGATCCCTGGACTCTCCACCACTGGAGGCTTTCACGCCTCATGTCAAAGTCTGCTGCAGACTCATTATTGAAGAGATTGAATGCTATGATTAGTCAACAAGTCCATTTATCATTGTAACATGCAACTACTGGGAAGATGAACTGGATGGGCCTTGTGTTTATTGGATTCAGCAAAACCTTACATCAATATCAGTGTAGTACATCAGGACTCGGTGTTTCAAAACGGAACTCTTTCAGAACAATGCACTAAATAGAAATCTATGGAAACATGCTTCACGTCAAAGTCTTGGCTGAACCGTCTCGCTCGCCTTCGATAAATCAAGACTCCATTTCCTCACACAGTCGACAGTTATTAAGGTTTGCACTTGATTTCCTTTTCAAATCAGTGGCAATTAAAGGGTCCAACCAGGGTCTCACCGTCCCACACCCTCTGCCCTCCCCCTCCTCCTTCAGGATCCTGTGGAATATGTAAGACGCGGCACAGCAGGGGGGGGGGGGGGGGGGGGGGGGGAACGGGCGGGTGGCAGTCACGGTTTTCGAAGGAAATGGCTCACCCGATCCAGTCGGCAAACTCCAGGGTGTTGGGAACGGTGGCACTCAGAAGGATGAGGTTCACATGGTCCGGAAGCATGATCAGCACTTCCTCCCATACAACTCCCCTCTGCAAGGAGAAAGAAAAATTATATAGCTGCTGGCTTCAAAAGAAATGAAGCAAATGAAGTTGGAAACTCGGCTGCCAATTTGCACACTGCAAGATCCTGCGAGTCGCAAATTCAGATCATTGGTTTTCAGCAATGTTGGTTGAGGGTTAAATACTGGCCAGGACCAAGCAGAGAACTCCACTTTGCTCTTCTTCCCAATAAATGCCCAACATGGATAAAGATGTAAATTTGCGCATACAGAATTATTGGTGGTGCAGTCGGTAGTGCCTTTGCCTATGAGCTAGAAGGGTTGAGTTTGAGTCTCACTCCAGGACTGGATGGTCACGGAACATTCAGCCATAATGTGGCCGAACAGGTCAAGGGCCAAACAGTAAATCCTTCAAACACAGGCAGGCGGTAATAGTGAGAGAGATTCCTAATCAGACATGTGATGGGGAAGATACTTGGCCCTCTACCATTGCTTTCTCTCGAACTAAGCTACCACATACATGTAAAAAGTATATGTTGCCACAGCAACCCCGACTCACTGCTTAAACTGCCACCAGACACAATGCTAACAAAATTAATCCAATCGCCAGTCAAATAGCTTAGGAAAAAGGCAGTACGGTAGCACAAGTGGATAGCACTGTGGCTTCACAGTGCCATGGTCCCAGGTTCGATTCCCGGCTTGGGTCACTGTCTGTGCGAAGTCTGCACGTTCTCCCAGTGTCTGCGTGGGTTTCCTCCGGGTGCTCTGGTTTTCTCCCACAGTCCAAAGACGTGCAGGTTAGGTGGATCGGCCATGATAAATTTCCCTCAGTGACCAAAAAGGATAGATGGGGTTATTGGGTTACGTGGATAGGGTGAAACTGAGGGCTTAAAGTGGGTCGGTGCAGACTCGATGGGCCAAATGGCCTCCTTCTGCACTGCATGTTCTATGTTCTATGAAAAAATATCTTTGTAACAGGTCCTTAATGCACACCGGAGGGGGATGACGGAAATCCTCAGTTTAACATCTCATCCAATAGTGCTGCACTCCCTCAGTGCTGCTCTGGACTGTCAGCCTGGAGATTTATCTCCTCCCCTCTCTGGAGTAGAACTTGAACCTTCTGTCTCAGGGGTGGGAAGGCTGCGTTGAGGAGCTGTCATACCGCAAGGGTTCACCCTGCCAGTGGAAAGATTGCTTTTCCCTTTGTATTGACTTCCCTTTCCCAAAATTATTTATTTATTTATTTTTATTTTTAAAATAAATTTAGAGTACCCAATTATTTTTTCCAATTAAGGGGCAATTTAGCGTGGCCAATCCACCTACTCTGCACATCTTTGGGTTGTGGGGGCGAAACCCACGCAAACACGGGGAGAATGTGCAAACTCCACATGGACAGTGACCCAGAGCCGGGATCGAACCTGGGACCTCAGCGCCGTGAGGCAGCTGTGCTAACCACTAGGCCACCGTGCTGCCCTCCTTTCCCAAAATTATGAGGGGCTTGAGAGAATAAACAGATCAAAGCTTCTTTGGAAGGTCGCAAACCAGAAGCCACAAGTGGTGATTGTTCCTTTAAGGGCAACGCAGGCCATGTGATCCTTACTCTGCTGTGTTGCCCTTAAAGAGACAATCATCACACACAGTTTTAAGAAAACTAGGAAAAAGAATTCAGGGAAAATAAGGGTTGTGCAAAGAGATTCAATACGACCATTCAAAAGGAAACCACATAGATGTATATAAAGAGGGAAAATTTGCAAGGTTATGGGATTGGAGCACAGGAGCAGCTCTTGTTAGTGCTCTTCGCCAGGATGAACACGATGGACCGAATGGCCTCTTGTGCTGCCTAATTTTATCAGTCTAATTCCTCTCCTGTAGGGATGATTGGCAGTTCCATTGAGAGTTCGGAGTAGGTGCTACTTGGAAGTTGTGGGTTAGCCTCACCTCGGCATCGTTGACATAGTGAACCTCATCAAATATCACCCATTCAAGATCACGAATAGCATCCGAGCCATTGTATAACATGGACCTGCGGGAGACAAAGGTACACAGTCATGGTCCGCACTACTTCTTAAAAACTTATTTCAGGGAATGTGAGTGTTGCTGACAAGACCAGTGTTGCCCATCCCTCATTGCCCAGGAGCTGAGTGGTGGGCTAGGTATTTTTTATAATAAGTACCCAATTACTTATTTTTTTCCAATTAAGGGGCAATTTAGCATAGCCAATCCACCCAACCTGCACATTTTTGGGTTGTGGGGGTGAAACCCACACAGACATGGGGAGGATATGCAAACTCCACACAGACAGTGACCCAGGGCCGGGATTCGAACCGCAGCGCCGCAGTGCTAACCACTGGATTGGATTTGTTTATCGTCATGTGTACCGAGGTACAGTGAAAAGTATTTTTCTGCAAGCAGCTCAACAGATCACAGTGCCACATGCCGCCCTTGTGGTGGGCTAGGTTATTTAAGAAGGTAGTTAAGAGTCCGCCAGATTGCCAGTGGGTCTCAAGTCATGTCTAGGACAGACCAGTTAAGGATGGCAGAATATCATAAAGCAAAATACTGCAGATGCTGAAAATTTGAAATAAAGCAGAGAAACAAAACAGGTCCGGCAACATCGGTGGAGGGAATCCGTGTTTTAAGTCTGTATGACTTCTTTTCAGAGCTAAAGAGATCGAGAAACATGATGGATTTTATTCAGGAGGGGACAGAGCAGAGAAGAAGATCAGAGACAGGTAGGAACTAGTGGAGATTGGACAAACATGTTTTGGGCACAAAAAGGGAGTGTTAAGGACTCAAGAAGGTGCATAAAAGAGTGGCAGAAAAGAGAGCAGAACATGTTAATAGCAGAACAAAGGTCAGTGCTTTTTGAAAGCATACGTTAAGAACAAGTGATAGATGGGGACATTGGAACAAACAAAAATGGGATTCAAAAAAGGAAGTTAATACGGAGGAGAGAATTCATGGTCTGAAGTTGTTGAGCTCAATGTTCTGTCCAGAAGGCTGGAAAGTGCCTAATCGAAAAGATAGCAGATTTCCTTCATAAGAACTCGGAGCAGGAGTAGGCCATCTGGCCCCTCGAGCCTTCTCCGCCATTCAACGAGATCATGGTTGATCTTTTGTGGACTCAGCTCCACTTTCCGGCCCGAACACCATAACTGTTAATCCCTTTATTCTTCAAAAAATTATCTATCTTTATCTTAAAAACATTTAATGAAGGAGTCTCAACTGCTTCACTGAATTTCATAGATTCACAACCCTTTGGGTGAAGAAGTTCCTCCTGAGCTCAGTCCTAAATCTACTTCCCCTTATTTTGAGGCTATGTCCCCTAGTTCTGCTTTCACCTGCCAGTGGAAACAACCTGCCCCCATCTATCCTATCTATTCCCTTCCCAAAAGGACAGATGGATTTTTACAGCAATCGACAATATTTGTCATGGTCACCATTACTGTGGCTAGCTTTAGATTCCAGATTAATTTAATTGAAGTTTAAAATCCACCAGCATGGTGGGATTTGAATCCATTTCCATCGAGCATTAGCCCCAGCCACTAGATTACTAGTCCAGTGAGATTATCACGGAACTACTATCACCAGCCTGGCTACTTACATGACCAATTCTGTCAACCGCTGATTTCAATCTATATAGAATCATAGAATTTACATGCAGGAGAAGGCCATTCGGCCCATCGAGTCTGCATCAAGCAAATGGAGCTGGATGTCCAACATTAGTGGAGAAACCAATTAGACCACTACAAAAAAATTGAAGAATAAACTCAACTGGCCTCCCAGCATCAACATAAGTATCAGAACCCTAACAGCGGGGGATACCCACATCAGATGGACGGCAATGCTTGAAGTTGGCAACTCACCACTACCTTCACAAGGGCAATGAGCGATGGGCAACAAATCTTGGCCTTTCCAACGACGACCACATCCCAACAATGAATTAACAAAGAAAAGCATTTGGAGGAAGATATTCAGTGTCCAGCGCAGTGTGGAGAGGATAAGGGGAGAGGGGTTGGTGGGCACAAAGCCCGAGGACATTAGTTAATTAGTTTGGGTTGTGGGGGGGAAAATCAAGAATGAAAGTGAAAAAAAATGAAAGAAGGGAAGGAAATAAAGAGAGAAGGTGGTGTAACAGTGAGGACAAAGAGAGAGAGAGAGAGAGAGATACAGACCTGAGAATTTCTGTCGTCATTATGAGGCAGGAAGCTTCCGGATGTAACTGGACGTCTCCAGTCAGGAGACCAACATCTTTAAATGTGTTTTTGAAATCCCTGAATTTCTGGTTGGACAGTGCCTTAATGGGCGACGTGTAGATTGTCCTGTGGGAAGAATTCAGTCGTGTTAGCAGGAGCAGTGAGGCAGTCAAAGAGCATCAGAAACAGGAGCAGGAGAAGACCACGCGGCACCTTGAGCCTACTCCACCGCTTCACATGATCATGGTTGATTTTCAGCTACAATTCCCACTTCCTTGTCCACTATCTACATCCCTGCGAGGACAAAAACTCGTCCATCCTAGTCTGGAATGTACTTAATAATGGAGCATCCACAATCTCCGAGGGAGGAGATTTCCAAAGATTCACAATCTTTTGAGTGAACAAATTCTCCACATCTCTGTCCAAGATAATAGACCCAATGTACTGTAAAGCAGGAGGAAAAGGCCGAGCTGCCTCTCTCTCTCTCTCTGTTACCAGCTTCGGGTCTACGCAAACTTTCAACTACGGACGTTAGGGGAATTTAGTTTAGACTGCAACCATTTACAACTCTACCTTCTGTACAAATTACAGTGCTGAAGCAAACCGGCTACATGCACAGCAAGCATGCAGAATTCACATATCCTCATCAATTATGCCACACAATTCCTGCTCCTGGAAGTACCAATACCCGGATGGCGCGTATGAAATCGGAGAGGAATCAGATTGGTTAGCACCTCAAATGGACCATAACTGCAAATTTAGGAAGCCATTCCCATTTAACCTCCAAAATGGCAAAATATATTCCTCCTTGTCTGGTTTCTTCTGCACAGCCCATCAATACCTCAGGATGCCATTAATCACTTTCCAACTAATTAAATACTTGCCCAAATGCAGTCCCTGTGATGATGTGGAGGGCAGATTTGCACATAGCAAGGCCGCACACAAACAACAATGAGAAATACAATCAGCTATTCCATTTTAGATCGAGGGGTAGATATTGGCACAGGATACCAGGGTAAACCGCCTGGCTCTCCTTCAAATTAGAGGCCTTGGAATGTTTATATCCACCTAAGTGAGCAGATGAAGCCTTGGTTCAACATCTCATCTGAAAGGCACCTCCAATAGTGCAACACTCCCTCAGTCTTGACCCTCCGAAAGTACAATGTTGGGTCTATACTGAACCTCAGCAATGCAGCACTCCCCCAGTACTCTCAGGGAAGTGATTCCTTTGTACTGACCCACCGGAAGTGCAGTGCTCCCTTAGTACTGACCCTCCGACAGCGAAACACTCCTTCAATACTGACCATCGCAAAGTTAGTACTCGTTTAGGACGGACCCTTCCTCAGGATTGCCCCTCCGACAACACAGCACTCCCCGAGTACAGACGATGCGTCACTCCCTTATTACAGATGGTCCAACAGTGCATCACTTGCTCTGCACTGACCTTCCAACAGTGCAGCACTTCCTCATTATTGGCACTGGGAGTAATAAGTTTCATTTCGTACGAGTCTGTGGACTGGGAACGTGAAACCATGAAAAGTAGGGAGAAGAATGTTACTGACTTGAATAGAGGTTCAGATCAGGAATCTGGCTGACATAGCTGATTGGTGAGGCTTGTTTGTCTTTACTTTTCAGAGTCTCACCTGGTCATGTGTTTCTGCGAAAGTGCGATTGCGTACTCAGCGACGACGGTCTTGCCAGCTGATGTGTGGGCTGCCACAAACACCGAGTCATGAGTTTCGAGGCGTAGGATTGCCTGCTTCTGAAAGACGTCCGGCTCAAAGGGCCACTGAAGGAGTGGGTGGGGGGTAATGAGAAAAACATGGTGTGATTGGATAAATATATACCACCTTAAAAGAGGATGGGGGTTCTTAATTCGGTCATTGGGATTAGCTGAGAAAAATCAAAGACACATGATATATAGTGCTCATTACAACCTTACAGGCTTATTGATATTCAACAGTCCCGCGCTCCCTCAACACTAGCCCTCCGACAGTGCAGCATTCCTTCGGCACCGGCCCTCCGACAGTGCCGCACTCCCTCGGCACCAGCTCTCCAACAACCCTCCGAGGGGAGGGAAGAGATGGGGTGGGGAAGAAGTGCGATTGGGGGAGAAAATTGGGTCCAAGGAAGAATGGGGAGGTGAGGTGTATTCAGTATTAGAACAGGTCAAACTCAGTCGCAGATCACAAACCATCCACACACACCCCACCACAACCTGGACAAACCCAATTCCAAGATCACAAAAGAGACAGCAAGTGCAGGCTTGGCTCTCACCTTGAAAGCTGGATCCTGGATTCGCTTGTAGAAATCATCCACAGGGGTGCTGATGTCGACTGGGACAGCCCACTGCTCCTTCTCAAGGACGGACCCTGCCTCCTTCTTTTCACTCAGCTTGGGCTGAGAAGTGACTTTCAGCTCCTGAACAGAAACACAGTGAAATGAGCTTCAGTCCACACAACAGAGGGCTCCTTACCCTCACTGACAGGGTTGTCGCTGGCAGTCCCCCTCCCAGAATTCCCATTCAGCCAACCCTCACCACTAGAAAGGCAGAGTGCATTTTTATTATTTGTTCATGGGGTGTGGGCATCGCCGGCAAGGCCAGCATTTATTGCCCATCCCTAATTGCCCTTGAGAGCAGTTGAGCGTCAACATGTAGACCAGACCGGGTAAGGATGGTAGATTTCCTTCCCGAAGAACAGCACGGTGGCACAGTGGTTAGCACTACTGGCTCACAATTCCAGGGTCCCAGGTTTAACTCCGCCCTTGGGTGACTGTATGTGTGGAGTTTGCACTTTCTCCCAGTGTCTGCGTGGATCTCCTCCATGTGCTCCGGTTTCCTCCCAGGCTAAAGATGTACAGATTAGGCGGATTGGCCTGGCTAAATTGCCCCTTAGTCTCCAAAAGGTTAGATGTGGTTCCGGTGATAGGGCAGGGGAGTGGGCCCAGGTAGGGTGCTCTTACAGAGGATTGGTGCAGACTCGATGGACCGAATGTAGAGATTCTATGGAAAAGACCTTAGTGAAGCAGATGGGTTTACGAATATGAGGATAGTTTCTCGGTCACCCTTACTGTTTTCACGGCAATCGTTACTGACACTCATTTTCAATTCCAGATTTTATTATTTGAGTTTAAAATTTTACCATCCACCCTGGTGGGATTTGAACCAGTGTCCCCAGAGCATTAGCCTGGGGGTCTAGATGATCAAGACGTTGTTGGAAGCTTGGTGACAAAGGAGAATCTGGCAGGAGGGTCGCTCGAGGGACATATTTATAATTAAAGAACAAAAGAACCAAAGGGGACACGAGATTTCTTTGGTCAGGGAGGTGTGAGGATGGTGCAAGCAGATCGAATTAGAACTTTCAAAAGGGGGAATTGGATTAAAAAGAAACTTGAAAAACATGTGAGGTGGGTAGGGGGCTCGAGGCTATGGAATAAAAAGAGCAGGGGTTGTAGTGTCAATTGGACAGATCCATCAAGGAACCAGCATTAGTGCAGTGGGCCGAGTGGCCCCCCCCCCTCTGCAATCCTACGGGAAGCGGAGGTTGACAATCTTCACTCGGGTGTCGGGTGTTGGCAGAAAGCAAAGATTGCCACAGCCTGTCCCACCATTGTGGCAGATTTCTCCTCCATTCTCTTTATTTCCCAATAGGGGAGGTGGCTGCTGAGGATTTGGAATCTGACCAGATATTTCCCCATTTCTACACCAGTGCATGTCTTGTTGGTGGGGCTACGGCATTTCAGCCAAATATATATGCAACTTCTTCAGCTGCACCAAGGCACCAACATGCACACTGGGCCTAGGTGCCATTGAACAATAGCCTGCTTTGAATATTGGTGAAAAGAGGGACACGTTGCTGCAACAATGATTCCTAACAATGACTGGTCACAGTGACAGTCTTCAGGAGACCATCGGGAGACTAGCTAAACGGGCAGCACGGTGGCATTGTGGATAACACAATTGCTTCACAGCTCCAGGGTCCCCCGTTCGATTCCGGCTTCGGTCACTGTCTGTGTGGAGTCTGCACATCCTCCGCGTGTGTGCGTGGGTTTCCTCCGGGTGGTCCGGTTTCCTCCCACAGTCCAAAGATGTGCAGGTTAGGTGGATTGGTCATGATAAATTGCCCTTAGTGTCCAAAATTGCCCTTAGTGTTGGGTGGGGTTACTGGGTTATGGGGAGAGGGTGGAGGTGTTGATCTTGGGTAGGGTGCTCTTTCCAAGAGCCGGTTCAGACTCGATGGGCCGAATGGCCTCCTTCTGCACTGTAAATTCTATGATAATCTATAGGGAAGACACGTGACAAGTTGCAATTTAACACACTAATGTTAAGTGCTAGGTTCTGACAGGAAGAATGAAGGGAGGCAATATGAACAATATGGTACAATTTCAAAAGTCACAAGGGGATGTTGGAGAAGAGATTTATTCAAATGAGATCTGGGATGAGGGGGCGGATTTAAGGTGATTGGCAAAAGAGCCAATGGAGACATGAGAATTTTTATTTTTTTTAAACAGCGAGTTGTGATCTGAAGATCCTGTCTGCAAGTGGGATGGAAATAGATTCAATAGCTTTCAAAAGGGAGCTGAATAAATACTTAAAAGAGAAATATCAGGGTGATAGAGAAAGAGCAGGACATGGGACAAAATGAAACAATCTCCCAAACAGCCACCTCAGAACCATGAGCCAAATGACCTCCTCATCGGGGGCAGCGTTCTCAGATACTCAGGCAGTTGTCATGTGCAGCGCAGTTATAACTGGTCGCTTGTGAAGGTATTCGGAGCTGGGGCTTTGCCTCAGCCTTATTCCAACAGGCTTGTTCCTATTTGTGTTTCACCTGTAACACCAAGTCTTCCAAGCTGTTGGTTCTGGGGAGAGGCTGCTTTGCTTCGGCTGTCTTCCTTTTCTTTTCATCCTCTTCATCACTGGATCCTCCGAGGTTGAAGTCATCCATTGCCCCAATAAGGTTTGTGAGGCTCAGTAAGCCGGGGGCCACCTTGTGCTCTATGGGTGGAGGGGAAAAGACAGGGAGAGAGAGAGACAAACAGGGAGGGGAGGAAGAGAGAGAGAGACACAGTCAGACAGAGGCAGAGAAAGACAATAAAAGCCTTTATTCAACACAGAGAAACTGAACTGGACCATCCATTCAAATACATGTCTCCAATGAGGTCAGAGGCAGGGAATTGTGCAGCGAGTAATTAATTTCCCGACTCCCCAAAGTCTGTCCGCCACATACAAGGCACAAGTCAAGAGTGTAATGGAATACTCTCCACTTGCCTGGATGAGTGCAGCTCCAACAACACTCAAGAAGTTTAAGAGCATCCAGGACAATGCAGTACTTAATTGGCACTCCATCCACAGACATTCACTCCCTCCACTAACATCGCTTCTGCAATCCTACGGGAGAGTGTAGCATCTACAAGATGCACTGAAGTAACTGACAAAATTTATTTTGACGGCACCTTCCAAACACACAATCTCTACCAGCCAGAAGGACAAGGGAAGCGGACATATGGGAACAGTAGCTGCAAGCTCCCCTCCCAAGCCACTCGCCGTCATGACTTGGAATGATATTGCCATTTCTTCATTGTTACTGGGTGAAAATCCTGAACTCCCTCCCCAACAGCACTGTGGGTGTACGTGCATTGCGGTGGTTTAAGAAGGCAGCTCACAACCACCTTCTCAAGGGCAATTAGGATGGGGCAATAAATGCTTGGTTGCATTCTCACTTCAGCCAGAAGCTTCTAGATCCAAGCCCCAATTTAAGATTAGATCACATAAAAGCTTGCAGGAATACACCATTCAGCCCCTTGAGCGTGCTCCACTAGTCAATATGAACATGGTGGACTTTCTGCCTCAACTCTACTTGCCTGCCTGCTCTCCACATCTTGAATTCCCCGAGAGACCAAAAATCTCTCTAGCTCAGCCTTACATATAGTCAACGATGGAGCGTCCATAAGCCTTTGGGGTAGAGAATTCCAAAGATTCACAACTCTTTGAGTGAAGAAACTTCTCCACCTCAGACCTAAATGGTTGCCCCCATATCCTGAGATTGTGTCCCTGTGTTAAAGATTCCCCACACACGAATGCCTATCCTTTCAAGCCCCTTCAGAACCTCGTCTGTTTCAATGAAATTTCACGCGAGGACTGCATGGGTGGAACTTCCTCGGCCTCTCATCATAGGAATACCTTCTCATCCCAGGATTCAAGCTAGTGGACTGTGCCGTCACCGAGGCACATATATCCTTTGTTACATATCGGGCCAAAACAGCACTCAGAACTCCAAGTTCGGTCTTACCAAAGCTCTAAGCTCTGCACAATTTGTAGCTTCTTTATTCTTATACTCCAATTCAATAAACACCATCACACCACGTGCCTTCCTCGTTATTGCAGTACCTGCATGAGAACTTTACATGTTCTTTGTAAAAGGATAACCAAGACTCTCTGAACATCAATATTTACAAATTATATGTCTTTCCAAAAATTATTCTGCTTTCCTCTTCTTAGTACCAAAGACAATAACCTCACACTTCCCCACCGTACATTCCACCAAGTCAACCTTATCTCGGCTGAGCCGGCCATGTAGGAGTACGCAAGTGTCACGCTAATTCGAGGCCCTGCCAGTCCTGTCAAATGGGCATTTAGGACCTGGGATTACATTTGAGAATAAGTGCAGAGAATAAGTCCTGGGGTCCTGGCCAGAGAACTTCTCTCAAATATCAACACAAACTGATCACTGCGCTAGGATTACCGGCAACGTTAAAAGTAACTTGGTGATTGCGATGTGCTTTGGGATCCCTAAACATGTGACGGGGGGGCAGTACACAGGGCAGGCCGCTCTCATTCCCAATTTGAAACAGCCGCTGACCAAATGCACTCTTGTGGTTACCTGTTTTTTTGAAATTCAGCCCTTTTTTCCAACCTGGAGGCACAGTCAGTAAATCTGAAACATAATACAGAAATAGGACATTTTATAGCTGCCCACGAGCATCGAGCTACTGAGTGGCTGAGTGCAAGTGAAAAGGAACTGTGAGTGGGAGGGCGCCGTTCAAATGTGGGCTGGGAATCACTTACCCTTTTCAAAGTCAATGCTTTCTTCAAAATCGCCCATTGACTTAATCATATCCAAATTTGGTTCATCCATGCCCCCTTGAAAAAAAAAAAAGAGTAAATAAATTTCTTACATAGAGTTTAATAGAATTTACAACACAGAAACAGGCCATTTGACCAAACAGATCAACGTTGGGGGGCTTTGATGCACTGCATAATTCTCCTCCCAGCATACAATCTATTTCTATGCCCTTCATGCTTTTATCTATTATCCCCTTAAATGTATTCATGTGGCCTGCCTCAACCGTTCCCCCGATGACCCCTGGCACACAGTCACACATATTCTTAAACTCCCTGTCCTTCAGAAATGACAATCTGCAACGGAGGCCACAAGAAGCTAATATTGAGGAGGTTGGAGGACATGTGTAGCAGAGTGTGGAAATAAGCTGCAGGGCTGTATAACCAAGAGCTGTTCTACTGTGTAATGGCGATACATGACAGTTGCTGATCAATGAATGAGAGGGAGGAGAAATACCCAGACGCGGCCTGTTCTAAGTTAGCTAAACCGAACCAGAATGGAAGAAGGGAACACCAATTGACCTTGATGTACCACGGTTAGGGTCATGGGGTGGGAGACACAAAGATTCAGGGGTTCAGCAAATTACCATTTAGTGAACCTTTCTGGAAAGGGCACAATACACGTATGTGAGGTGTGGACAGAATTAGGCTCAGCTCAGTTAATTAACTTATAAACACTAACCATGAATAACACTAACCATGAATAACAAAAGGAAAGATGTGCATTTATATAGTGCCTTTCACCTCACAATATTCCAAAGCACTTGACAGCCAAATGAAGTGCAGCCAATGATGAAAATGTGGCAGTCAATCTGCGCATAGCAAGATTCCATAAATAGTCCCAAATTCTCACACTCCACTGGGTCAAGAGACGTATTCCGAATTCTTGACTGGATGCATGTGTGGCTATTTTGGACTGGTGGCCCCTAGTTGTGCACTCGCCCCAAGGTTAATTCCCCCAACACCATTTTGGTTGTTTTGGAACGGTTTGGTGATGTCTGGGATCAAGCGCATAAAATAATGTGCTTCAAACTTATACAAAAATACATTGCTTTACAAATCCTTTCTACTGCCCATATCCTTCCTATATCTTGAATAGTCTTAATGTGTATTAGGTTTAAAAATAGGGTTGTGTATTATACCTGAGAGAGCATCACAAAAGGTGGCAAGTAGATCCATATTTAATGTGTGCACTGGAGTGTGCAAACTAATGAGGCGTGAGCACCACAAAAAACAGGACAGTGTTACAGTGGGAATTTGGATGACCATTAGCAGAGGTGTTTCATAGGGACAGTGTTGTAACAGGAATCAGGGTGATGAAAGTTAGTGCGTCTGTTTAATAGGGACAGTGGTATAACAAGAATCAGGGTGACGAAAGTTAGTGCAAGTGTCTTTAATAGGAACAGCGTTATAACAGGAATCAGGATGATGAAAGGTAGTGAGTGTGTTTCATGGGGACAGTATTATAACAAGAATCAGGATGATAAAAGGTAGTGCAAGTGTGTTTAAAAGGGGCAGTGCTATAACAGGAATCAGGGTGATGAAAGTTTGTGTGTGTGTTTCATAGGGACAGTGTTATAACAGGAATCAGGATGATGAAAGGTAGTGGAAGTGTGTTTAATAGGGACAGCATTATAACAAAAATCAGGATGATGAAAGGTAGTGCAAGTGTGTTTAATAGGGACAGTGTTATATCAGGAATCAGGGTGATGAAAGTTAGTGTGCGTGTTTAATAGGGACAGTGTTATAACAGGAATCAGGGTGATGAAAGTTAGTGCAAGTGTGTTTAATAGGGACAGTGTTATATCACGAATCAGCACGGTGAAAATTAGTGAGCTTTATGTTTAATAGGGACAGTGTTATAACAAGAATCAGGATGGTGAAAGTTAGTGCGAGTGTGTTTAATAGGAACAGTGTTTTAATAGGAATCAGGGTGATGAAAGTTAGTGGGAGTGTGTTTAATAGGGACAGTGTTATAACAGGAATCATGATGGCAAAAGTTAGTGGAAGTGTGTTTAATGGGGACAGTGTTATAACAGGAATCAGGATAGTGAAAATTAGTGAGCTTTATGTTTAATAGGGACAGTATTGGCGCAGTCATCAGTATAACAATGGAGATGTGGAGTGCCGTACCTGGCCAGAATGGGTAATTAGTGGAACTGCCTCTTACAGATTGGTTCGGGGGTCCAGGCGGTCGCTGCAGAGAGAGGGAGTTCTTTATGGACAATCCTGTATCATCCAGACATACCTGTCAGGAAAGTAAACAATCAAGTAACTTTCATTAAAAGCACCTTTTAACATTGAACTTCCACCCAGGGGTGACATAATCACTCAGGAAATTCCCCCGATTGTCCTCTCATTGTCAAAGCACAGTTCCAGTGGGAAGAGAATCAGGAGCTGATGGAGCTATTCGGCCCATCGACTCTGTACTGGCTCTTTCACAGGCAAAGCCAGTTAGTCCCACTTTCCCTCCCATGTGGAACATAAATTCTTTCCTCAGGTCGCCTCGGATTCTATTCTCAATCACCTCAAATCCGTGCACTCGGTTCTCGGCCCTTAGTCACTGCAGACACTTTGTCTTCATCAGCTGTTTCTCAGCTGTTCATGGTTGAAAACACCTCTTATCAAATCTCCTCTTTATCTGCACGCATTATGTGTTTTTTTTTAAATCATGAGGTACGGGCATTGCCAGCAATTACTGCCTGTCCCTAAACGTCCCCGAGTACAGGTAACAGAGTAAACAATGCTGCTGTGGGTTTAGTCACACGTAGGTCAGTTCAGGTAAGGACTGCAGATTTCATTGACTGAAAGGTTTTTGTTTTACAACAATCGGTGTCAGCTTCTTAGGCACAATAACGGAGACTGGTTTTACATTCTAGATTTATTCATTAAATTTAAACTCAACCAGAAGCCATGTGTGGGATTTGAACACGTGTCCCCCCCAAGCATTTAGCCAGGGCCTCGGGATTACTAGTCTAGTGCATCGCCAGAAAGCCACTGTCTCTGTCCAAATCGAGCCTGCCATCAGTACCCCCTACAAATTAAGTCTAAATTATGTAAGGGTCCTTCCTGTTTGTTCCTGTTTTTGCCCCTGTTTTTGTTTTGCCATTACATTTTTGATCCATGGATGATTAATGGACATGTGTCTTTAAGGCAAGTGGCCTGTAGCTTTAATTGAAGTAGAGGAATTCAGCAGCAGGAGAGATCACACTGCTAGTCTGGGCTGGTTTAAACTGGAGTTGTAGACTGACTGGCATCAGTGAACAGGGATGGGCTGGGGTTTTGATAGATTTGGCTGGTACCCAATGAAATGGCCTGAAAGGCTGTGCTCTGCCCAGTAAGGGGTGCTGATTGGATCTTATCCCCGTGGGGTGGTTCAGAGTCACGAGGTTTTAGGTTTGGTTTCTGTTTGACTCCAGGCAGCCCCAAGGAAGATCCTACTATTCTCTCCTCTCTGTTTTCCTGCAGAAAGGTTGTGTTTCTGAACTGGCGGAGAGCTCGGATGACCTATTTACAGGAGAACCATTACAAATTGTGAAGGCAAAGCCCAGAATCTCCTCACTCTCCCCAGAAAAGCTGTGCATTTTCTAAACGACAGAGGGCTGAAGGCGAACCACGAACTGAAAGCAAGGTTTGATTAAACAAAGTCTCTGCCTCTCCAGGAAAGGTGCGAGTATGATTTTTTTTTTCAATAAATGTTTTTCTTCAGGATTTTTCATATTAATTGTGTTTTTAAAAACTGCAGGAAAACCAGCACAGGCTGCAAAACAAAGACTGTGATTTACAAGCTAACTGAGAAGAAAGCATGCGAAGAACCATCGTCTGAAGCAAAGATTTTTTTCTCTTTCAAGTTTTTTACCCCTTTCCCACCCCTCTGTGTTTGGCTGTCTTGTATGTGCGTGCAGAGGGCAGGGAGGCAAGTTAAAGTTCGAGTTAGGTATTTATTAATATTTAACCAAGAGTATTTGGGGTGTATTTCATTATATTCCTGTTATAAATAAATAGTAATTGTGTTTAAACTTACAAACCTGGTGACTGTAATTATTGAGCAGTTAACAGCCAAAGAATTTGAATATTTTTAGAATAATTATTGGTTCATTCACTGGAGTTGTGACTTCCCGACGGGTGGGGCTGGAATTGACAGTGCACTTGCCCAGGATAGCGTAACAATTACGATAATGACAGGGAGCTGCGAACAGCTACCACTTCTATCCCCGTGCTGGAAAATAATGTGTTCCATCCAGTTGCATTTGTTTTCTCCACAGATTGTTGAGGTCACAAATTGCCCTACCCATTGTCAGGGAAGCACCCACCCCACCCAACACCAATCCTGCTTCCACCCAGTACCTCTTTGTAGCCCAGCAACTCGCCCGTGGTCTGGTTCCTCTCCACTTTCAGCGTTGAATGAACTGGGGTGACATCGATGTGATACAAAGAATCCACACACACCTCTCTGGGCCAGACCCTTCAACAGAAACATGAAAAAAAAACAAAGTCTTGGGGTTAACAGGGCTGGAAATGAGCGGGGCTGGTTTAGCACACTAGTCTAAATAGCTGGCTTTGAAAGCAGACCCAGGCAGGCCAGCAGCACGGTTCAATTCCTGTACCGGCCTCCCCGAACAGGCGCCGGAATGTGGCGACTAGGGGCTTTTCACAGTAACTTCATTTGAAGCCTACTTGTGACAATAAGCGAGTTTCATTTCCATTTAATTTCATTTCAAGTACAGCAAGGTCGCGTGCTGCCTCAGGTGAGGGGCTGTGGTGAAATGTATAGAGTCAATGAAGGATCAGCTGGATAGGTGCGGGATATGGGAAGATGTAGGGCAGGAAGGGGCTCGTATGGAGTACACCAATGATTGAGCCGAATGGCCCGTTTCTGTGCATGTAAAATATCATGCAATTCAGCCTGCGCACCATGCTTCTGATACCAGTAGACGGAGGAACTTACTTCTGGGAGTTTTCGAAGTGATGGAGGGGAAGCTTTGAGGGGTCGGACAGGAAGTGCTGTTCTGCCTCCGTGATGAGGTCCAAGGCATACGGTGGCAGGCCATGTGGAAGCTAGTGAGGAAGCAGAACAGGAAAGGTCACAAGCGGCAGGTTACAGTTAACACCCCTGTGCTCCAGATCCCACATCCACAGAATGCAATCCCAAACCATTGGAAAAATCTTATATTCCTCCACTTCTAGCATCAGAACACTGATCACTAAAAAGAACAATTCTCCCTTCATTAAACAAATTTATTTTGGAATGTACTTCCCGGTCGTGCAGACAAACATGCTGCGCACAGCCAGCTCGGAGACTAGTGAAGATTATTTCCTCTGTGGAAGGGGAAGGTCACAAAACCTGGAGGAGGCGAGGGGATCACCAAACCTGGACTGAGGGGGAAGGGAGAGGGTCCCCAACCCTGGAGGGAGTGGGGAAGGGAGGGAGGGAGGTCCCCGTCCCTGAAGGAAGGGGGGGGGGGGTGTCCCCGACCCTGCAGTAACGGGAGGGAGTGGTCCCCAAACCTAGTATGTGTGTGGGGCCAGGGGGAGGGGCATGGGAAGGGGGTCCATTGACCCTGGAGAGGGGGAGGGGGGGGGGGGGAAATGCCCCTGACCCCGGAGAATGGACGTGAGGAGGAGGTTCTCCAACCCGGATGGAGGAGGGATGGGCTGGGGAGAGTGAGCGAAGGAGGATCCCTTGCCCTGAGAGGAGGGGGTAGGGACCCTTGCCCATATGAGAGAAGAAATTCCTCCTCATCTCTACCTTAAATGGGTGACCCCTTACTCGGAGATTATGCTCCCTTTCCCTGACTCTCCCACAAGGGGAAACAACCTCTCATCTACCCTTGAGAATCCTATATGGCTCAATAAGATTGGAGAGGAATGAGAATCAATGAGTACAGACCCACTTACTCAATCCTCAAGAAAATCCCTCCATATCTGGGATGAATCTACTGAACCTTCTCTGGACTGCCACCAACACCAGTGTATATTTCCTCAGAAAAGGGGACAACGCTGCTCACAGTATTGGTCCACCTAGTGTCTTGTATCATTTTAGCAAGACTATTTTTATTCTCCATTTCCCCTGCAATGAAGGCCAACATTCCACTTGCCTTCCCTTCAGGGTGAGTGAAGGGACGGGAAACGGGAGGGTCGGTACCCATGGAGGGGGGGGGGGGGGCACGCAGTCACCTTGCTTGTGGAGGGAGGAAGAGAGAGATTCACACACCCGCCTCCACCCAGAGGGAACCATCACATTGATATAATGCACCGAGTCGCACTACAGTAGGGGTGTCGACACCAGGTCCTGGAAGTGCTTCTCACATCTCGATAGGAAGATATCTGGCCTGGAATACAAGTTTGTATATACACGAAAGGCCATTCACAACTGCTGCTGCAGTCAAAGCCTTTGACAGCTCGATGTCAAGCTTGTTGCAGGTAGCCTGACCGGGAGGGGGGAGGAATACTCACTGTTGCCAAAGGGAAGATATATCCATTCTTCGTAGCAGGCTGTGTTATTAATTCAAACTTCCCTGAACAGCCTACTTCCAAGATGGACAGTGGAAGGTCATCGGGATCCTTCGGAGGCATTTCTATACAACAAACATGAACGGTAACGATTAGCAGAGGTATTCACAGTGCTTTGATTGAATACATTAGCAGTAACAGTCTCCAGTGGCAGGAGGGTCAGCAAATGGAAGGACACAGATAACTAACACAAGAAACGGCAGGGAGAGGAGAGTTTTTTTTTCCACTGCCTGAAAAAATGGTGAAAGCAGATTCAATGGCGTCTTTCAAAATGGAATTGGACATTGTGGATGGGAGATTTGCGAGCCTGGGTGAGTTGGAGGGGAAGTTTGGGCTCCCCCCGGGGAACATGTTTAGGTACATGCAGGTTCGGACGTTTGCCAGGTGGCAGGTGGAGGGGTTCCCTCTGCTGCCCCCACGTGGGGTACGGGACAGGGTGCTCTCGGGGGTGTGGGTTGGAGGGGAGAGGATTTTGGACGTGTACCACATCATGCAGGAGGTGGATGAGGCCTCGGTGGGGGAGCTGAAGGGTAAATGGGAGGAGGAGCTGGGTGAGGAGATTGAGGAGGGGACGTGGGCGGATGCCCTAGAGAGTTTGAATTCCTCCTCTTCCTGTGCGAGGCTTAGCCTCATACAGTTCAAGGTGCTGCACAGGGCCCACATGACCGGGACGAGGATGAGGAGGTTTTTCGGGGGCGAAGTCAGGTGTGCTAGGTGCTCGGGGAGCCCAGCGAACCACGTCCATATGTTTTGGGCATGCCCAGCCCTGGGGGAGTTCTGGAAGGGGGTAGCAAGGGCGGTGTCGAGGGTGGTAGGATCCAGCGTCAAGCCAGGCTGGGGACTCGCAATTTTTGGGGTTGCAGAGGAGCCGGGAGTGCAGGAGGCGAAAGAGGCCGGTGTTCTGGCCTTTGCGTCCCTAGTAGCTCGGCGGAGGATTTCGATGGAATGGAAGGATGCGAGGCCCCCAAGCGTGGAGGCCTGGATCAATGATATGGCGGGGTTCATTAAATTGGAGAGGGTGAAATTTGCCCTGAGGGGATCAGTACAGGGGTTCTTTAGGCGGTGGCAGCCTTTCCTGGACTTCCTGGCAGGAAAATAGGCCGGCAGCAGCAGCAACTGGGGGGGGAAGGGGGGGGGGGGTTGTTTGTTGCGGGGGACGGGAGAAATGTGTATATGTGTTTGTTGAATATGCCGGGTGCTTATCTATTTAAGAAAGGAAAACTTGTGGAGCTATGGGGAAAGCACACCTTTTGCTCGTGGGGAAACAATCTGGCTTCCTTCTGTTTTTGAGTGGCCAACACTGGGATGCAGTGTGGAGCATATA
The DNA here is from genome assembly GCF_902713615.1 of Scyliorhinus canicula. Lineage (NCBI taxonomy): Eukaryota > Metazoa > Chordata > Chondrichthyes > Carcharhiniformes > Scyliorhinidae > Scyliorhinus > Scyliorhinus canicula. Next base: position 12,543,705 of record NC_052158.1, on the reverse strand, counting down.
TACAGGCAGGCTATGTTAGTGAAGTGCGAGGGCTGCGGGAGCCTGGGGGCAGGCCCAGTTCACAGTTCTCGGCACTGGGAGAGGGCAAGAGCCCTACTGGTTCCTGAGGAGACACCTTTGGCATTGCGACAAATATATGAGAGTTATCATTCACCAAACACTTGTTCACTCAATCCTGGAGCATGCAAGCTGTGTGGGGGTCCTTGCATGATGAGAGATACAAATAAGAATGAAGCAATCGTTGGGCTGAGACATGCAGCCACTAATCTTTGCAATTTTGTATTGTTGCATTTAATTTCTGCTGTGTTCTTAATTTTGAAAAAAACTTTATTGATCCTGTAAAGTTAAAAATATAGTGTTATTGTGTGTTGAGTAAGTCCAAGAATTCATCAGTAGTGATAGTATTAACTGCAGATCCTTTTTCTCCCCGAAGACCTTTTCTTTTTCCATACTGGCCATTCACAGCCGGTATTTCATCCACAATCATTGATTTCCCTTTTCAAGCTACACTTACCAAAATAAAGGTTGCCGTTGTATTGCGGAAGTCATTTTCCTAACTGAATATTCGATGACTTTCGAACTACAGGTCAGGACAATGGATGACCTTGCATATGACGTTGTTAACTACGGGATGGACTCAGAAGACAGAGTTTGATTGATTGACAGACACATGGAAGGGGCGACACAGTGGCTTAGTGGTTGGAACTGCTGTCTCAAATAGCAGCACGGTGGCACAGTGGTTAGCACTGCTACCTACTGCGCTAAGGACCCGGGTTCGAATCCCGGTCCTGGGTCACTGTCCATGTGACGTTTGCACATTCTCCCCATGTCTGCGTGGGTTTCACCCCCACAACCCATAGATGTGCAGGATAGGTGGATTAGCCACGCTAAATTGCCCCTTAATTGGAAAAAAATTATTGGATAGTCTAAATTTATTTTTAAAAAGAACTGCTGCCTCACAACGCCAGGGACCCATGTTCAATATCGGCCTTGGGTGACTGTGTGGAGTTTGCACGTTCTTCTAGCGTCTGCGGTTTCCTCCCATAGTCCAGTGGGTTAGCACTGTTGCTTCGCAGCTCCAGGGTCAATTGCCAGCTTGGGTCAATGCCTACACGGAGTCTCCACGTTCTCCCTGTGTGTGCGTGGGTTTCCTCCGGGTGCTCTAGTTTTTTCCCCACAGTCCAAAGATGTGCATGTTAGTTGGATTGGCCATGCTAAACTGCCCTTAGTGTCCAAAAAGGGTTAGGTGGGATTACTGGGTTACTGGGGTAGGGTGGCGGTGTGGGCTTAAGTAGGGTACTATTTTCAAGGGCCGGTGCAGACTTGATGGGATGAATGGCCTCCTTCCACACTGTAAATTGTATGAGTCTATGATTCCAAAGATGTGGGGGGGGGTTTGTAGTGGGCCTAGAGAGGGTGCTCTTTCGGAGGGTCGGAGTAGCCCGAATGGGATTCTGTGGACTTTGTGAGTGGCAAGACCTGATGGCAGACACTATCAAACAATGCAAAGTCTGCAAAGCCTCGCAGTGCCTGTTAGAAGAATTTGAGAAGGACTCACGTCTCACATTTACCAGACCATCTGCATGGATGCCTCAAAAGGCTTGAATGGAGCCAGAAATTGGGCGTAAAGGCGCACAGCATCCAACAGTCAGGGCTGCAGTTGAGGTGGATTATTTGGCCACAGGAAGAAGGGGTGCTGACCGTGACAGCGGAAGTGCCCACTCATGCAAGCTTATTCGGAGACTTGGTGACGTAAGGGGAGTTTTGCCATTTGGGGAGCTCACATGAGCAGACCAATTAGGAGTTGACATTTGTGATACAAATAGTTGTTTCGTAGTACAGCACTGGAAAAAAAAAGGGATGTCGAAGACTCTTGTCTTCCACTCATCAGGTCACTTCAAGAATACTAATATAAGGGGAGAGCAACAATTTATACTGTAGGAGGTGAGAATGCTGATTCGTTGGCGAGTGGTGGAGGCATTAAGATGTGATTCCGTGATGCGGCAACATTTGCTAAATAATCCTCAGTGTACTAAGAATTATGCTGACCAATTTAAACCAATTTAAGATTGTCAGTTGCATGCACCGAACACTACATAAATGTACACACTTGGGCTTGTTTCAGCTGAACAAAATAAGTGACTGCCATTTGCAGATTCATTCCTCAGGTAGGTGCCTTGACCAATTCGAGTCAAGCCAATTGGTTTAAATTTCAATGAATGCTTTGCAGTCAGTCACCATCAATTAGTGTATTCTAAATTGCAATACTTCAACCAGAATGTACTTGCCAACCAATCAACATTCTTTTCTCTTACAGTATAAACTACTGTTTTCCCCTTATATTGGTATTCTTGAAAAGTGACCTGATGAGTGCAAGATGAAAAGCTTTGGCAAGTCTCTTTTTTTTCAGCAATTTGTACTGTAGTATACACTTGTATGTGTAATTGAGTATGTATAGCATGTACGTTAAGTTGCCTTTCTTCCTCTCTTTTGTTTTAAATTTAGAGTACCCAATTCATTTTTTCCAACTAAGGGGAAATTTAGCATGGCTAATCCACCTACCTTGCACATCTTTGGGTTGTGGGAGCAAAACCCATGCAAACACGGGGAGAATTTGCAAACCCCACACTGACAGTGACCCAGAGCCGGGATCGAACCTGGGACCTCGGCGCCGTGAGGCAGCAGTGCTAGCCACTGCGCTGCCCCCTCTTTCTTCCTCTCTTAATACAGGCCGTGTTTTTGTTCTTCCTTTCTTTCTAATGAAGTTAGTTTTCTTTCAATCATTAGTAATTGTTTGATATTTGTCTAAGATTTCATACATTGCTCGCCATTGAGTCACTCATTCTGTTCATCCAGAGTATGGTGCTGAGACCAAATGATGCTCCGCAAGGGACACTCATCCCCTTATATGATCCAAGCACAATTGTGCACAATCGTAAGGGGAAACACTCCGGTTTGATCAAAGATTTGGAATGGGGAAGGAAGCAATTAGGCTGACCATGTTTTACCAAACCTGGAATGAACTGGTCGGAAGTACCCAGATCCCAAACCCCAGCAATGACTAAAGATGAGGTAGTCATCCAGACAAACGACACAGGCTATTTGTTTCCAACGCAGAGTACCAACAATCTTTATTTCCAAGAACAATCCCGCAGTGAAAAATGTTGCTTGGAGGTTAAAGCAGAAAGTGCTGGGAAAACCCAGCAGCATCCATGGAGAGAGAAATGAGAGTTAACGTTTCGGGTTGAACAGCACTCCCAAAAATCTCTCTCCATAGATTCCAACAGGCCTGCCACGTTTTTCCAGCACTCTCTATTTTTATTTTGATCTCCAGTTCCGCAGTATTTTGCTTCCAAGCTCAGAGAGAAATATTCACTGTTTAAAAATAAGGGGTCACCCATTTAAGACCGATACGAGGCAATGTTCTTTATCTCAGAGGGTTGAGTGTCTTTGGCACTTTCTTCCTAAAAGGTGGTGGAAGCAGAGTCTTTGAATATCTTTAGGCAGGGGTGGATAGATTCTTGGTAAGTGGGGGCATGGAATACACTGCCTGCGGAAGTAGTTGAGTCGGAAACATTAGGGACCTTCAAGCGGCTATTGGATAGGTACATGGATTACGGTAGATTGATGGGGTGTAGATTTATTTGTTCTTAATCTAGGATAAAAGTTCGGCACAACATCGTGGGCCGAAGGGCCTGTTTGGTGCTGTATTTTTCTATGTTCTAAGTAAGGCGGAGGGGAGGGTAATGGTTTATCAGGGGTAGGCAGGGTGCAGATTTGAGGTTACGATCTGATCAGCCATGATCTTGTTAAATGGTGCAGCAGGCTGGAGGGGCTGAATGGCCAACTCTGTTCCTTGTCAGTAACCCCATCACTTCAGAACTTCAAGATTTGTTGGTACATTTTTCAGCATATATGACGAGCATATCAGTGGGTCATGTGTGGTGCAATCAACGCTAAGCACATTCATATGCTTTGGCGGAATTGTTTTTGAAGTTTGTTTGTGGGATGTGGGCGGCGCTGGCAGGGCCAGCAATTGTTGCCCTTGAACCGAGTGGTTTATGAGGCCATTTCATTCTGGGTCAGTTAAGAGTCAACCACATCGCTGTGTGGGCCGGGAGTAACATAATTGGGTAAAGGTGGCAAATTTCCTTCCCTGAAGGACATTCGTGAGGCAGATGGGTTTTTACTCTAAATCGACAATGGGTTTTGTGGTCCAACATTAGACTTTCAATTCAATTTGCCATGGTGGGATTTTAACCCCGGGTCTCTGGATTACTAGTCCAGTGGCAATACCATTGTGCCACCGCAAACATTAGACTGTAATGCTGACACTACCAAAGCAGAAGAAGCTTCCGCACACTCCAACCACTCGGACTCACAAGTCCATCCTGACCCATCTGAGATATTCATCCTATTTCCAGCCCTCATCCCAGTGAGAAGCCACAAAGGCAGGCACTGCCCCAGTGACAAGGATGACGGAGAGATTGTGAGCATCTCAGGCAGACCAACTACAGAATTACACATCATGGCCACCAAATCAAAGTCAGGCGAGCAAAAGAGAGCCATTCACAACCTCAGGAAATCCCAAAGCACTTTACAGCTAATGAGGAACTCTCAAAATGTGGTCAACGTGTAGTAACCACCACAGCTATTCTGTGCACAGAAAGATCCCACAAACAGCAACGTGATGAAGCTGTGTTTTAGTAATGCTATAAATATCAGCCAGCGAGAGGTGCCAGAGTAGTGGCTCGAGATCTTACAACAGTCAGCTGTCAGGAGGAGGTAGAGAGACTAGCAAAGGGGTATTGACAGGTTAGGCAAGCGGGCAAGGTTTTGGCAGAAGAGAAATTAGGGATGGGGAATAAATGCTGGCCTAGCCAGCGAAGCCCAAGCAGCAAGAATTTTTTTTTTTTTTTAAATGGACTATAACGTGGATAAAAGTGAACGTGTCCATTTTGGCAGGAAGAACAGAAAGGTAGTATGCCAATTAAATGGAGAAAGATTGCAGAAGTTGGTGGTAGAGAGGGATCTAGGTATCCTGGTACATGGATCACAGAACGTCAGCATGCAGGTACAGCAAGAGATTAGAAGGCAAATCATAGAATTTACAGTGCAGGAGGAGGCCATTCGGCCCATCGAATCTGCACCGGCCAATACAAAGAGTACCAGACTGAAGCCCACGTATCTAGCCTATCCCTGTAACCCACTTCACATTTCTGGACACTAAAGCAATTTAGCATAGCCAATCGACCTAACCCACACATCTTTGGACCTTGGGAGGAAACCGGGGCACCCGGAGGAAACCCACACACACACGGGAAGAACGTGCAGACTCCACACAGACAGTGACCCAGCCGGGAATCGAACCTGGGACCCTGGAGCTGTGAAGCAATTATCCTAACCACTATGCTGCCAAATAGGGGCAACACAATGGCAGAGTGGTTAGCACTGCAGCCACACAGCACCGAGGATCTGGGTTCGATCTCGGCGCCGAGTAACTGTCCATGTGGAGTTTGCACATTCTCCCCACGTCAGCGTGGGTCTCACCATAACAACCCAAAGATGTGCAGGGTAGGTGTATTGGCCACGCTAAATTGCCCCTTAATCGGGAAAAAATTAATTGGGTACTCTAAATTCTTTTTTTTAATTGTAAAAAATAAAAAAATAAAATTAAAAGACAAAATGGAACATTGGCACTTATTACAAGAGGAATGGAATATAAAAGTGGGAGGTTCTGCTGCAGCTGTGAGACCACATTGAAAATACTGCATGCAGTTGATCTCCTTATTTAAACAAATATAAAACTGCTTTCAAAGTAGTTCAGAAGAGGTTTATTAGATTAATTGCTGTGATGAAGCGGTTGTCCTGTGAAGAAAGAACATACAACATAAAACCTACAGTGCAGAAGGAGGCCTTTTGGCCCATCGAGTCTGCACCGACCCACTTCCTCCCTATCCCCGTAACCCAATAACCCCTCCTAACCTTTTTGGTCACAAAGGTCAATTTATCATAGCCAATCCACTTAACCTGCACGTCTTTGGACTATGGGAGGAAACCGGAGCACCCGGAGGAAACCCAGGCAGACACGGGGAGAACGTGCAGACTCCGCACAGACAGTGACCCAGCAGGGAATCGAACCTGGGACCCTGGCGCTGTGAAGCCACAGTGCTATCCACTTGGTAAGCCTATACCCACTGGAGTTTGGAAGAAACAGATGTGATCGTATTGAAAACACGAGGGGCTTTGATAAGGTGGCTACCCAGAGGATCCAGGGCAGCATGGTAGCACAGTGGTTAGCACAGTTGCTTCATAGCTCCAGGGTCCCAGGTTCGATTTAACTCACTGACTGCACTAAATCACTTCACCACCTCATGCTGAAAAGAGACACATGCTGCCAAAGCTCTTCATCTTGCTCTCATCAGGACAAATGCAAGAGTGCCAAATTTCAAACTATCGTTGCAAGGTGTAACACAGGAGAAAAGGGCAGCATTGTAGCACAGTGGTTAGGACGGTTGCTTCACAGCTCCAGGGTCCCAGGTTCGATTCCCGGCTTGGGTCACTGTCTGTGCCGAGTCTGCACATTCTCCCCGTTTCTGCGGGGGTTTCCTCCTGGTGCTCCGATTTCCTCCCACAGTCCAAAGATGTGCAGGTGGATTAGGTGGTTTGGCCATGCTAAATTGTCCTTCGTGTCCAAAAAGGTTAGGTGGGGTTACTGGGTTATGGGGATAGGTTGGAAGTGTCGGCTGAGGTGGGGTGCTCTTTCCAAGGCCAGTGCAGATTCGATGGGCCAAATGGCCTCCTTCTGCACTGTAAATTCTATGAACTAAGGAGGTTTCCTATTAGTCAACTTCCCCAATATTAATTGGGATAGTCAGTGCGAATGGCTTAGACGGAGTGGAATTCTGAAGTGCATCCAGAAGAGTTTTTTGAGCCAGCACATAGAAAGCCCTACAAGAAAGGGGGCAGAATTTGACCTAGTTTCAGGGAATGAAGTCAAGCAGGTGGTAGACATGTCAGTGGGGGTGCATTTCAGTGATAGTGACCATAGCTCAGTACGATTTAAGGTAGTTATGGAAAAGGACAATGATGGACCAGAAATAAAGGTTCTGAATTGGGGGAAAGGCGATTTTAATAAAAGACAGGACCTGGCCAAAGTTGGCTGGGAGCAGCTACCTGTAAGAAAATCCACATCAGAGCGGGGGGGGGTCATTCTAAAAGGAAATAGAAGGTACAAAATCATCATTCCTGTAATGGTAAAAGGTGTGATGAACAAGTCCAAAGAATCCTGGATGTCAAGAGAAATACAGGATTTGATCAGAAAAAAATAGGAGGCTTACAGCAGATACAGTGGGTGAAAACAGTGGATGCTTTAGAGGAGTACAGAAAGGGCATCAAATATGCAGGCTCAGATGAGATGCATCCTCGGCTGTTGTGTGAGACAAGAGAGGAGATTGCAAGGGCTCTGACTGCTGACTGAGCCACTGCTTAAAATGATGATCTGCCAAGCACTGGCACCTGAGGGAACTCCAAATTATTCCAGGCATCTAGATGGTACAGAGATCTTTTTAACCTGGGTTGATTTGAGAAATGTGCTGCATCTGACAGTCCCTCAGGCCACAAACTGCCAGCGTCTTCCCTGATATTGCCCCTTGCAATGGGGCTCAGTCAGCACTACAGACGTACAAGTCTCGGCTCACTCCAAAGTGCTGCTTCATCCTGGTGTGGTAGTTTGTTTTAGTTAATATTTATTGAGTATCTCAGAATAAATGGCAGTCTTATGGAAAGATACGAAAGCATGAGAGATTGCAGAAAAGATCCCCAAAAATGACTCCAGGGATGAGGAATTACAATCACGTGTAGAAGATTGAAAACATTGGGGCTGTTTTCCTCAGAAAAGAAACAGGAGAAGTGATTTGACAGAGGAGTTCAAATCATGAGGGTAGCTAAACATAGAACATTACAGCGCAGTACGGGCCCTTCGGCCCTCGATGTTGCGCCGACCTGTGAAACCATCTGAAGCCTATCTGACCTACACTATTCCATTTTCATCCATATGTCTATCCAGTGACCACTTAAATGCCCTTAAAGTTGGCGAGTCTACTGCTGTTGCAGGCAGGGCGTTCCACACCCCTACTACTCTCTGAGTAAAGAAACTGCCTCTGACATCTGTCCTATATCTACCACCCCTCAATTTAAAGCTATGTCCCCTCGTGTTGGTCATCACCATCCGAGGAAAGAGACTCTCACTGTCCACCCTATCTAACCCTCTGACTATCTTATATGTCTCTATTAAGTCACCTCTCAGCCTTCTCCTCTCTAACGAAAACAACCTCAAGTCCCTGAGCCTTTCCTCGCAAGACCTTCCCTCCATACCAGGCAACATCCTAGTAAATCTCCTCTGAACCCTTTCCAAAGCTTCCACATCCTTCCTATAATGTGGTGACCAGAACTGCACGCAGTACTCCAGGAGCGGCCGCACCAGAGTTATGTACAGCTGCAGCATGACCTTGTGGCTCCGAAACTCAATCCCCCTGCTGATAAAGGCTAGCACACCATATGCCTTCTTAACAGCCCTATTAACCTGGGTGGCAACTTTCAGGGATTTATGTACCTGGATGCCGAGATCTCTCGGTTCATCTACACTACCAAGAATCTTGCCATTAGCCCAGTACTCTGCATTCCTGTTACTCCTTCCAAAATGAACCACCTCACACTTTTCCGCAATAAACTCCATCTGCCACCTCTCAGCCCAGCTCTGCAGCTCATCTATGTCCCTCTGTATCCTATAACATCCTTCAGCACTATCCACAACTCCACCGACCTTCGTGTCATCTGCAAATTTACTAACCCATCCTTCTAAACCCTCTTCCAGGTCATTTATAAAAATGACAAACAGCAGTGGCCCCAAAACAGATCCTTGCGGTACACCACTAGTAACTGAACTCCAGGATGAACATTTGCCATCAACCACCACCCTCTGTCTTCTTTCAGCTAGCCAATTACTGATCCAAACCGCCAAATCACCTTCAATCCCATACTTCCTTATTTTCTGCAATAGCCTACCGTGGGGATCCTTATCAAACGCCTTACTGAAATCCATATACACCACATCAACCGCTTTACCCTCATCCACCTGTTTGGTCACCTTCTCAAAAAACTCAATAAGGTTTGTGAGGCATTACCCAACCTTCACAAAACCGTGTTGACTATCGCTAATCAACTTGTTCTTTTCAAGGTGATTATAAACCCTATCTCTTCTAGCCTTTTCCAACATTTTACCCACAACCGAAGTAAGGCTCACAGGTCTATAATTACCAGGGTTGTCTCTACTCCCCTTCTTGACAACATTTGCTATCCTCCAGAGAAACTGTTTCCCCAGCGAGAGGATCACAAACCAGGGGGCATTGATTTAAGGTAATCAGCAAAATGGGAACATGATGAAAAACATTTTCCACACACCACAAATGGTGAGGATCTGGAATGCACTCCCAGAGAGTATGGTGTAGGCAGATTCAATCGTAGACTTTGAAAGACAACTGGATAATTATCCAAAAAGGAAACATTTGCAGAGCTACATTGCAAGCTGGTGGGAGTGGCCACTCGGTGAATGCGCAGAGCTGGCAAGAACACGAAGGGCCAGATGGCCTCTTTCTCTACCATACCATTCTGTGTACTTGCTCGGCAACCTTTCCACAATGAATCCGTGCAGCGACCCACACACAAGACCCATTGAGGGGATCAAAAAGAGAATTAGAAGTTGCCCCGCCAGGGTACAGGCAGAGTCCCTTACGTCTGCAATTATTTAATATCTAACCCATTGGGAAAAATAGAATCAAGAGAGCACATCTGCTGGAACAGTCCGACTCTGAACTCTTTGCAGTTCTCCATCAAACCTGTATAAACTCTTATGAATGTGTGTCTTAACCGTGCCGTCTCTTACCAAGTCTTTCCTGCTCCATCTCTGCCTAGCAACAGTCAACCTCTAACCTCTCACCCGGTAGCACAATCGAAAATAACCTTTTCCTCGCCCACTTCAGCACAAATCTCTGCCAAAATCTGTGTCACTGTTTCTCAGTAGGCGGTTTTTAAAAACGATGCGCTCATTCGCGACTGTCTATGGGTAGTTTTTTAATTAATTAAATTTGTAATTCCAACACTCCTTGACTGACGGCATCTGCCCCCAATAGAAATGGCCGTCTTGGTTCTGTCAGCGGTCAGCTGGGGTACTCGCCACGAATAAAGATGGCCGACACGTTTCCCTCAGCGGTCAGCTGAGGTCTTCGCCATTAACAAAGATGGCCGACACGTTTCCCTCAGCGGTCAGCTGAGGTCTTCGCCATTAACAAAGATGGCCGGGGCCACACTCTCCTCTCTTCAATGGTCATTGTGGTTGACGAGTCTGCCACTAATAAAGATGGCGACAGGTTTCACACGATACGACCCTGGTATTCCCGAGGGGGCAAACTCATCATTAATAACTCATTTTTTTTACCTACAAGTAAACCAAGAAATTGGCTTTTTAGAAAGATTTGAAGTCTTGAGAGAGAGAGAAAGTTAAATTGTTGACTGACAGAAATTTAGATTTCATGGATCAACGTCAAGGAGGCGTCGGACGTCACTGGTGTGCGACGTTGTTATCATTTCATGCCTTTTGGTTAAAAAAAAGAAAAAGATTCTTTGGATTACTGGATTAAATCGGCGAATTGCTGGGAGGAAGAGGGAGTCATGACTCTGTTCCCATCCGCTCTCAGTGAGGAGGAAGAGGCTCTGCAGAAGAAATATGCTAAACTCAAAAAAAAGGTGAACGGAGGTCTAGTGATCACTATGGCAACATATCAGGCCAGAGAGGCAATTATTGTCTCATATTGACCGGTCCCCAGGTCCAGTGATCACAATGGCAACAACTAAGACCAGAGGGGCAATTATTGTCTAATATTGACCGGTCCCCAGGTCCACTGGTCACCGTGGAAACAACCCAGGCCAGAGGGCAATTGCTGTCTGATATTGACTGGCCCTCAGATCCAGTGATCATCGTGGCAACGACAGGCCAGAGGGGCAATTATTGTCTTGTATTGACCTGTCTCCCCAGGTCCAGTTATCATATGGCAAAAACTAAGGCCAAAGGGAAAATTATTGTCTCATATTGACGGGCCTCCAAGATTGTCCTGGAGCCTCGATAGGTTAACAGTTAATTCCTCAGATGCTATTGCGAGCAAAAGGCTTGTCGCAATATATTTTTAAAATTTGTTTACACGCTTTACATTTATAAGAAAAAGAAGTATTGGAAATGGAGTGGGCACTCAGAGGTGGAATGTCATGTGATCAAACTTCCACATCTATGTCGCATCTGCTTTAGTCCTGTCAGCATCACATACTGTCCATATTCTGCCAACATTCCCATGCAAATGAATAGCATCAGCTCTCTCTATCTCTTTGGTAGTCCCTCAAAACTACAAAAGACTAGCTAGTACATCCCAAGGCTGGAACCCGAGCATGGAGTTTGTGAACATGGAGAGCCAGCTGTGTTGCAGCTACCTCACAGTTCTGGCTGACCAGGAGACTGTCCAGCTCTTACTACTGTAGAATTATTTGCAGGTTGATGATCAACCGCATTATGAGCACACCTCCCATGTCCATCAAGTCCCAGAGTAAGACTTGAACTTGGAGCTTCTGGCTCAGAGGTCAGGAATACATTTGGGTGGCATTGTGGCCTAGTGATTAGCACTGCTGCCTCATGGTGCCGAGGACCAGGGTTCGATCACGGCCCCGGGTCACTGTCGAGTTTGCACATTCTCCCAGTGTTAGCATAGGTCTCGTCCCCACAACCCAAAGATGGTCAGGCTAGGTGAATTAGCCATGTTAAATTGCCCCTTAATTAGAATAAAATAATTGGGTACCCTAAATTTATTTTTTAAAAAGAGATAGGAACACAATCTACTGTGCCACATTCTATTCCTATTCTGGGAATAGGTTTAACCATAGTTGGCAACCTTTATGTTTTGCAGAGAGTGAGTCAGGTTGGGTTTGGATGGTGATCAGGATATGCAGATATAACTCGGTCCTCCTTTTGGTTTCACACATTCTGCTCCTTTGTATTATTCCATGATTTTAGGTCCATAATGTGTCAAAATCTTACATCTGTGTTCAACTCCTCTCAAGAAAGCCAAAAGTAATACGCTTGGTAACACACTCTTCTGAGTCAGACAGTTTGTATGTTCAAGTACCACTACATACCCTCAAGCACAAGATCTAGGCTGACACTCCCAATGAAGTACTGAGGGAGTGCTGTCCTATCGGAAGTGCAGCACTGTCGGGTGACATTTTAAACCCAGGCCCACTCTGGCTCGCGCAGGTGGATATAAAACAAAACCCCACAGTGTTGTTTGAAGAAAGGCAGGGGAGTTCACCGGACTGTTCTGGGTGAATATTCATCCCTAAGCCAAGATCACTCAAAACAGATTGTCTGGTCGCTTCCACATTGTTATAAGCCTGCTCTGCACAAATTGGCTGCCGCATTGCCACGAATTAGAACTGTGCTTCAAAAAGTACTTCCTTCATGTAAAATGTTTCAAGAGGTCGTGAGGTTGTGAATGGCGGTAAAGAAATGGAAATCTATTATCTTCACAGTATTGGATTGGTTAGGTGTAGGGGCAAGAGCTTTCTCACTCTGAAACTAGTTATTTCTTTCTTTGCATAAACCTCACTGAAACATAGTTGGTTCCGATGTACAGCTGACAATGTGGGAAGATTTTAGGTAGACGGGCCGCAAGGTCTGTGTAAGCGTGGAGGGCTGAGAGGCCTGTTCCTGTGCTGTGCTTTTCTTTGTTTTTTATGCCACAGCCTTGTTCTTTCTGACTTTGTAAATTTCCTTGCAGAAAAAGGCACTGATGGCCTTGAAGAAGCAGAGCTCAGCAGCGCAGACCAACCAGGGCGGCATTAAACGATGTGAGTACCCCAGGATAATGGACCAATTTCCCCAGTCTATGCTGTTTTAGTGTTGGGTGTTACAAAAACTGAAATCAGGTATAGCAAATGATTAGGAAGGCGAATCGAATGTTGTCATCCATTGCAAGGAGAATGGAATAATAATAGTATTTATTAGTGTCACAAGTAGGCTTACATTAACATTGCAATGAAATTATTGTAAAAATCCCCTAGTTGGCACACTCCGGCGCCTGTTCGGGTACACCGAGGGAGAATTCAGAATGCCAAATTCACCTAACAAGCACGTCTTTTGGGACTTGGGGAGGAAACCGGAGCACCCGGAGGAAATCCACGCAGACACAGGGAGAACGTGCAGACTCTGCACAGGCAGTGACCCAAGCCGGGAATCGAACCCAGGTCCCTAGAGATGTGAAGCAACCACTCTGCCACCGTACAAAAGTTGGAATAGATTTGCTGCAGTTGTGTACGGTGCCGGTGAGACACAAACCTGATGTTCTGTTGTTTGTTCTGTTGTTTGTTTTGGTCTTCTTGAGAAAGGATTGAAGCAGGTCAGAGAAGGTTAGCTCGACTGATACCTGGGCGGCACGGTAGCACCGTGGTTAGCACTGTTGCTTCACAGCACCAGGGTCCCATGTTCGATTCCCGGCTTGAGTCACTGTCTGTGTTTGCAGCTTCTCCCTGTGTCTGCGTGGGTTTCCTCCGGGTGCTCCGGTTTCCTCCCACAAGTCCCAAAAGACATGCTTGTTCGGTGAATTGGACATTCTGAATTCTCCCTCTGTGTAGTGGCGACTAGGGGCTTTTCACAGTAACTTCATTGCAGCGTTAATGGAAGCCTACTTGTGACAATAATAACGATTATTTTTGTTATCATGAGGGCGTTATCTTATGATGAAAAGTTGAACGGGTTGGACCTATAACCATTGGAGTTCTGAAGAATGAGAGGTGGTCTTATAAGATCCTGAGGAAAATTAACACGGTAGGATATTGAACGGATGTTTCCCCTGCGGTGAAAACTACAACAAGGGGGCACCTTTTAAATATAAGGATGGTGTCTACATCCTGTATAGCACGCCGTTGGGATTCCCCGTTTTGCCTGTTGGTCAATGGGGGTTCCCATTGTGGGGCAGCCCCCCCGCCATCGGGAAACCGCCGGGCTGCCGGAAAAACAGAGAATTGCGATGGTGGAGACTTCAGCCCAAGGAGTCTCGCATTTAAGGTGGAGATGATTTTTATTTTAGTCTAAGACAGACAGACAATAATTGGTCTGTGGAATTGCCTTCTCCAGAGAGCCCTGGAGGCAGGGCCTCGCTTAACTCTCTCTCTTTAGCCTCACCCAGTCCTCTAACACTCTGAGATCTCTGAGCTCCTCTCATTCTGACCTCTCGAGGATCCCTGATTCGAATCGCTCCAACGTTGTTGACCATATCTCCAGCCGCCTGGGCCCCAAGCTCTGGAACTCCCTCCCTAAAAACCTCTCCAGCACTCTACTTCACTTTATCTTTCATTTTTTCAGATGCTCATTAAATCTACCTTTTCTGACCGAACATCCCCATTATCCTTTCCATAGAATCCATACAGTGCAGAAGGAGGCCATTCGTCCCATCAAATCTGAACCACGCCTCTGAATGAGCACCCTACCCAGGCCAACACCTCTGCCCTACCCCCTACCTAACCTGTGCAAATCCCTGGACACTAAGGGGGCAATTTTATCATGGCCAATCCATCTAACCTGCATATCTTTGGACTGAGGGGAGAAACCGGAGCTGCCGGAGGAAACAAATGCAGATGCAGGGAGAACTTACAAACTCCACACAGTCACCCAATGTCGGAGTTGAAACCGAGTCCCTGGTGCTGTGAGACAGCAGTGCGAACCTCTGTGCCACCCTGCCATGCTGCCCATTATTGCTGGGTGTCAGATTTGGTTTGATTATGTTCCTGCCAAGTGCTTGCAATTTCTTGTCTTTGTGGCTCACTTTCTGGCATTTTCTCTGTCTAATTCTGCCCACCACCAGCTCTCTCTCGTTCAATTTTCATGCTCCTGTCCGTACCTACCTCGTTCTCTCCTCGACCCCTCCTCCTGTCTGCCCGTGAACACAACTTGGGGAAAATTTGAACAAACAAATTATGGTTACAAGAAAGATCTCCCATGTTTCCACACTAAGTTCAAATGTTTTGAAATGTACGCCTGTTTAACTCTCTTCTCTGTTTGGCATTTCAATATACATTCGTGTCAAATGGGGGAGTGGGTGTGGAATTGACATTGTCCGGCTGGCCCTCACTCTGCCTGTCTGTCGCTGTCTTAAAACAACTTTACATAGCGTAACCTAGCAACTGCCTACAACCTCCTTTGAACCTGAGTGGTCAGCACCACGCCGTCTGCTGAGGTGCTGCACCTCCAGATTGTAAGGGAACATCTGCAATACTGCCATTGTACCGTGGCATCTTCCAGTTCTCTTGCCTTTTCTCTCTCATTGCCATATCTTCATCTTGGTGTTGTTCATTTCTTAAATTTGTGACAAAAAAATACTGTTCTCGCTGTTCATGAACAATGGAAACACTCGCATCTCTCTTGTGCATCTCTCTTGTGCAGCTCTCTCTGATCAGCCCATCATTGACACCGCAACAGCGACAGAGCAGGCAAAGATGCTGGTGAAATCCGGAGCTATCAGCGCCATCAAAGCAGAAAACAAAAACTCAGGCTTCAAACGCTCCCGAACATTGGAAGGGAAACTGAAGGTAAGGACGAACAGCCTTGCATTTATATAGCATCTGCCCCATCCTTCCGGCCAATCGGCTATTTGTGTGGGCTGTCACTAACAGTTTTTGTGTTCTTATGTTGGGTACTTTGCTTGGGTTCAGCATTACAGAATTGCCCCCAAAGGGCCCTTGTTCCTTGTATTGTATTCCCCCCCCCACCCCCCTCCCATGATAGAGCCTAGTTCCCCTGATAGGACCCGTGTTTCTGCACAGCTTCTCCCACAACGGGGCCCGCACTCGCCCTTCTCTCTCCATCAGCCCCTCTTCCACAATAGGGACCCTTGCTGTGACTCCTTTTCGGGATCCCTCATTGCCTTCTTACGAGCCCCCGATTAGGGTCTAATTCTCTGAATCGAGTTACCAGTTCCCCTGATGGGAGCATCATTTCTGCTGTTCAAGCCTCAGTCCCCTGCCGGGATTCTTCCTCCTCTGATGAAGCAGAGTGGGCCTTGACTTGCTTCAATCAATCATTGTTGCGAGCCACGGGTTTGAACAGCAAATTGCCATTGTGCTAATTGGATACAGTACATTCTGGTACCTGGTTTCCTTGGAGACCAACATGTGTATCTATCTGGGAGTTTCAGTAATCATGTCCTTTCCACACTAGATCTTCATCTTTGGCTGGCCCAATTTGTAACCATGTGCTCTGAAGAGTGCAGGTGATGAGACTGCATATTGACATGGGCAAAGGACTTAGAGGAGCGAATCTGTCGCTCAATTTAATTGGTATAAAATGGGTTCATGGGTTTCACCTGTCGCCCACATCCAGTTTCATGGTCATAAATGTTTTGGGGTATGCAGAAAGGCACTGGACCCAACAATTTCATCCCCAACCTCCCACCTACGCATTATGTTGCTCCAGCCAATTTTTTCAGAGGCTCATTCACTCGCCCTTCATTCAATCATATTTTAAGCTGTACTTTACACGGGCAGCACGGTAGCATGGTGGTTAGCATCAATGCTTCACAGCTCCAGGGTCCCAGGTTCGATTCCCGGCTGGGTCATTGTCTGTGCGGAATCTGCACGTCCTCCCCCTGTGTGCGTGGGTTTCCTCCGGGTGCTCCGGTTTCCTCCCACAGTCCAAAGATGTGCGGGTTAGGTGGATTGGCCAGGCTAAATTGCCCTTAGTGTCCTA
The DNA here is from genome assembly GCF_902713615.1 of Scyliorhinus canicula. NCBI lineage: Eukaryota > Metazoa > Chordata > Chondrichthyes > Carcharhiniformes > Scyliorhinidae > Scyliorhinus > Scyliorhinus canicula. The sequence continues at coordinate 12,526,865 of NC_052158.1, read as the reverse complement.
AAAAATAATGTTAATGGGGGTTGTTGGGTTACTGGTATAGGGTGGATATGTGGGCTTGAGTAGGGTGATCATTGCTCGGCACAACATTGAGGGCCGAAGGGCCTGTTCTGTGCTGTACTGTTCTAATTCTAATTTACAGATCTACTCTGGTTACTGACTCCAGAATTCTCCCGCTCACTCAGAGTCTCCATTCTATCTATCCCCAAATTCCTTAGGCTGAAGTCTCTGTTGCCCAACAGATATCGTAATCGGGAATCGGGCGGAGAATTGACTCCAATGCCCAAATCGGGGTCGGCGCCGGTTTGACGTCGGTCAGCCATGCTCCGTAACCTCGGAAGTGGCATAATAGCATCATGCGCCGTTGCAACGGCATTGGCATGTCAACGGCAGGCCCTCCCTCGATGCCCCGCTCCTGATCGACTGAGTTCCTGAAGACGCAGGACACATGTGGTCTCAGCAGTCGGGAACCCGGCGTGGCTGCTGCGGTGTGTGTCCAGTGTCGCCACACTCAGATACGATCCAGCTGCGTGCCGGGGGAGGGCTTCCGCGCGGGTTGAGGGGACTGGTGGGGGTGTGCCCTGTGGGGTAGCAGATGTCAGGTCTGCACAATGTTATACGGCGCGACCGCTGCAGGTTGTCAGCCGTGGCCATGCGCAGTCAGGGACCCGGCCATTCTCTGGCCATTTTGACGCAGGAGCCAGGAGTTTCATCCGGCGCCATTGCTAGCCCCTCACTGGTCCCAGAATTGGTGAGGGGTCGGCACCGATGTTTTGGTCGTAAAACCCCCACAAAATCTCCTTTCGAGCTAGCACTTCGCCACTGAAACGGAGAATCCAGCCCATCATTTTTAACCTGTTCATTGAACAGCTCCCAACAGTGAACAATTTGCCCCGACAGATTCTTTTGCTGAAATGAAGTTCAATTTATTTATTTGTTCCTTGTAACTCTATTTCCATCCGTTACCCAGCCAATTGTACTTTAATTCAGCAAGTCTTGCAACATCTGTGGAGGGAGAAATAAAGTCCACGTTTAGAGTGCATATGACTTCTTCAGAACTGAGCTGTGTTCCAAAGAAGAGTCATATTGGATTTGAAATATTAACTGTTTCTCTCTCCACAGATGTTGCTGTGCTTTTCCATGCCTTTCTGTTTTTATTTTAGATCTCCAGCATCCACAGTACTGTATTCTGCTTCTGCTTTATGGCTGAGTTGCCGGATGGATGTTGTGGTTGAGTAGAGGGAGTGACTGTGCACTGTTGTCGGAATGTTTGGTGCTGGACATCTCAGGATTGAAGTGCCTTTGTGAATGAATGGCCAAAACTCTCAGCATGTCCTTGTTGACTTGCATTGCTTTATCTCGACAGGATCCTGAGAAGGGACCAACTCCGTCATTCCAGCCTTTCCAAAGAAGTGTCTCTGCTGACGAGGAGAACATGGAGGTCAGTTCACAGTCGAGATTTGCTGTTGTAGATATTTAGATGGGGGAAAGCAGTGGTTAGGTTCCGCCCCCCGAATCCCTCCATCACTGATGAACATGTGTACCATCTACAAGATGTACTGCAGGAACTTACCAAGGTTCCTTAGGCAGCACCTTCCAAACGAACGATCTAGAAGCCCAAGAGCAGCAGAAACCTTGAACGCCACCATCTGAAGGTTCCCGTCCAAATCACTCATCACCCGACTTGGAAATATATCGCCGATCCTTCTCTGGGGCAACATCCTGGAACTCCCTCCTTAACAGCACTGCGGGTGTACCTACACCTCAGGCACAGCAGCGGTTCAAGAAAGGCAGCTCTCCACCTTCTAAAGGGCAACCAAGGAATGGCAATAAATGCTGGCCGAACCAGAGAAGCCCACATCCTGTAAATTATTTTTTTTTTAATGTAAAGGACCTGCTCCTGGAGATTACCATCCCAGCCGCAGGTACTAAAATCAACAACGCAGATCTTTATCTTTATGCCTTAATAAAGAAATGTTACCTCAGATTATTCCCTCCACCTCATTGCGGAGTTCAAAGCAACAGCATCTGACCCTGAAACCGTGGTGCTCCCTACTGATCTGAGCTTATTTCCAACACGTGTTCACACTAAAGAGTCAGAATCCATAAGTTCAACTCCCCCCACCATTCCAGCTGTGATGGAATATTTTCTGCTTGCCGGGATGAGTGCAGCTCCAACGTCACTCAAGAAGCTCGGCATGACCCAATGCAAAGCAGCCACTTGATCGGTACCTCTTTTAGCACTTTTCAAACCTGCAACCTGTAACAGCGAGAAGGCCAAAGCCACAGATGCATGTGAGCACCTGCAAGTTCCTTTCCAATCCTGATTTGGTGAGTTGCTGCAGTGCATCCCATTGATGGTACACATTGCTGCCACTGGGCATCCGTGGTAGAGGCAGTCAATATTTAAGGTGCCGATCAAATCGGTTGCTTCATCCGAGACAATGCCGAACTTCTCGAAAGTTGTTGGCGCTGCACTCGTCCAGGCATGTGGGGAATATTCCACCACAGCAGAAAGGAGAAGGGGCTGATTTTATGGAATCTGACTGTTTAGTGTTGGAAAAAGCTGACTTGGAACAATATCACAATTCCTTCACTGTTGCTGGGTCAAAACCCTGGAACACCCGCACTAACTGCTCTGGGTGTGACTATACCAGATGGACTGCAGCGGTTCAAGAAGGCAGCACCACCTTCTCTCGGGCAAATAGGGATGGATGTGGATGTCCACATACTGTTACAAAATTTTTTTAAAATTCTCATTAAAACCCCCTTGTCAAGGCAATGTGCAAGCATTTACTTTCCTCAAAATTGGGAACTGCCAGTAATGAACCCCCTTGTACTCCTGAAAGACAGGAGGTATCACACTCGGCAAACTGATCACATTCAGGCTAAACCATCAGATTTATTTACAGCTAAAGTTATTACATACGGTACGGGGAGAATCTTCTGGTAGTTACATGTTGCAACAAATAAATATACAATATGAACGGTTTCAATCACAACAGTGCTCTAAATATTTGGAATTCCTTTAATTAGTTATTTAGCTGAGGACCTGATGAAATACTACTTGTGGTTAATTCAGAATGCATCCCCCTCCCACCCCCTCTTGTGGAAATGGGGTTCACAGGGCAGCCAAATTATTAACATTGGACTGATGCCCAATTATGTTTCCCACCATTTCTTTGCAATCCGGGCAGGTAGATTTGAAGATCAGAAGGATTCTCTGCAAAAGTTAGGCAGCTGGGATAATAATCCATCTTGCCTCTCAATTGTGGGGTTGAGGGAAATTTGTTTGCTTATTACAGCTGGCCTCCAGGGAAAGCCGTCCTGAGATCCCCGCTCACCGTCACGGTGAATCTGGCATGGGTGGAAACCTGCTCATTCACTGGCCGCCTGCGACTCTTCCCACCAGTTTCCAAACGGGAAGAAGTGGAAAATAGCAAGTTCCTCTGATTCCCAAACCCTCTGAATCCACAGGGTCAGCCAGAGAGAGATTTGCAGATAAGATTCTGATTATTGATAGCAAGTAAACGTAATTCCTCCTTGCCATAATCTGTCAGCAGCTTTAAACCTCGACTTTCTGCTCACGGTGAAGACTTTCATGTCTGAGATCACCGCCTGATGAAAGCCCCATTTAAAGCTCAATATTCTGTCGCTTTAAAGTCATAACAGGAGATTCCCCAGTTTGAGGGTCTGCTTCTGTCACAGCAACATGTTACCATTCTTTGTCCCATCTCACTGTTAATCAGTGCATCTTTATCTCCTAGGTCTCCAAGCGTCCGCTGAGGAAATCTCTTTATGAAAGGTACTAGTCTTGTTCTTTCTTTGTGCAATTATTTTTGCATCTGAATAGCTGGCAGTTAAATGATCTCGCTTTACCTGGTTGAGGGCAGAGAATGCGTTTCTGCTGGCAGGGTAGGCAGCTGATACAGGACCTGCTGTTTGCAAACTTTGATCTGAAATCTACAAACAACAGCAATATTGCACCCCTAACAGTAAATCATCCCCATGCATTTCACACGAACATCTCAGAATTGAATTTGCAGATGATACAAAGCTTGGGAGTATTGTAAACTGGGAGGAGGAAGAGCACGTAGAACATTAAAAGGACATGGACAAGACGGTGGAATAGGTGGATGGGAAAATGACAGTTAAAAGTTAATGCAGAGAAGTGTGAAGTAATCAATTTTGGTAGGAGGAACATGGAGAAACAATATAAAATAAAGGACACAATTTTAAATGGGTGCACAGGCCCATAGGGACCGGATGTATATGTGCATAAGTTGTGGAAAACAGCAGGACAGATTGAGAGAACAGTTAATAAAGCATGGGAGTAACTTTGCTTTTATTAACAGGGCATAGAGCACAAAGACAAGGAGGTTATGATAAATTTTGGTTTGGCCACAACTGTTTGGCACAACATGCCCAACTCTGGGGGCCACACTTTAGGAAAGATGGCAAAGCATTAGAGAGATTACAGAAAAATGCACGAGAGGTTCAAGGATGAGGAGCTTTAATTACGTGGATAGATTGGAGAAGTTGTTTTCCTTGAAGAAGAGAAAGTTGATAGAAGATTTGATGACAGTATCAAAATTCAAAGTGTGCCTGGACAGAGTAGCTGGGATGAAACTGTTCCCACTAGTGCAAGAATCGAGAAGGAGAGGGCACAGATTTATGGTGATTGGCGAAAGAAGCGATGGAGACAGGACGGGAGACTTTCGCACGGTGAGTGGTTACGAACTGGAATGTGCTTCCTTTGAGTGTGGTGGAGGCAGGTTCACTCGAGGCATTCAACATGGAATTGGTCTGCTGCCTGAAATGGAAGAATGTGCAGGGATAGGGAGAGGAGGCAGGGCAATGCAGTCGATGGGTTGTTTGTTTGGAGCGGTGGTCCCTAATGTCACTCCGAGGTAGGAATATGCTTGGAAGCATCATGTTATGACTTAGCAGAGGCCGTCATGAAATAAGTATCTGCTTCTTATTTTTAGAAATATTTTGCATCAGTAATGAAGTGGCAGCTGCAGTGCGACAGATCCAAGGTGTTAAAATCCACTTAAATGTCTAGCGTGCACCTCACCAAAGGCAACTTTTGGCTCTGATCACACTTTCTTGATTGCACTTCCAAATGACCATGATAGGGGCCGAGGAACTAGAATAAGCCTTGTAAGGTCCTTCAACCTTGCTGCACCATTCAGTAAGATCATGGCTGATCTGATTGTGGTTTCAACCCTCTTTCCTAATGCAAATTTGTCTACCTCTACCTTGAATTAATTTAAAGACCCAGCCCCCATTACTTTCTGGGAAAGAGAATTCCACACACCAGCAACCCTTTGGGCAGAACATCTCTATCTTAGAAGAGAGACCTCTTATTTTGAAGTTGCATCCCCTAGTTTTAGTCTCCAACCCTGGGTATCCACCCTGTCGAGTCCCCTCAGGACCTTATTTGTTTCAATAAGATCACCTCTCATTCTGCTAAACTCAATGGGCCTAATCGGTTCAACCTTTCATCGTAAGACAACCCCTTCATCCCGGGAACGAGTAGAGTGAACCTTCTCCGAATTAATTTTAAAGCAGTTATATGTTTTTAAAATAAGGAGACCAAAATTGTATTCTGGATGTGGTCTCAGCAAAATGTATTTACTGAAGTGCCACGAATGCCAACTGGCTGGAACCTTCGCAGGGATTGTTGAGAACAGCATCTCTGTAACCCCTGATGAGTAAGTAATATGATGGAAGATGTTGCCTCTGGCTAAGCAATGCCTTGATTTTAAATTCTTATTTTTGTTCTCACAGCTGTGGCGAGCCTCTCCCATCCCTATCACTGTAATCTCTTCAAGCCCCACAACTCTCCAAGATATCTGCGCTCCTCTAATTCCGGCCTCGTGAGCATTCTCGATTACAATCACTCCACCATTGCTCACCGTGCCTTCAGTAGCCTGAACACCAAGCTCTGCAATTCCTTCCCTACACCTCTGTGCCTTGCTTTCCTTCTGAAAACCTACCTCATCAACCAACGTTTTGGTCACCTGATCTCCTGCTTCTTTATGTGTTTGTTTATATGGGATTTCTAGACTCTGAAAGCATCAAGGGATATGGGGAGATTGTGGGAGTGTGGCGTTGTGCTCAAGGAGCAGCCATAATCGTCTTGAATGGTGGAGCAAGCGGCAACAGCCGAACGACCCACTCCTGCTTCTTATTTTCATTATTTCTATGAGCTGCAGCAGTTCACCGCCACCTTCTCGAGGGTAACTGGACATGGATAACAAATGCCAGCCTTGCCAACAACACTCCCATCCCATGAAAGAATTGAAACAAGATTATGGTGAATCTTTACCTCAGCTCCATTTTTCTTGACTCCCACATGTTGTGATTCATTGTCCAACACTCCTATGAAACGACTTGGGTCATTTTGTTACATTAAAGCTGCTATATAAACAATGTTAAAAATCCGCCTCTCCATATAGATTGTGATGAAACTATGATGTTTTCTCAGTGTAGCTGTTGGTTGGTGGGAATGGGGGTGCCTTGGGGAAGGGCGTTGAGTGATGAGCAAAGTCCTTTATGTTTTTTCCTCAGTTTTGTCAGCTCCAGTGACCGTGCACGGGATGGTGAGAAAGATCGGGAGGAGGAACGTGAATCCGGAAAGGAGCCAGATCGAGAGAGCTGCAAAGACATCGAGCGGGACTTGGATCGCGGAAGAGACCGCGACAAGGTTCGAGACAGGGATCGTGATCGGGACCGTGACAGGGATCGAGACCGTGACAGGGATCGAGACCGTGACAGGGATCGGGACCGTGACAGGGATCGGGACCGTGACAGGGATCGGGACCGGGACAGGGAACGAGACCGGGACAAGGATCGAGACCGGGACAAGGATCGAGACCGGGACAAGGATCGAGACCGGGACAAGGATCGAGACCGGGACAGGGATCGAGACCGTGGAAGGGAGAGGGAAAGGGACAGGGATCGGGACCATGATGGTCCCCTCAGAAGTAAGTATACTTCCTCTCTCCCATTCCTGTTACCCCGCCTGTCTGAACTATCATAGAATCATAGGATTTACAGTGCAGAAGGAGGCCATTCAGCCCATCGAGTCTGCACCGGCTCTTGGAAAGAGCACCCTACCCAAGGTCAACAACTCCACCCTATATCCCCATAACCCAGTAACCCCACCCAATACTAAGGGCAATTTTGGACACTAAGGGCAATTTATCATGGCCAATCCACATAACCTGCACATCTTTGGACTGTGGGAGGAAACCGGAGCACCCGGAGGAAATCCACACACACACGGGGAGGATGTGCAGACTCCGCACAGACAGTGACCCAAGCTGGAATCGAGCCTGGGACCTGGAGCTGTGAAGCGATTGTGCTATCCACAATGCTACCGTGTTGCCTGATAATCATTCCATTAGAAAGGTGAGAGGGATAGAGGTGAATTAGTAAGTGTGAGGCGATAGTGTGTGATGGAGAAAGATGAGCGTGTGAGAAAGCTGTGCCTGAGGTGAGAGCACGTGAACCTCTCCCCCAATTAACCAATTTGACCAAAGGAGCAGCATCACTCTTCCCATTAAAATAACAAACTTAACTACTTTTTAAAAATATGATAACTTTTTAATTGTAATGTAATAATTGCAATACATCAAAAAGACTTGTATAAATTAAGTTTTTGTGTGTTTGCACCCATTGTGCAAAAATAATCTTTTTTTTGTGGTTTAATTCTTCAATATAATCAGAATGTTTGTCAGGGGCTCCATCAGTACTCTTGGATGGTCAAAGGATTTCCCTTGCCGGAAAAGTCTGGGAAACCCTGCAGTACACCATTAAAAACCCAGTTACATCTCATTCAAGGTGTAATTTATTCAAGGATTTATACAATGGGGGTCCATTTGTCAGGGTTTCCATTGATTCCACTCTGATGGAAGTGCCTGAACAGCGCACCCTCTGGAGAAATGTGGCATCGTTGACAGCAGCCTCTGGTTTTTCAGATACCTGTGCGTGAGTTGTCCCTAGAAGTTTGTTTCAGAGGGGCGATGGTGGCAGATACTGACAGTTTTGCAGTCATTACCATTGCAAAATGCGGCCAGTCAAAATGTTGGACATTCTAAGATAAAGACTCCTTTATACAGTGTCTCGGGGCATCCCAAAGCGTTTTACAGCTAATTAAGTCGTGTGAAATGTTGTAATGTATGAAACCAGAGAATCAAGTTGCGTCACAGTGTGAGAATGACCAGATAATTTATACCAAGTGATAATGCTTGGGGGCTAAACAATTGCCAGACTACCAGGGAAGAACTGTTCTCCTCTTCCAGTAAATAGTGACCATGGTAATTTACTCTTCCACCTGAGGGCAGGTGGCACCCCAGTTTATCGTGTCACCTGAAAGATGGCACTTCCTGACAGTGCAGTGCTCTCTCAGCCTACACTGCAAAGGGATTGGAGTACAGGATTAAAGAGTTCGTTGTACAAGGTTTTAGTGAGGCCACATTTGGAATATATGTGCAGTTTTAGTCTCCATATTTAAGAAAGATATACTTGATTGGAGGCTGTACAGCGAAGGTTGACTGGAGTAGTCTCTGGGATGTGGGGGTTGTGCCATGATAAAAGGCAAAGTAAATTGGGTTTGTATTGTCTAGAGTTTAGAACGAGAGGAAATTTCATTGAAACGTACAGAATTGTGAGTAATTACTTCCACTGGTTGGGGAATCTAGAACACGTTGGGGGAGGGAACACAGCATCCTGAATAGGGGCCGATTATTTATGATTGGGATGAGGAGACATTCCTTCACTAATATTGTGAATCTTTGGAATTTTCTACCCATGGGGTGTGCATAATCCATCATTGAATACCATCATTTACCGACTACGAGAGTCCTCAACGACTCTCCCTGGGACTGATCTGTTCCCTGTAAGAACACTATTCACGACACCCTAAGTTGCTCTTGCTCATGTATTGCTTGTTTGGCCCCTTGTTCCGCATTGAAACTATTTGTTGATGTACCATTTGTCAATGTACTCTGTCGATTATTCTTTTGTCTACTATGTACGTACTATGTATGTTCCCTTGGCTGCAGAAAAATACTTTGAAAATGAAAAATGAAAATCGATTATTGTCACAAGTAGGCTTCAATGAAGTTACTGTGAAAAGCCCCTAGTCGCCACATTCCGGCGCCTGTTTCACTGTACTTCGGTACATGTGACAATAAAAATCAATCAATCAATAAGGCTGGGATCGACAGAATTTTTGGTCTCGCAGAAATTAAAGAATATGATCAGCAATTATGGTATATGGGCAGCACGGTGGCGCAGTTAGCCCTGTTGCCTCATGACGACGAGGTCCAGGTTTGATCCCGGCTCTGGGTTACTGTCCGCGTGGAGTTTGCACATTCTCCCTGTGTTTACCTGGGTTTCACCCCCACAGCCCAAAGATGGGCTGGGTAGGTGGATTGGCCACGCTAAATTGGCCCTTAATTGGAAAAAATGAATTGGGCACTCTAAGTTTATTTTTAAAAAGCAATGATGGTATTGAAAGGCGGAGCAGGCTGGACAAGACGTATGGTCCACCCCTGCTCCTATTTCTCATGTTCTTGTTTATTGTCACGTGTACTGAGGTACAGTGAAAAGTATTTTTCTGGGAGCAGCTCAACAGATCATTAAGTACGTGAAAAGAAAAGGAAATAAAAGAAAATACATAATAGGGCAACACAAGGTAACATAATGTAACTACATAAGCATTGGGTGAAGCATACAGTGGTGTAGTGTTAATGAGGTCAGTCCATAAGAGGGTCGTTTAGGAATCTGGTAACAGCCTGGAAAAAGCTGTTTTTGACTCGGTTTGTCCATGTTCTCAGACTTTTGTATCTCCTACCCGATGGAAGAAGTTGGAAGAGTGAGTAAACTGGGTGGGAGGGGCCTTTGATTATGTTGCCCGCTTTCCCCAGGCAGTAGGAGGTGTAGATGGAGTCAATGGATTGGAGGCTGGTTTGTGTGATGGACTGGGCAGTGTTCACAACTCTCTGAAGTTTCTTGTGGCCTTGAGTTGGAGATTAATTCATAGGGATTGACTGATTAGCGAGTCAACAGCTCCAGTATTGTTATATCACGTGACTACCAGGATAGTAGAAGTCAACAAAATGGATTTTTGGGAAATTCCTGTTCATCAACAGACCTAGAGTACAAGAGGCTGAACAAATTGTTCACGGTGTGCCTCACCTCATCTGCTTGCTTCTCCCGCAGGGTATGACTCTTTCCGCGCCCCACGGAAAGGGAACACCATCTACGTGCATGGCCTGGGAATGACTGAGGAGATGCTGAAGAGCTCCTTCTCCCATTTCGGGACTATCGTCAACTTGACCATGGACAGCCCCAAGAAGTGAGTGATGCACTCGGATGACTCGGTGCCTCCAGCCGGCCCTGAGATTGGTGGCCCGGGACCATGTCCCCCCCCCCCCCCCAGTTACCAAGATGGATTACCCATACCCGCAGCCAAGGGGAATGCTCATTTCTCCCTCCGTGGCCTGTTTCCCATCATGGCCTAGCCCCTCCCACATCTGAACCTCCCTCCAGCCCTACAACACTGAGAACTTTGCACTCTGCCACTTCTGACCTTTTTGTACCTCTCCCGATTATAATCGCTGCACTTTTGGTGGCTGTACCTTTAGCTGCCGAGACCCTGCACTTTTGAATTCTTTGTCTCTTTCTTCCTGTTAGGCACACTTTAAAACCTACCTCCCCACAAGATATTCTTATAGCCCTTGTGTGGCAAGTGTTAAATCTTGTCTGATTAACTCTTTCCTGTCCCCAAGCCTTGACTCTTATCAATTAAACATCTATCTAACACGGCCTTTATTTGGTAACTCAGTACCCACTACTCTCCCTGGATAAGAATTCCAAACACTCTCTGAGGGAGAGGATGTTCCTCCTCATCTCTGTCTTAAATGGAAGATCTCTTATTTCGAAACTTGTGTCCCCTAGTTCTAGATTTTTTTCAGGAGGGAAAACATCCTCTCAACTTTTATCCTGTCAAACCCCCACAGAATCTGGTACGCTTCAATTAGTTCATCTCTTATTCTTATAAACACCAGTGATTATAGGCCCAACTTGCACAACCTTTCCTCATAAACCAACCCTTCATTCCTGGAATCAGCCGAGCGAACCTTCTCTGACCTTTCAATGCAAGTATGTCCCTCCTTGGGGCAGCACGGTGGTGCAGTGGTTAGCTCTGCTGCTTCACGGCACTGAGGTCCCAGGTTCGATCCCAGCTCTGGGTCACTATCCGTGTGGAGTTTGCACATTCTCCCCGTGTTTGCATGGGTTTCGCCCTCACAACCAAAAGATGTGCAGGGTAGGTGGATTGGCCACGCTAAATTGCCCCTTAATTGGAAAAAAATAATTGAGTACTCTCAATTTTTTTTTTAAAGTATGTCCCTCCTTAAAGGGACTGTAGTTGTGCACAGTACTCCATGTGCAGTCTCACTAATGCCCTACACAGTTGTAACAAGACTTCCTTACTTTTATATTTCATCTCCCTGGCGATAAAGACCGTACTACCCTCGGCTGCTGTGCCAAAGAGAATATCATTCATTTACCCCTTCTCCAAGACAACAGTGCACTATTTTTCAACACTCGGTCTCACTTCCTCCACAGGTTGGCATCTATGAAGGGAGAAGGGTTAAGGTAGTGACACCCTCACTCATCGTGTGGACTGAGAAACAGAATCAGCATGGCAGCTCACCCTAACAGTTGAACCCAGAGTGTGGAGATGGGCTACAGACCATCTGGTCTCACCTGGAACTCTGTAACTGGCCTATATTCAACCTGGCTGCAGTTAGCTCTCACTCGACAGTCGTCTGTCTGACTCCGAGTTTCCCCATTTGGAATCCCAGTCCCACTTTTCCTATTCCTCCCATTCCCTCCCTCCGGCACACCCTGCACGCTGTTCCACAATGCTGCCTGTGTTTCAACAGTGTTTGTGACACCACAGACATTGCTGCATCCCATCTGCACCATGTAGCTATACTGAGCATTTATCTGTATGTTTATTACAGCTGTGCGTTTGTCACCTTTGAGACAATGGAGTCTGCAGATCAGGCAATTTCAGAGGTAAGAAACCGTTGCTGCAAGGCCCATGTGTCTCACTCTGATTTCTGTAACTGTGTCCCGGGGGCATGTGTATGCATGGGAGTGTGTGTGTACGTGCGTGTGTGTGCCTGCATGTTTTGTGTACATCTTTTTCTCTGGTGTTTATTGCCGATTCCTGGTACTGTGCGAGACTACTCCATGTTTTAAGGTTTGTTTTTTCTCTCTTAACAGCTAAATGGCAGCGTGGTTAGTGATGTTTACTTGAAGGTGATGATCGCTCGTAAACAGCTCATGCTGGAAACCGCCACAGGGAAGTCGGTATGGGGAAGCCTAGGTAGGAGAAGTCTGAAAATTCGCAATCCTGTCGGAGTCTATGCTTTGTACTGATGGTATTGTGGTTCATAGTCTCAGTAACAGGCTGCCCCAGACTGAATTATAAGTGAAAGCTTTTAGTGATTAATGCCTTATTAAATGTCATTTCTCCCCTTTACTATGGTGTTGCTTTGTTTAAGAAGGTTCAAAACTGACAACCAAATATGTCTTGCAACTTGATCCTTTTGTTGCTCGACAAGTCTTCGTATGTCACCTGCTGAATGTTATTGCCTGGTTCAGAGAACTAACAATGACCAGCCTGTTTCCCCTGGAGGTAGAGCTGTAACCTTAGTAGATCAAAGAGTCATGAGGAGGCCATTTAGCCCTTTGAGCTTGCCATGCCATTCAGTGAGATATGATTGACCTGTGATCTAATTCTTTCTTCCCCAATACCTGCAGTTAGTGATTAATGATCTGTTATCATTTGTGGGAGAGTTCCAAATTTCTCCTACCCTTTGCAAGTTTCCTAATTTTGCTTCCCAATGCTTTTTTTAAGAAAATATTTATTGAGGCATTTATAATTTTAACAATCTTAAACATCAAATTTCAACAAAAACATAACAAAATAACCAACAAACCACCCGAGCACAAACCCCAGCCAACATGGTTTACACAAACAATGCCAACTTCCCCAACCCCCCTTCCGTTGGTTGTCCTATCCTTACTCGTCTCTCCTATGCCTCCCCTTCCCCCCCCCCCCCTCCCCTCGGCTGACAGCTTAATTTTTCTTGAAGAAGTCCATGAATGGCTGCCACCTCTGAGCGAACCCAAGGCGAATTACATTTTTTTTGAGTCTGAGAAACCCTGTCATGTCACTAACCCACACCCCCGACTTCAGGGGCTCCGAGTCCCTCCAACCTAGTAAGATCCATCTCCGGGCCACCAAGGAGGCAAATGCCAGGATGCCGGGCTCTCTCACCCCCTGGGCTCCCAGGTCTTCCGACACATCAAAGATCGCCACCTCTGGACTCGGCACCACCCTCACTATTAAGACTCCCGACATGACGTCAGCAAATCCCTGCCAGAAACCCCTCAGCCTCGGACATGCCCAAAACATGTGGGCATGGTTCATAGGACCCTCTACACAGCGCCCGCACCTATTCTCAACCTCCTCAAAAAAAGTCTCATCCGGGCCATAGTCGTGCCCTGTGGACCACCTTTAAACTGTCAGACTGAGCCTGGCATACATCGAGGATGCATTGACTCGCCTCAGAGCCTTTCCTATAACCCGGCCTCCAACTCCCCACCCAGGTCTTCCCACGTTCTCTTCTCCCCTATTGGGGTTCCCTCCCACTCCATCTGCTCCTTATAGATCTCTGAGACCTTCCCCTCTCCTACTCTCGACACCACCTTATCCTGCAGTCCCAGGTGCGGGAAGGTCGAAACCTGTCTCCGCACAAAATCCATCACCTGCAGATACCGGAAACCATTTCCTCCTCCTCCCGATGCAAACCAGTGGTTATCACATATCGGTGCCAACACCAACGCCCCCACATGCTCCCTCCACTGTCCCCACACCCTCAGGGCTGCCAATACTACCTGGCTTGTGGAGTACCGAGCCGGCGAGAACGGCAGACGTGATGTTAATAATGCCCCCAGAGTCGTGCCCTGACCTGATGCCGCCTCCACACGCTCCCATACCTCCCCCTCCCGCACTATTCTGAATGCTTTGATTGACAATACCGCTCTTAGCCCTGGACTCCCAAATCAGCAGAAATCGTGGGTGTGATTGAATCAAATGGGACTATGCCCCATAGCGAGTGGGTTTAGTTGTGTTTTCCAGCAACCGAGAAACGCACCTAGTCCCGTAGAAGCTCCTCAGTGCAGAGAGAGAAAATAGCGTCCCGATCTCGTGACCCTCCGATGCGCCCCCTCAATGCCACCCCCCCCCCCCCCCCCCCCCGCCCGAAGTCTCAACTCCCTTATAAGGGGGGTCCATATTTTCCCACATTTTGCTCCAGATCATTTATATATACTAGAAACAGCAGTGGTCCCAGCACTGATGCCTGTGGAACACTACTAGCTACAGATCTTCATTCTGAAAGACACTCTCTGTCTTCTTTAACCAAGCCCGTTCTGTATCCATCTAGCCAGCCCACCCCGAATCCCATGTGATTTTAGTTTTTGTACCAGTCTGCCATGTGGACCTTGTCAAACGCCTTACTAAAGTCCATATAAGCTCCATCCACAGCCCTTCCCTCATCATTTTTCTTTGTCATCTCTTCAAAAAAATCAATCAAGTTGGTGAGTCAAGACCTTCTCTGTACAAAACCATGCTGCCTGTCACTAACTAGTGCAATTCCCTCCAAATGTGCATATATCCTGTCCCTCAGTATATTTTCCAAAAGCTTCCCCACCACTGATGTCAGGCTCAACGGCCTATAATTTGCTAAATTATTCCTGCTTCCTTTCTTAAACAAGGGAACAATACTGGCTATTCTCCAGTCCTCTGGAACCTCTCCTATGGTGAAAGAGGATGTGAAGATATCTGTTAAGGCCCCAACTATTTCTCCCCTTGCCTCCCGCAGTAACCTGGGATAGATCCTATCCGGCCCCGGAAACTTATCGACCTGAATGCAATTTAGGATACTCAACACTTCCGCCTCTGATATATTGATGTTCTCAAGAGCGTTCACGTACCTATCCCTGACCTCAACATCCGTCATGTCTTTCTCCCTGGTGTATACCAATTCAAAGTACTCATTAAGGATTTCACCCACTTCATGTGGCTCCGCGCAGAACTCCCCTCCATTGTCCTTGAGTGGGCCGACTCTTTCTCTTGCTACCCTCTCCTAATATATGCATGAAAAGCAGGGAGTCTGAGTATTATTAATCGATGAAGCTGATTTACCCCCTGCTCACTGCCTGACAGTGGGCATTTGTTCAGCAAATGTACACACCTATGGCATGCGACTATGCATAAAATTAGAGGATGTGGCAAAATCAGAGGCTGGTCGATCATGTCTCAACACCCGAGAATGGAGCCCCAGATCTATTGGACTACAGTGGTCTAAGCAGCATTTAGATTAGCACGTGAAATGCCAGAGCATACAAGGTTACAGACCAAGTGTTGGAAAATGGGATTAGAATAGGCACACCAGCTCAGACACTATGGGCCAAAGGCCTCTTTCTGTGCGGTACTCTTATTAATGCAGTATTTCTGAGCCATGCTGAAAATGCCCATTTGGATCCTGTTCTTCCGGAGTGGGAATTGAATGTCTGCCATGCTCTTCTTCCTCTAACGCGAGAGCACTGGTCCATGCTGATCTTCAGCAGAGTAGAGACCTTCAGGAAAGCGATGGTGGTGTTCTTATTTTGTGAGGGTGGGGTGAAGTGGAATGGGTTGCCCCTGCTCTAACTGAAGTTTTTCTCTTGCCCTCCTCTCCACAGCGGTTCAGAACAGTGCCAAGGGGTCACACCGTGACAAACGTAGCCAGGTGGTGTACAACGAAGATTTCCTGGGATAACCTGGGAACCCGAGATAAAAGGAAGAAACAACAAAGATTGAATGACTGTAAAGAAAGCAAAGCCATCCCTCTTGAAAGGAGGTGGCTCGGATTTGTCTCGTGTTTTTTTTGTATGGTCCCCTTTCCCCGCCCCTCACTACCTCCTCATTCTCACTTCGTCACCTCGCGAATGTTGTGTAAATTAATTTTAAGAGAGTCGACTTTTCCAAGTCCAACCTCCACATTTCCATCATAGCTCCGATTCTCAATTTTCACTCGAGTGAGAGCCAGAGGATACTTCCTCAGTTTTAAATACCTGACCACCAGATCCACCAAACAATATCACCCGGCCCATCCCAACCGCAACCTGAATAAGAATTGTACAATCAACAGTGTCCCATGTGCTTGCCTGAAAATCTCCTTGGCCTGCCACCTTGCCCAGTGAAGCTGTGGGCCCCAGGATGTGGGAAGAAGTGCTCCCTCACATCACCCTGAACTGCCTGCCTCTTTTTTTAAGTTCCTACGCCCTTATTCTGGTCTCCCTCTGTCAGAGGAAATAGTTTCTCTCTAACTACCCCATTAAATATTTTAATTATCGAAGGCACCTCAATTGGATCGCAACCTTACAGAAGGGTTTACAGGCCATTGAGTCCAGCAGCTCCTCCCTGCAGCATATCCATCTCACCCCGTCAGCATATCCTTCTATTCTTTTCTCCCTCATGTGCTTATCCAGATTTCCCCGGAACCCATTCTGTAGCCCGTACCTCAGCTACTCCTGTGATGGCAAATTCCACGTTCACCGCTCGCTGGGAAAGAAATTTCTCCTCGGTTCCCCATTGCATTTATTAGTGTCTATAGTAATAGGACTGGAATAATCTTCACTGCATCTACCCTACTTAAATCCATTTGTGGTCTTCAAACCTTTATAAGTTAGCCCCTCAGCCTCTCTTTTCCAAAGAGCTCCTGTCCGTTTTGCCTTTTCTGGAGGCTATAACCTCTCGTTCCTGATGTCATCTTTATGAACTGTTTAATGCAATTATGCCTCCCTATCCTTTAAGCCTCGTCTTTGTGAACCTGCCCTCATAACGGCACAGAGGCTAGCACTGATGCCTCACAACGCAAGAGATGTCAATTCCAGCCTTGGCTGACCTTGTAGCGTCTGTACTTTCTCCCCATGTCTGCATGGGCTTCCTCTGGATGCTTCGGTTTCCTCTCACAATCCAAGGAAGTGCAGGTGAGGTGGATTGGCCATGCTAAATTGCCCCTTTAGTGTCCAAAGATGTGTAGGTTGTGTTGAGTTATGGGGTTACGTGACAGGAGATAGTGAAAATACTGTAGAGTGCACAACTATCCAACTGATGTGGCATCCTTGGCACACGTGGGCCCTGCCCTTGCTGCTTTGGCTGCATCACTGCTGTCTGGGTTGAGAAGTGAGATTTTATCTCGCGGAGGGAGGGGATGAACAGTTGGAACTGTGGGGGGTGTCCAGATTTTATCTTTGTGGTTCACCTCCTCTCCATCCCCTGTAACATTTTCTCCCCCAACCACAAACCAAAGATTGCAGGCACTCCTATCAGTTGCCCACAGGTGTTACAGTCTCACGACATTTAGATGAAATAATGGGAGCCATTCAAGTGTCATAAAATGAAGTAACCATTTGCAAATCTGGAATCCTGCTCGGAATATTTTCTTTTTCCCCAAAATATCTGACTGTAAATAATGCATTATTTGTTTTTATTAAATGAACCGTTGGAATGTTCTATCAATGTGTGGTTTGCTGTACATGGCAATCTATGGGTAAATGTGATAATTGTACATTCATCTTCAGTGCTGCCACTGTTAATGCTGTTGAATGCTGCATTGGTAGCTGGCAAGTGCTTGGTATAGAATTCGGAACTGGGATTGTGGGTCCTTGCCCGGATGAGTGCAAGAGAAGCTCAACGCCATTCAGAACAAAGTAGCCTGCTTGATTGGCACTCCATCTACCACCTTCAACATTCACACCAACGATGCACAGTGCCAGTAGCGTGTAGCATCTACATGATGCACTGCAGCAACTCACCAAGCCTCCTTTGACAGCAGCTTCCAAACCTGCGACCTCTACCAGATAGAGGGACAAGGACAGCAAACACACTGGAACACCATCACTCACAGTAACTTCATTGCAATGTTAATGTAAGCCTACATGTGACACTAATAAAGATTATTATTAAACTTGCAACTTCCCCTCCAAGCCTCTCACCATCCTAACTTGGAAATATATCGCCATTCCTTTGCTGTTTCTGGGTCAAAATCCTGGCACTGCCTCCCATGTACCTACACCACATGAATTGCAGAGCTTCGAGAAGGCAGCTCACCACCAATGTCTCGAAGACAGCATGGGATAAATAATAAATGCTGGCCTAGCCAGCAATGCTCACATCCCATAAATTAATTTTTTTAAAGTCAGCACTTGAAGCTGGCAGTGTGATGTATCTGGAACTCACCTCAACTGGTACAGGTACTGTGGTTGAAGAAATGTTAAAATGCTCAACAAGGAGTAGCAGTTTCCTCCGGTTCTGAAGATTCAGGGCCTATCCAGTTAAAAGCATGCCCATGGTTATCAATGGAGAGATGAAAATCAGGGACGTGAAAGAGGCCAGAATCGGAGGAACACCGAGATTTTGGAGGATTGTAGGGCTGAACAGATAGGACAGGCCCACAGAGAAATGAGCAAAAGAGGATAAAATGTGACTACATTGGAGGATCAGTGACTATACAGATAGTCACGGAGGAGAGGTTTGTGATGGCAACTTGTTTTGAAATGAACAGAAGCAGAACCAATCTGCTTTTGCGAGATTTTTGGCAATTGACTCACTAGAGTGTTAATAAGCAGAATTTCAATCAACAACATGATCATCTGGTGGGAAATGGGAACACCAAAGCCCATGGCCCAAATTTCCTCTTTTGGTGGTGGGGGGAGGAGCTGTTGCTGCCATCTGTAACTGTTCATGTTGTTTCCCTTGGGGCTTCTGTTGTGGTCTGACAGGGTGAGAGGCTGTTTCCCCTGGCTCACAATCTAGAACACAGGGGCAAAGTCTCAGAATAAGGGGTCAATCATTTCGGACAGAGCTGAGGAGAAATGTCTTCACTCATAAGGTTTTGAATCTTTGGAATTTCCTATTCTAGATTGCGAATGCTCAGTCATTGAACCCATTCAAGACTGAAATCAATAGATTTTTGATCTCTTGCAATCGGATTATATTGAGAATGAGCAGGACAGTGAAGTTGAGGTAGAAAATCAGCCACAGTGGCAGAGCAGGCTTGAGAAGCTGAATGGCCAACTCCTTTCATGTCCCAAAACACCGTATACATACATATATACAAGCATACAAAACAGGAGCTGAAGTAGGCCATTCAGCCCCTCGAGCCCGCTCCGCCATTCAATAAGACCATGGCTGATCTGTTCACGTTTTGAACTCCACATTCGTATCTACCCCCAACAACCCTTTTGATTCCCTTTCCTGACAAGAAACCATCACGCTCCGCCCTCATAATAAAAAATGACCGTGCCCCTGCCACCTTCTGAGGTAGAGTTTCAAAGTCTCAGAGAAAGGAATTCTCATCTCTATCCTTAAAAAGGCAACCCCCCTCATTTTAAAACAGCGGCCCCCCGTTTTGGATTTGCCCACAAGAGGAAACATCCTTTCCACTCTTTTTTGAAGTGTAATCATTTTTTTTGGTAATTTACAGAACGTGGTAACCAAAATATACTCAACAATCCCAGAAAGAGGACAAAATAGATTTTGGTCAAGCAATAAGTAATGGCTAGAAATCCCGACTTCTCTTCAAAGTAGTTGGCGAATGATATATTTTGTGTGCATTTGAGAGGACAGGGCCTTCAGTTTAACATCTCATTCAAAAGACGACTCTTCCAACAGGGCAGCACACTCTTAATAATGCAGTGGTGTCAGCAAAGATTTTGGCTCATGTCCTTAGAGTGGGTCTTGGAAGCGAGAGTGCTACACACTGAGCCATAGCTGTTACTATAAGAAATTTCCATAGCTCCAGCACAACTCTTAAGGACTCCAACACACTGAAACATCTGGTTAATACTTATTTTTTATTAAATTAAGTCATCAAATAATAAACCCCAACCCTTTACATGCGATGCATATGAGATATAGGTATCAATACTCAAATCAAGAAGTCACAAGTGTGTCGTCTTGGCTGCTTACACCAGCCTCAGCCATGTTAATCAGGCCAAAGTTCCCAAGATGCTCCAGTGTGTCGCAAATTTTATAGGTTGAATTACATGGGACAAAATTGGACACAATGAGCCTTTGTGCGCTTTGCCTATGCTGCTGATATGTGCGGGTAAGATTTGCTGCTGTTATTTACTGGCCGAGCTCACTGGTGTTTTGGGTTGTTGTTTGCAAGAGAGCCCAAGTTCCCTGTAACAGTTCACATATTTACTATATACCCACTATGTTACTCATCTCTCCTCATGAACAGTTAATGGAATAATGTGTCCCATACTGCAGCCCTGGCCTGTCTAGCCATTTCAGATTGAGCACTAACAAGGGGGTGACACAGTGGTACTGCTACCTCACAGCGCCAAAGACCTGGGTTCGATTCCAGCATTGGGTGACTGTGTGGAGCTTGCATTTTCTCCGCGTGTCTGCGTGGGTTTTCTATGGGTGCTCCAGTTTCCTCCCACAAGAGGAAAGTGTGTAGGTTAGGTTGCCATGATGTGGAGATGCCGGCGTTGGACCAGGGTGGGCACAGTAAGAAGTCTTACAACACCAGGTTAAAGTCCAACATGTTTGTTTCAAACACTAGCTTTCGGAGCACTGCTCCTTCCTCAGGTGAATTCACCTGAGGAAGGAGCAGTGCTCCGAAAGCTAGTGTTTGAAACAAACATGTTGGACTTTAACCAGGTTAGGTTGGTTGGCGATATTAAATTGCCCCTTAGTATCCAAAAAGGTTAGATGGAGTTACGGGGATAGGGTGGGGGCATATGCCTAGGTAGGGTGCTCTTTTAGAGGGTTGGTGCAGACTCGATGGGCCAAATGGCCTCCTTCTGCACTGCAGTGTTTCTATGATTGTATGATATATTTTAAGCACATCCTGTGGTATGGAACTGCTATGCTTACGTCCCTGACCTTGAAGATCAAAAATAATGTTTTTCTCAAAATAAATGTTCTTTACTAATAACTTTACGAATAACTTTCGGTCATAATCATCAGTGTTCTGAATAATTACAATCTGTATTTATCCACAGCCAGTTTTCAACCTGCTGCTAGTTATTTTGTTGAAACCTGGACATTCTCCTTGCTCTGATACAACATCCTCTGTCCGCCTATTTAGTCTGATGAACTTTGTTTAATAGCTAATTGCTTCATCAGGTCTCCCATATTATCATAGAGTATCATAGAATTTACAGTGCAGAAGGAGGCCATTCGGCCCTTGGAAAGAGCACCCTACCTAAACCCACACCTCACCCTAACCCAGTAACCCCACCCAATCCAACCTTTTTGGACATGAAGGGCCATTTAGCCAGAAAGGGCCAATCCACCTAACCTGCAAAGATTTGGACTGTGGGAGGAAACAGGCGCACACGGAAGAAACCCTCGCATACACTGGGAGAAAGTGCAAACTCCAGACAGTGACCCAAGCCAGGAATCGAACCTGGGACCCTGCAGCTTTGAAGCAACTGTGCTACCCAATGTGCTACCATAGAAGCATACAGCACAGAAAAAGACCATTCAGCCCATTGCTTCTGTGTCTCTGAGCCTATTCGATACAGTTGCAGCCCCACCCAGCTGCCCCTATACCTGCCCACTCTCCTTATTTCCTTGTGACTCTTGAACTTTCAATTTTATCCTGATTTGGCCTCAAGGGTGTTGGGTGGGGGAAGGATTGCAATGTTTTCTACCCAAATCATGCACTGTATAATTGTGTACCTATTCTCTTAGCACTGCATTATTATTTTTTAAAGTAGCTATATGCAGTTACAGAAATCAGAAGGCAAAGATGCAGAAGGAAAGTTAACAGAATTGAACTAACCAAAACATTGATGTGTCAGCAGTCACTAGAGCTCCCTTTACACTTTAATACCTGACCGTTATTTCTGACCAGGCTCGTAGTTCATGATTTCATTTGATTTAAAGTCAGCCTGCAGCTGATGTCCACATGCTCCTCGAGTAAGTGAACTGCTTGTAGCCTGTGGCATACCCCAACTCAAAGAAACCCATCTGACAAGGACACTGGCCATTGTTAAAGCACTGCCGCAGCCAACAGCCAGGCCTTGATCCCTGTGCACCCTCTAAGGCAGCTTGGCTGTGCTGTCCATATGCAAACACCCTCAAAGTCTCTTTGGGGAGGTTGCCAGTTGCGACTTGCTTCCTTCGGAGGGGAGGATTGTAAACTGGGACAGGAAGGGTGGCCGACTGTGGTTAAATGTCTTCCATTAGTCGGCCAGTGTGGTAGTCACCGCTGTTGTATTATATTGTACATATGGGTTTTACGGTAAGGCCCCTGTACTACAGGTACGGGGGTAGATCCCTGCCTGCTGGCTCCGCCCAGTCGGCGGAGTATAAATGTGTATGCACCCAGTACAGCAGCCATTTTGTCAGCTGCTGTAGGAGGCCGCACATATCTGTGTAATAAAGCCTCAATTACATTCTACTCTCATCTGGTCATAATCGATAGTGCATCAATTTATTACACAGAGATGTGTGGCCTCCTACAGCAGCTAGACATCCATCCTTGTGACGCACTATGCTATTTAGAAAGCAGCAGAGGACTCCATACCCAATTTGATGTTAATTGGCCCTCAACCAAACAGCATTTTTAAAAAAAATATTTGGTTAAATAGAGAAATGTTGAAAGAAAATGACAGAAAAAAACACAAGGTTTCTTTGATTGTCCCGATGATTTTTCTCCAGGGTTTCACACAGCCGTGTCCTCGAGATCGAGCTCCAATTGCTGGAGACTGTGGGCTATTCCTGGGGGGCTGACAGCCCTCAGCGCTGGGCGGTGAGGCGGAGACCGTTCTGAAGGCGGGAACTGGACACGCTCTTTCCACTGTGGCACAAATCCGAAAACTGCGACCGTTTGCAATTTAAAAATAAATTTCCAGAGAAACCATTGCGGCTTTTCTGGAGCGCCTTGGAATGGGCGAAGTGCAGAGCTCGGTATCTGTCAATTCTCCGATTCATTTCTGTCAACCTGGGAGAAAGTGCAGTTGGTAAATATCCACTAAATTTATATTTTAACCCTGAAAGGAATTTTAAAAAAAACCCTCGTGCAACCCTCACATTCAGCTCTACAATTTGGCAAATAGCAGGAAGGGTGTGATTATTAATGAGCTTTGCAAAAACAGAGATGCAGGAAGTGCCCGACTATGACAAGAGTTTCCGAGTTCCTAAAGTTTACCGTTTTTTTTTAAAGTCCTAGCGATGTAGAAAAGTTCGTCATGTTTTTTTTTAAACCACGATTAAGACCAACAACTTTCAGCATAAATGAAGTCTCTTGAGACCATGCTACTGACTCCAGTCTCCTCGCAATCATTAATAATCATCTTTCCAACAACCATCACTTATTGAGCAAGTTACGGATGAGGCTTCAGGGATGGTTTATGGAAGAGAGTCTTCATTCTAATTTTTCTCTCGGTAAGAATTATTGATTCATTTTCTCACATCTTAAATGCGCGCCTTCTCTGAACCACCTCTTGAGAATGCATCTTTTTGGGCAATTTTCAGGAATTATTTGTTGAGGTTGGCGGGGTGGGGGGGGGGGTGGATGGCTGGTGGGGGCTGTTTTTGAACACTGACCGGGGATGTGGGATGGAGGAAGACTCCATTTGGGGCGCAGTCCCAGAGGCACAGGCTGGGGCACGATATTGAATGATCTCTGAATTGAGTGAATTCAATCAGTTATCCCTCCCCCCTCTAATCAGCATTAAATGCTGCCAACTCTGTGTACAATTGTGTTCAAAGATTTGGATGGACGTTGTTTGGCTTTGAATAGGAGATGGTCCCAGTGTAACAAAGAAAGTCCAACAATAGGAAAGATTTAGGAGGACTCCTCTCTCACTCAGTTGTCACGTAATTTTTTATAGTCTTTGGGCAACCACTTCAGCCTGACATATCTGATATGCTTGGCCGGCTTCAGGTCCCAGCAATACTCAGGCGATAAGAGCTTGGCGGGTTTGTGATCCAGAAAGTAACGGTTTAAATGGCTCTCATCATGCCAGATCGCCTCGACCTTATTACTTTTGTCTCTGATGATCCCCTCCAGGCAGGTCCTGGTCAGGTTTAAAACAAGATCTGGTCTCCCTCCGAAAACAGCCGCGTGGTAATAGAAATCTCCCTCATCCAGCGGGATGTAAGCAGCCGATTTCGGACTGCGCTCATAGGTGAATTTGTTTCGGTTGGAGGCGAAGAAGGCAGAATGGATCTGAGCCACTGAGTCTGCCAAAGCCTCCACCCCGAAGCGCCCCACAAACACCTGGTCGACGTCGAAGCAGAAGAGGTAGGTGACCTCGAAGCGGATCTGGTCCTGGATGAGATCGCTGATTTGCTGCATCCGCATCATGCTGATGTCCTGCCAGCGGGATTGCCTCGGGACCTCGATCACGGCCAAGTTCCGCCCAGGAGACAACTGCAGGACTGGCACCTTGCTGGCAATGTCCACCATCACATAGTAGATGACCCGGTGCCCCTTCATGAAGTGCTGTTCCGCCGACTCCAGGAAGTCCTTCAGATACCTGTCAAGGTACCTGATGAAAAAGACAATGAATGTCAGTGAACTTACTTTCATTCAATAGGCCATTCGAACACAGACAACTGTTCATTTTACAAAATGTTGTTGACACCGGGAAATCAATTTCAAATTCACACTCAGGAAGAGTGAGGTCAGGAGATTTGCCGCAGGGAAAGATGATTTCTCCTATCAAAGGAGAACTGGATAAATATTTGCAAAAAAGGAAGATATCAGGAGAGGGTGTAACATTGGGATTAGTTTGGGATTGGGATAGAGAGAGCAGGATAGTGGGATTAGTTTGGAATTGATACGGGGATATGGAGAGACAGTGGAGCAGTGGGATTAGTTTGGGATTGAGACAGGGCTATGTGAGAGAGAGTGGGGCAGTGGGATTAATTTGGAATTGATACGGGGCTATGGGGAGACAGTGGAGCAATGGGATTAGTTTGAGATTGAGACAGGGCTATGTGAGAGAGAGTGGGGCAGTGGGATTAATTTGGAATTGATACGGGGCTATGGGGAGACAGTGGAGCAGTGGGATTAGTTTGGGATTGAGACAGGGCTCTGGGGAGAGAGTGGGGCGGTGGGATTAATTTGGGATTGATACACGGCTATGGGGAGAGAGTGGGCCAGTGGATTTGTTTGGGATTGACATGGCTATGGAGAGAGAGTGGGGTTGTTGGATTCGCTTGGGATCGAGACAGGGCTATGGGGAGAGGGTGGTGTTCTTGAATTCCCTTGGGATTGAGAGGGCTATGGGGAGAGAGTGCGGTTGTTGGATTTGCTTGGGATTGAGCACAGTAAGAAGTCTTACGACACCAGGTTGAAGCCCAACAGTTTTGTTTCAAACACCAGCTTTCGGAGCACTGCTCGTTCCTCAGGTGAATGAAGAGGTATGTACCAGGAACATATATATAGACAAATTCAAAGATACCAGACAATGCCTAGAATGCAAGCATTTGCAGGTAATCAAGTCTTTACAGATCCAGAGATAGGGGTAACCCCAGGTTTGGGGGGGGGGGGGGGGTGAATGTAATGCGACATGAATCCGAGGTCCTGGTTGAGGCCGCACTCATGTGTGTGGAACTTGGCTGTAAATTTCTGCTCGGCAATTCTGCGTTGTCGTCTGTCCTGAAGACCGCCTTGGAGAACGCTTACCCGGAGATCAGAGGCTGAATGCCCTTGACTGCTGAAGGGTTCTCCGACTGGAAGGGAACATTCCTGCCTGGTGATTGTTGCGCGATGCCCATTCATTCGTTGTCACAGCACCTGTATGGTCTCGCCAATGTACCACGCTTCGGGACATCCTTTCCTGCAGCGTATGAGGTAGACAACGTTGGCCGAGTCGCACGAGTATGTACCGCATACCTGGTGGGTGGTGTTCTCACGTGTAATGGTGGTATCCATGTCGATGATCTGGCACATCTTACAGAGACTGCCATGGCAGGGTTGTGTGGTGTCGTAGTCGCTGTTCTGAAGTTCTGAGAAGACTCGGCCAATGTTGTCTACCTTATACGCTGCAGGAAAGGAAGTCCCGAAGCGTGGTACATTGGCGAGACCATGCAGACGCTGTGACAACGAATGAACGGGCATCGCACAACAATCACCAGGCAGGAATGTTCCCTTCCACTCGGGGAACACTTCAGCAGTCAAGGGCATTCAGCCTCTGATCTCCGGCTAAGCGTTCTCTGAGGCGGCCTTCAGGACGCGCAACAACGCAGAATTGCCGAGCATAAATTTATAGCCAAGTTCTGCACACATGAGTGCTGCCTCAACCGGGACCTGGGATCCATGTCACATTACATTCACCCCCCACCACCTGGCCTGGGCTTGCAAAATCCTACCAACTGTCCTGGTTTGAGATAATTCACACCTCTTTAACCTGGGGTTACCCCTATCTCTGGATCTGTAAAGACTTGATTACCTGCAAATGCTCGCATTCCAAGCATTGTCTGGCATCTTTGAATTTGTCTATATATATGTCCCTGGAACATACCTCTTCATTCACCTGAGGAAGTAGCAGTGCTCCGAAAGCTAGTGATTTGAAACAAACCTGTTGGACTTTAACCGGGTGTTGGAAGACTTCTCACTGTGCTCACCCCAGTCCAAAGCTGGCATCTCCACATCTTGGGATTGAGACAGGGCTATGGGAGGAGAGAGACGGGCAATGGGCTTTGTTAGAGTTTAAGACAGCGTGGGGGAGGGGGGGGGGGGGGGGGGGAGATGAGTGGGATTAATGTTGGGATTGATGTAGGAATGTGGGTTAAATATGAATCCATGCAGTGAGCATTCACATTGGACAAATTAGAGAATGCTGGAAATGCAAATCTGACAGTTCATCTCTCTTTCTATCTTACCGTCCAATGGCAAAAACAGTCAGGCCAATCACTGCCTTCTTTTTCCTGTAGAATTCATCACGTTCCACCGGGTTAAAGGTCCCCTCCCACATAATAGGAGCTCCCCAGGAGGTCAATGTCTGCTGATCAGTGACGGCACTTTGAAGAAAGCAAAGGTGTTAGTAGCCGTGCTGTAGGGAGGGGCCCTCGCCAAGCAATGCTTTCTCTTAATGCTGTCCAAAGTCTTAAACGTAGATTCCTAATTATTTCAAAGAACGAATCACGGTAAAAGTGTCTAAGCGGTGTCCAATTACCTCAAAGTAGGTGTCTCAGCACGAGCGCATTCTTAAATATCAAACAGCCAAAGGAAATTGTAAAGGATCGTGGTTGACAAGATATTGGATATTAATTTTTGCTGTGAAGATCAGCAAAGCTAATGAAATAAGGCTCCCAAAAAGAAAAACAAAATGAAACATTGTGTGGGAACGGTAATGTTACTGGACTAGAAATCCAGAGGCTCAGAGGAATTCTCTAAAGGCATGGGTTCAAGTTCCACCAAGGCCGCTGGGAGGTTTAAAATTCAGTAAGTCATAAGTTACTCTGAGTAATGATGATCTTGAAAGGGTATGTGATTCACTAATGCCCTTCACGGAAGGAAATCATACCCACTCTGGCCTTCAGATGCCCACAGACCAGCAGAAATTTGGTTGACTCTTAACTGGCCGAGCAAGCCACTCAGTTGTATCAGGCAGCTGCGGAACAGTCCCGTCGGTGTCCCAACACCCATGAACTGCAGTGGTTCAAGAAAGTAGTTCACCATCACCTTCCCAAGGACAATTCGGAATGGGGAATTAGCACTGGCCTTGCATCACAGGATCCATCTGAATAGATGAAATAAGTGCAGAAGTAGGCCATTTGGCCCCTCAAGCCAGCTATGCCATTCCATATAATCATGCTTGATAGGTTGGTGTTTCAAGTATCACATTCCCCATCTACCCCCAATAACCTTTGATTGCCTGACAAGAATCTATCTGTCTCTGCCTTAAAAATTGTCAATTACTTAGCTTCCAGAACCTTCTGAGGCAGAGCGTTCCAATGTCGCACAACCCTCTGAGAGAAGAAATTTCTCCTCATCTCTGTCTGACAAGGGCGACCCCTAAGTGATCTTATTCACTTCAATCGAATCACCCCTCACTCTTCTAAACTCCAGTAGAAATAAATTCAGTCTATCCAACCGTTGCTCATAAGACAACCCGCTCATCCCAGGTCTCAATCTAGTAAACCTCCTCTTAACTGCTTCCAATTGTTCCTGAAAGGTTGACAGATTTCAGCAATGATGCTAAACGGCTTGCTGACAGTTGATTTACCGATTTTAAGATTAACAATGAATTCATCTTTTTATGCTATTGATACATTTGCTGCCATGTAAACTCGAAAGGGTGTTTTCCTTTAGATACAATTGGTTCACTTTTATTTCAAGGCTTAATGTTTATGCTGGGTCTTGTGGTGATATGCCTGTGGGCTATATCATAGATGGATGGTGTGTGACCTCCAACCAACAGGTGGCGGTGAAAACACACCAAGCGGTCGCTAGACCAAGGTCATGTGACCAGGGACTCCCCTGTAAGGAGAGACACATCCGGCCATCTTGAGAAGAAGATTGAGAGGGTAATAAGACATACAAGCGACTGGTCGGTGCTAGGTGCAGATTCCAGAGGAGGAATAAGCAGACTCCATGATAATGTGCTCTGTATCAGATTGCTATCTTACCACATGCGACTCAATAAAAGCTTCTGATTTGGACAAGTCAAAGTGTTTTATGGATTCCTTTGTAAGGTAGAAAGGACCAAATACAACAGGTCTGTTCTTTATCCTCAAATTTTGAAAGCTGCATTTGGTTTCAATTCTAAATTTCCTGATTTGAATTTGTCTCTTTACATTCTGTTAATTTTCAGCCCAATTGGTTGCTTAGAAACACTTGTTAAAAAAATACTCTTCGTAAAAACTGAGCCACACTCGCATGGTATCAATAATGGATGAATAAAATTGTAAACATTTGAAATGTATGGACGCTATGAGTTAAGCTTTCATTGAATGGCAGAGCAGACCCGATGAGCTGAATCACCTACTTCTACTCCCACATCCTCTGAACAAAGAACAAAGAAAAGTACAGCACAGGAACAGGCCATTCGGCCCTCCAAGCCTGCGCCGAACATGTTGCCCATCTAAACTAAAATCTTCTACACTTTTGGGGTCCGTATCCCTCTATTCCCATCCTATTCATGTATTTGTCAAGACGTCTCTTAAACGTCACTATTGTACCGGCTTCCACCACCTCATCCGGCAGAGAGTTCCAGGCACCCACTACCCTCTGTGTTAAAAACATCCCTCGCACATCTCCTCTAAACTTTGCCTCTCGCAACTTAAATGTATATCCCCTAGTAATTGACCCTTTCACCCTGGGAAAAGCTTCTGACTATCCACCATCCAAGCCCCTACACTGGTTTTTAGGTCTCTTCATGCTCAATGAAAGATAATTGATTGGTCAATCTTCAAAGGGAAAAAAACATGCATGATTTGGGTGGGGGAAGGGATTGAAGGGTAGTCAGGGGCTAAGTGGCCCAGAAATAGGAGAAGACCAGTGGTTCATTATTTTTCTCCTTGGCCCTGCAAAAGAGGTGAACATTGAAGTAAGGTGAGAACCCTTAATATCAATGCAGCATTTGACACATCTTGGCATCAAGGAGCCCAACTGAAGTCAATGGTACTCATAGCTGAGTCAATAACTCCATTGGTTGAAGTCATACCTAGCACAAAGGAAGATGGTGGTGCTTGATGGAGGTTCATAGAATTCATAGAATCCCTACAGTGAAGAAGGAGGCCATTTGGCTGAGCGAGACTGCACCAACCTACCTCGGCTCACTCCCCATTCTATCCCCATAACCCATGGGCAACCCACCTAACCTGCACATCTTGTACACTAAGGGGCAATTTAGCATGGCCAATCTATAACCTGCACTGAGGGAAGAAACTGGAGCACCGGGAGGAAACCCACAGGGAGAACATGTAAACGCCACACAGACAGTCCACCAAAGCCAGAATTGAACCTGGGTCCCTGCCGCTTTGAGGCCGCAGTGCTAACCACTCTGGCACTGTGCAGCACAATCATCTAAGTTCCAGGACATTATTCCAGGAGTTCTTCCGGGTAGTGTCCCAGGCCTAACCATCTTCAGCTGCTTCATAAATGACCTGTCCTCCATCATAAGGTCAAAAGTGGGGATGTCCACTGATGATTGTACAATGTTCAGCACCATTCGCTACTCCTCAGATGCAGAAGCGTTTGTGCCCAGAAGCAGCAAGCCATGGACAGTATTCAGGTGGGTTGATAGTTAGCAAGTAACATTTGTACTGCACAAGTGTCAGGCAGTGACCATCTCCAATGAGAGAGACTACAACTATCTCCCTTTGACATTCAATGACATTACCATCGCCAGATCATCTACTATTCCAGGGTTACTATTGATCAGAAGGTGAACCGCACTAACCATATAAATACTGTGGCTACAAGGGGAGGCCACAAGAGCAAGTAACTCACCCCCTGAGACACTAAAGCCTGTCCAGCATTTCCAAGATTCAGGATTATGATGGAATAGTCTCCACTTGGCTGGAAGCTTGACACCATTCAGGGCAACGCAGCCCACCTGATTGGCACACCATCCACCGATGCACAGTGGCAGCAGTGTGTACTATCTACAAGATGCATTGCAGGAATTCATCCAGGATCCTTCGAAACTGCGATCTCTACCACTGAGAGGGACAAAGGGAGCAGATGCAGGTGAACACCACCACCTGGAGATTCCCCTCTCAACCTGACTGATTTGGAACTATATTGCTGTTCCTGCACTGTCACTGAGGCAAAATCCTGGAATTTCTTCTGAACAGCACTGTAGGTGTACGTGCACCAGTTGGACCGCTGCGGTTCAAGAAAGCGGCTCACCACCACCACCTACTCAAGGCATTAAAAATTCTGGCTTAGCCAGTGATTCCCACATCCTATGAAAGAATTTATAAAACAATTGATCTAATTTTCAAAAGGCCTTCATTAGGTTCCGATAATAGATGAATGGATAAGCAGCAGAATGTGGATTGCTACTTTGCTTCAACGTAGAAAGCGGTGAATGTGAGTAAAAGGAAGTTAATCGACTGGCAGAGGTGGCATGTGGTCTTCCATGAGGATCTGTGCTGGGACCACCGCTGTTTGCAATTTACACGAACAATTTGGATTTTGGAATCGAAAACAGGGCGGAATTCTCTGGCCGTTCACTGGTAAAGTGATTGCCTAGTCCTGCCAGCAGATAACTCCTGGCGGCAGCGTGGGGCGTCAGTGGAAATGTCCATTAACACAGCAGCGGGTCAGAGAATCCCCCAACCAGCGAACAGCGCGCTGCCCCCCGCTGCCAAGAAACATGTGGCTGGAACCCTGCAGAATCCCGCCAATAATTTTAACATTTTCAAATGACACCAAAATTCGGAGGAGATGGTTAATGCAAAGGTTAAGCTATAGAAATTACAGCACAGAAGGGGGCCATTCAGCCCATCTTGTCCATGCCGACCCAAAGACACACAGGTGCCCTTTCTAATCCCACCTTCCTGCACATGGCTCATAACCCTGCATCTTACAGCATTTTAAAGTACAGATCCAGGTGCTTTTTAAAAGAGTTTAGGGTCTCTGCCTCCACCATCGACTCAGGCAGCGAATTCCAAACACCCACCATCCTCTGTGTAAAAAAGATTTTCCTCATGTCCCTTATAATCCTTCTGCCACTTAGCTTGAATCTATGATCCCTGTTTTTTTAACTCTCTGCCAAGGGAAATATGTTCCTCCTGTCTATTCTATCTCTACACCTCACAATTTTCTTTACCTCAATCATGTCACCCGCCAGCCTTCTCTGTTCCAAGGAAAACAAACCTGACCTCTCCAATCCTTCCTGGTGGCTACAATTCTCCAGTCCTGGCAATACTCTTATTTTTTTTTTTTAAATTTAGATTAGCCAATTATTTTTTCCAATTAAGGGGCAATTTAGCGTGGCCAATCCACCTACTCTGCACATTTTTGGGTTGTGGGGGCGAAACCCACGCAGACACGGGGAGAACGTGCAAACTCCACATGGACAGTGACCCAGAGCCGGGATCGAACCTGGGACCTCAGCGCCGTGAGGCGGTTGTGCTAACCACTAGGCCACCGTGCTGCCCTCTGGCAATACTCTTATAATTGTTCTCTCCACTCTCTCCAGAGCAATTACTCTCCTTCCTTAATGTGGTGACCAGAACTGCACACAATACTCCAGTTATGTCCTCACCAGTGTCTTATACAATTCCATCATTATATCCCTATTATAGCTCTGCCAATGGAGCAGAGCATTCCATATACCTTCTTTACAACCTTATCTACTGTACTGCTACCTTTAGGGACCTGTGTACTTGCACGCCAAGATCATAGAATAGAATCATAGAATCCCTACCATGCAGAAGGAGGCCATTCAGCCCATTGCGTCGGCACTGAACTTCCGAAAGAGCCCCCCACCTAGGCTAACGCCCCCACCCTATGTGTGTAACCCCACCTAACCTTTGGATACCATTTACACCACTAACCTACCATCTTTGGACTGTGGCAGCAACCAGAGCACCCGGGGAAAACCCACGCAGACACGGGGAGAACATACAAACTCCACAGAGACAGTCACCCAAGGTGGGTCCCTGGCACTTTGAGACAGTAGTGCTAATCACTCTCATTTCAACTACCTTTCAGTATATTCACATTTATTGTGGATTCCCTTTTACTGTTTGACCTCACACTTATGAGAGTTGTCCTCCATTTGCCACTTTCCTACCCACTCCACCAACCCATCTGTATCATTTTGGAGCTAACAGCTATCCTCTACAGTCAACATCCACTATACAACCAATGGGGCAGTACGGTGGCCTAGTGGTTAGCACAACCGCCTCACGGCGCTGAGGTCCCAGGTTCGATCCCAGCTCTGGGTCACTGTCCGTGTGGAGTTTGCACATTCTCCCCGTGTCTGCGTGGGTTTCGCCCCCACAACCCAAAAATGTGCACATTAGGTAGATTGGCCACGCTAAATTGCCCCTTAATTGGAAAAAAAAAAATTGGGTAATCACTATACAACCAATTTTTGTGTCATCTGCAAATTTCCCAATCATGCCCCCCAATCATGTCCAAATCGTTAATATATAAAATAACCAGCAGTGAGGCCTGTGGAACACCACTTGAGACAGCTATCCATTCGCAAGGGCAGCTATTGACTATTACCCTTTGCTTTCTGTTACTAAGCCAACTTTGTATCCAATTCCCCACATTACCCTTGTCTTATGGGCTTCTACTTTTTTGATGAGTCAGCCACTACATTGAACAACTTCAGCTCCACCCCACCGAGTCCCATTTGTTTCCATCCCATTTCATTTCAACTGTCTCTTACTATTTCTTTCTTGTCTTTCTTAATATATATAACCCCCCCAATCTTATCCACCTTTCCTTACCCCTTCTTCCCTTTGCTTCGCCTCCCCCCACATCTCCATCTGTCACAGTTTAGCCTCTGATGTTAGTTTCTCTGCTGTTTGGCCTCAGACCTTTTGTTCTCTCTGGGGACTGCCATTAACACTCTTTTTCCTTGGTATCAATGGCCATTAGCACCCTGTTTCCCTGGGTTTCTGTGGCTATGACATCTTTCATTCTCACTCCACAGTATAAATATTTCCCACTTTCTCTGTCTGTTAGCTTTGACAGAATCATCAGGCTCAAAACATTGGCTCTTTTCTCTCCCTACAGATGCTGCCAGACCTGCTGAGATTTCCCAGCATTTTCTTTTGTGCCATTACATTGATGCTCCTTGTCACTTCCTCAAAGATATCAATTACATTTGTAAGGCATGACCTTTCCTTAACAAAGCCATGCTATCACTGACTAGTCCATGCCTTTCTATGTGACAGTTTATCTGACCTCTCAGGATTGACTCCAATAACTGCCCACCAGAGAGGTAAGACTAACCAGTCTATAATAGTTTGGCATTTACTTTGTACCCTTTTTAAATAATGGAACCACATTTGTATTCCTCCAGTCCTCTGGCACCTCCCCTGTGTCTAGTTAAGACTGAAAAATAGGGCAGCATGATGGTGCAGTGGTTAGCATTGCTGCCTCGCGTCGCTGAGGTCCCAGGTTCGATCCGGCTCTGGGTCACTATCCGTGTGCAGTTTGCACATTCTCCCCATGTTTGGATAGGTCCTCACAACACAAAGATGCGTAAATAGGTGGATTGGCCACGCTAAATTGCCCCTTGGAAAAAAATAATTGGGTACACCAGGAGGAGGCCATTTGGCCCTTCAAGCCTGTTCTGCCATTCATTATGAGCATGGCTGATCATCAAGTTCAATGTCATGATCCCGCCATCCCACCATATCCCTTGATCCCTTTAGCTCCAAGAGTTATATCTAATTCTTTCTTGAAATTATAACATGGCGCAGCGTTGCCAATAGAAGCTGGGAGACCTCGCTCCTCGGATCTACCCGGCTCGCAATGCCTCGCGAGATCACTTTTGAACCCATTTACATATTAAAGCGAGACAGCTAGTTTCACTTTGGTGTGAAGATTCCTGAGTTGCCCGAGGCACTGGGGTCTATCTCCTTCGCCTTGAACATCTTGGGCGAGCGCCTTTCGGTACATCACAAACGGGGACGGAACGGCACTCGTGGAGTTTGGAAGCTCCCAGGTAAATGCTGTTTGTACAGGATGGTATTCTGGCATGGGTGGTGCCACCTGGGCACTCTGGCACTGACAATGTTATCGGGGTGCCAGCCTAGCACCACCGAGGGTACCAGATGGCACTGCCAGGGTGTCAGATTGGCATTTTAGCGGGCTGGGGTGCAAGCGGACTGTCGGTGCCCTGCGCAGGTGTTGGGTTCAGGGGCAGCCAGGGACCCATCGTGCACTGGAGCTTGAGGGGGTCGGGGGTCGCTTCATGGGCTTCAGAGATTGAGATGCCGGCACTGAAGAGTTACAGTGAGCGGAGCTCCTTCGTGTACAGAACGGATCTGTGTGCGGTCTCGGCCGTGTGCTCCCATTGAGGCCTCTTATGAAACCCATAGTTTTAAAGCCTTGTGTCTCTTGACGTGAGCACCAGGAAACATGCAGCTAAACGCGCCAGCTATGGGATTTTGTTTCCATTTAGTTAAACTGTGCCCAATGTTCCTTGTTTCATATCATTCACAGATTTTGAAATTCTGCTTTTACACCAGGCCTGTTAAGCAAGGGGCCAACACTGACTCCCGGAGAGTATTGCATCTATCTGGGTTTGTTCAGGATAAAGACTTGCTGTGTTGTGCATTGTTTCACAGTGAGCAGTAGATTAGGAATACAGTCCATTACATACCTGGAATTGAACCAGGATTGAGTCCCTGAACGGGCATCATTTTTCCTCCAAACAAACTGTAAATTCTTCTTGACGGCCTGTGTCCTAAGGTTGTGATGAGAGAAAAGGCAATGAGATGATGAATGGGTGGCATTAAATGAACTCACTGAATTCTTGCTCATACTATCATACACATAAAATATGGAGCAGGAGTAGGCCATTCATCCCTTCGTGTACGTCTGCCATTTAACATGATCATGGCTGATCGTCGATCTCAATGCCATAACTGAGCATTCTCCCCATACCCCTTGACACTTTTAGAGTTTAGAAATCTATCTATTTCCTTCTTAAATAAATATTCAGTGATTTGGCCTCCACAGACTTATGCGGTGGAGAATTGCACAGGTTCACCACCTTTTGAGTGAAGAAATTTCATCTCACCTGGGTCGTAAACCACCTAGCATCCTGAGACTGTGACCCATTGTTCTAAGCCCCCCCCCCCCCCCCCCCCCCCCCAGCCAGAGAAAACAACATCCCTGCTTCCAGTCTGTACAGCCCTGTCAGAATGTTATACATTTCAATTAGACCCCCTCACATTCTTCTGAACTCCAGTGAATACAGGCACAGTCAACACAATCTCTCCTCATACAACAATCCTGCCACCCCAGGAATCAAACTGGTGAACCTTCAATGCACCCCCTCTGTGACAAGTATTTCATTTCTTTGACGTGTGAAGGATTTAGGTTATTCCGGACCTGATAATACTTTATTAATAACCTATGCTCTAGGTTAACCCATCAAAAGACGGAAATCCGTTTCTCTGCTGAGACTCAAAATAGATCTCACGAAGGGAGAATGTTTTTCCGCATCTCAGACGGTTAAACAGGATTTCAGTTACTTTTTATGGGGAAAGTTCAGATGTGTCACTCATAACTAAATTGTTACCTCTATTGCCGTGGGTCCTAGTCATTTAAGGCTTCCTAAATGAGTGTCCAGGAGTTTAGACTTTGAGAGTAATTCTTACACAGTATAATTTTAATCAAAGTATTTTTATTGTAAAAATACTCCCTATAGATACATACAGAATTGCAGAGTTAAAAATATAAATCAATTACCAGTCTTTAGTTATCTGTTAATAATATAAAATTGTTAACAGTCCTATGTTATCTGCTAACTTATCTCAAGAAAATGAGATATCTGAAACATGGAAAATCCTAAAGTATCTCTCATCAATTTCTAATACATTTCTAAGAAGTTAAACAAAAACATACTTATATAACCATGATGGTCTTTGTTTGATGAGGCAAGCTTGAAGAACAGAGCTTTGATCCACACGCCTGCAGGGGAGAGAAGGTACCTCTCTGCTAAAATGCCCCTCTTTTTATGTACATAAAATTCTCTTATCAGTCAAGGACTGCATCTGTTATCTTGTCACTTATTGTTGGTTAATTACCTATAGCCAAATGGCTAATTGGATGTATTATGATCAATACATATTTTAATGATTGTAGTGACTGTGTAAATGTCAGTAGTCTTAAGATATATTGGCAAAAGGGACTCGTACAGAGGCCTGTCGTTTTTCAGTGTTGTCATGTTCTTTAGATACTAAATCAGACACTTCTTGTGAGGGTGTTATTCTAAGTGTCAAGAGGTATAGTTAGGAAATAATTTGTGTGCTTATTTATCTTACAAATTCCTTGTCCTCATGGTTTGAATACAGATAGGTTCAGGGGAGTGATCCCAAAGAATTTATGGTGTTTTAAGGAAGGTCTTTCTTATCCTGTAATTGTTTGTATTAATGCTTCTTGAAACCAGCTCCGAGTTTCCCCCAGCAGGTCGTAACCTCTACATGACCTTTAGCTAAAGTGGTTTTATTCCACTTTGAATTAAAATGCTTTTTGTATTAATGCCTTATTTTAAACCAAATTCTGCTGCGAATGTGATATTCATCACAGATGAGGAGACCAAGATTCTCCAAAATGGACACCAAATATATTGCAGTTTCACGACGGTGCGAAAAGGGGCCAGCACGGTGCTGGAGCGGTTCACGCCGCTCCAGCCTCCCTTCCCGGCACCAAATGGGCCACGCCAACCTGCGCATGCATGGGGGACTTCTTCAGCGCGCCTGCCCCGACTCAACATGGCGTCGGGGTTCAGCGGCCGGCCACGCAACAAAGTAGGCCTGGGGGGGAGGCCAGCCCGCTGATCGGTGGGCCCCGATCGCAGGCCAGATCCCGTCAGCCCCCCCCCCGGTGAAGGAGCGCTTTTCCCCACCCCGCAGGCGGCCCCCCCCCCGACCTTTCGCGCAGAGTTCCCGCCGGCAGCGACCAGGGGTGAACGGCACCGGCGGGGCCTGCCGTATCCGTGCGGCAGCTCGGCCCATCCGGGCCGGAGAATCGGCAGGGCCGCAGAT
The DNA here is from genome assembly GCF_902713615.1 of Scyliorhinus canicula. Taxonomy (NCBI): domain Eukaryota; kingdom Metazoa; phylum Chordata; class Chondrichthyes; order Carcharhiniformes; family Scyliorhinidae; genus Scyliorhinus; species Scyliorhinus canicula. Next base: position 12,489,049 of record NC_052158.1, on the reverse strand, counting down.
TCCAGCGGCCCGCAGCCGGCGCCGTGTCAAACGCGCTGGCGCAAATGGCGCCGATTCTCTACACATCAGAGAATCGTGCGCCGACGTCGGGGTGTCGTGGCACAGTTGCGGCGATTCTCCGGCCCTGCGCGGGGCTCGGTGAATCGCACCCCAAAACTGCACACACTACTCCCGGTGTGGTCTCACCAAGGCCTGGTACAGCTGCAGTAAGACATCCTTCTTCCTTTATTCAAATTCTCTTGCAATGAAGGCTGACATACTAGTTGCCTTCCGAACGGCTTGCTTTACCTGCATGCTTGGTTTCAGTGTCTGGTGTACAAGGACACCCAGGTCCCTTTGTGTATCAATATTTCCCAATCTATCATTTAAATAATACTCTGCCATTCTGTTTCTCTGTCCAAAGTTACTTGGAAAATATGTAAAAAATAGAAGCAGGGAGTCCATTCGGCCCTTTGAGCCTGCTCCGCCATTCATTCTGATCATGACTGATCATCAAGTTCAGTACCCTGATCCCCAAATCACATTCTCCCTTTGGCCACAAAAACTCTATCCAATTGCTCATTGAAATTACACAACATTAAGCTGCATCTGCAATGTATTTGCCTCCTCACTCAACTTTTCTGAATCACCTTGAAGCCTCATCTTCAACACTCAACACTCAACATCCCACCACGTTTTATGTCATCAGCAAACTAGGAAATATTACTTTTGGTTCCCTCATCCAAATCATTGATGTATGTTCCGAATTGCTGGGATCTCTGCGAAACTACACTAGTCACCGCTGCCACTTCAAAAAAGACCCATTTATTCCTACTCTACTGTCTGTTAAACAATTCTCAATCCATGTCAATAGATGATTCCCAATACTGTGGGATTGAATTTTGCACACTAACCTCCTATGTGGGACTTTTTCAAAAGCTTTCCGAAAATCCAAATGCACCAGGTCCACTGGTTCACCCATATCTATTTTAAAAATTTAATTTCCAAGATGTGGGCATCGCTGGCTAGGCCATCATTTATTGCCCATCCCTAGTTGCCCTTCAGAAGGGCTATTCTACGAATTGCATCAAAAGCTCTAGTCGGTTTGTGATGTTGTACGAATTAGGTAATGGCAAGATGGGAAAACTGGTCAACTACTTCGCACAATGTAAGAAAAGCTGACAAAGCTATTCCAAAATGCCTGACCTCTGTAAATTCTGATAAGGTTAACTCCTCATGACCCAGGGCTGTATGAGTAAGACAAGATAAGGTCAGGGATGAAGGAGTCACTGACCTTTTATTGTTCTATCAAAGGACAAGATAATGGTATGAGTGATGAGACAAAGAGTCCTGGGAGGTCAGCAGGTTGTGCCTGTTTTATGACATTGCTTATGTTTCTACCTCTGTCCGAATTCCTGAGTAAACTGTAGTCACACAATCCTGATAATGATAATGTACTGAACTGATTTTCTGTGTAAGCGCGGACTTGAGGAGGAATTAGCAGTTTGTAACAACTGCTCTCTGAACTCAAGTTGCAGCCAATATTGCATGCAGTCTTTTTGCAAATAAAGACCACTTATTTTGTAGGAACTAACTTTGTTGAGTCTTTCTATCACAGTCAAGAAACAGGAAAAATATTGACTTCTACAGGTTTGTCAAATATGATTTCCCTTTCAGAAATTCAAGTTGACTTTGCCTAATCCCATCTATATTTCCTAAGTGTCCTGTTATCTCATGCTTTATAATAGGCTCTAGCATGTACCCTACTATTGATGTTAAGCTTACCAGTCTGTAATTCCCTGTTTTCACCTTCCCTCTTTTTTTAAGTAGCGGAATTACATTTGCCACCCTCTAATAAGCTGGGACTGTTCTAAAATTTACAGAATCTACTGTTTCCATGGCCACCTCTTTTGAAACCCTGGGATCTAGATTATCAGGCCCTGGGGATGTATCAGTTTTCAGTCCCTTTAATTTATCCAACGCTATTTTCCTGTAATACTAATTTCCTTCAATTCCTCCTTTTCGCTGGACCCTTGATTCCTTTTCTGGGGAGTTATTTGTGTCCTCCTTCCTGAAGACAGAACTAAAATAATCGTTCAATTCCATTTCCTTATTCTCTATTATAAATTCTCTTGTTTTGAACTGTAACATTGCAATGCGCCAGTGCAGTTTTCGGACACCTGAGGAGTAGAGTATTTGAAGACCGAGACGTCAAACCCAGCACCAAGCTCATGATCTACAGAGCAGCCATAGTCCCCACCCTCCTGTATCCATGAGAAAATGGACAATATACAGCAGACACCTCAATTCCCTGGAGAGATATCGCCAATGTTGCCTCTGCAAAATCCTGCAAATCCACTGGAAGGATATACATAACAGTGTGAGCATCCATTCCCAATATCCCCGGTGACGAAGCACTGGTCACGCTCAACCAGCTGTGATGGGTGGTCTACATTGCCCGCATGCACGACAGAAGACTTCCAAAACAAGTGCTTTACTCTGAGCTCTGCAATGGCAAGTGATCACCAGGAGGGCATGGGAAATGCTACAAGGACACTATGAAAACCTCCCTAAATAAAGACAACACCCCCACTGACACATGGGAATTGCTTGCTTTAGAATGCACAATCTGGAGAAAAAGTGTCTGCGAAGGCATCAATCACCTTGAACGTTGTGGGATGAAGCTTGAGGAGGCCAAGCGTAAACAGCAGAAGGAGAGCGCAGAATCCAGAGCATCCCGCCCACCCACCTTATCAAGCACCACCTGCCAAACCTGTGACAGAGTCTGCATTCCAGGATCAGACTGTTCAACCACCCCAGAACCCATCTCTCCTGAATGGAAGCAAGTCATCCTCGACATTGTGACTGCCCCAAGACCTACATTGGCCTTCCCTAATCATTTTCTTTTCATCTACTTTTAGAAGCTTTTACAGTCGTTTTTTATGTTACTCTTATCATCTAATTTCCCTCCTTAAGCAATTTCTTTTTTTCCTCCTTTACTGAATACCGAACTTTTCCCAATCCTCAGGCTTCCACGTTTTCCCAACATTGGTTGGGATTCTCCATTCCCCATTGCTGTGGTCGGGAATTCTGATCGAGCGGAGAATGGAGCATTGACAGAAAAACAGGACTGGTGGTGGGCGCTTGACTCGTTCCCATTCTCTGCTCCCTTGCTGCCGGCCATTGCGGTCTACCCACCCAACACCGGTGGGAAAATGAAAAATAGTGGTCTGCATGCATTAGCATACAATTAATGGACTGACACCATGTTGAAACGCTAAGCATCCGTACAATTTCAGAGAGCAAGACCTTTCAATAGCCTTTGATTGACAGCTTAATGGTTCAGACACAGCTATAAAGTGAGTTTGTTTATTTATCTTTCCCTTTATACTTGAATGCATCCCAAGTACTCTGCTTTGATGCTAACTCCAATGTTTATAAACACTCTTGCTATGATTGTCAGCTCATGACTGTGGTGGTATGCCGAAGATGGAATGTGTACGACCTCCAACCAGCAGGTGGTCGTACAGACACACCATGCCAGGAGTCGGTGCTGGGACCACAACTTTTTACAATATACATTGATGATCTGGAGGAAGGAACTGAAGGCACGATTGCGAAGTTTGTAGATGATACAAAGACCTGTAGAGGGGCAGGTAGTATTGAAGAAGCAGGTGGGTTGAGAAGGGCTTGGACAGGCTAGGAGGGTGGGCAAAGATGTGGCAGATGGAATACGATGTGGAAAAGTGTGAGGTTATGCACTTTGGAAGGAGAAATGGAGGTAGACTATTTTGTAAATGGGAAGATGCTTAGGAAATCAGAAGCACAAAGGAACTTGGGAGTCCTTGTTTACGATTCTCTTAACGTTAATGTGCAGGTTCATTCGGCATTTAGGAAGGCAAATGCAATGTTCATGTCGGGAGGGCTAGAATACAAGACCAGGGATGTACTTCTGAGGCTATATAAGGCTCTAGTCAGACCCCATTTTGAGTATTGTGAGCAGCTTTGGGCCCTGTATTTAAGGAAGGATGTGTTGGCCTTGAAAAGGGTCCAGAGGAGGTTCATAAGAATGATCCCTGGAATGAAGAGCTTGTCGTATGAGGAACGGTTGAGCACTCTGGGTCTGTACTCGTTGGAGTTTAGAAGGATGAGGGAGGATCTTATTGAAACTTACAGGATACTGCATGGCCTGGATAGCGTGGACATGGAAAGAATGTTTCCATTTGTAGGAAAAACTAGAAAAAACTAGAAGACAGAAACTCATACTAAAGGGACGATCCTTTAAAACAGAGATGAGGAGTAATTTCTTCAGCCAGAGGGTGGCGAATCTGTGGAACTCTTGCCGCAGAAGGCTGTGGAGGCCAAATCACTGAGTGTCTTCAAAACAGAGATAGATAGGTTTTTGATCAATAAGGGAATCAGGGGTTATGGGGAGAAGGCAGGATAATGGGAATGAGAAAAATATCTGCCGTGATTGAATGGCGGAGCAGACTTGATGGGCCGAGTGGCTTAATTCTGCTCCTACGTCTTATGGTCTTATGGTCTACGTTGGTCGGATATGACCTCCCCTTAACAAAACTTTGCTGACTTCTTATTTTTTATTACTTTATCAGAGTTAGAAAGCCAGAACTCAGAGTGTGGAAAGGGGCAAACCCATAATCCAGCTTCTTGTCTGCTCTCAAAAAACAATTGAAATTGAATCCAATTCATGGTCCCCACAAGAGAGACGTACCAGATACACCTGACCTGACGCTCATCTTAGCCAAAATGCCGAGAAGCGATATCGTGACTGTTCTTGATTAATCCCTGTCTCTTATGCTTATTTGATATCTTTGAGGAAGTAACATGTGCTGTGGATAAAAGGATTGTGATGTAGTTAGATTTCCCGAAGGCATTTGATAAATTGCCACCTCAAAGGTTATTGCAGAAAATAGAAGTTAATGTTATAGGTGTAAGATACGTGCATGGATAGAAGATTGGTTGGCTAACAGGAAGCAGACAGTAGGTTGGCAATATGTAACGAGTGGTGCGCCACAGGGATCATACCTGGGACCTCAACTATTTACAATTTATGAACATGTCTTGGATGAAGGGAAGATTGCCAAATTTGCTGATGACTCACCGATCGGCAGGAAAATAAGTTGTGAGGAAGACAACGGAGACTGCAAAGGGACATTGATAGGTTAACAGAATGGACAAAGATCTGGCAAATGGAGTAACATGTGGGAAAACGTGAAATTGGCCATTTTGGCAGGAAGAATAAAAAGAAAGCAGAGTACCTGAACGGCGAGATTCATAGATTCAGAGAATTTACAGTGCAGAAGGGGGCCATTCGGCCCATTGAGTATGCTTCGGCCGTTGTAAAGAGCACCCTACCCAAGCCTGCGTATCTACCCTATCCCCGTAACCCCCACTTAACCTTTTTTGGGCAACTGTGGGAGGAACTGTGGGCAGCACGGTAGCATTGTGGATAGCACAATCGCTTCACAGCTCCAGGGTCCCAGGTTCAATTCCGGCTTGGGTCTCTGTCTGTGCGGAGTCTGCACATCCTCCCCGTGTGTGCGTGGGTTTCCTCCGGGTGCTCCGGTTTCCTCCCACAGTCCAAAGATGTGCGGGTTAGGTGGATTGGCCATGATAAATTGCCCTTAGTGTCCAAAATTGCCCTTAGTGTTGGGTGGGGTTACTGAGTTATGGGGATAGGGTGGAGGTGTTGACCTTGGTAGGGGTAGGGTGCTCTTTCCAAGAGCCGGTGCAGACTCGATGGGCCGAATGGCCTCCTTCTGCACTGTAAATTCTATGTAATTCTATGAAACCGGAGCAGCTGGAGTAAACCCACACAGAGCCGGGGAGAACGTGCAGACTCCGTACAGACAGTGACCCAGCCGGGAATCGAACCTGGGACCCTGGAGCTGTGAAGCAACTGTGCTAGCCACTATGATACCATGCTGCCCACTGAAGAATGGTTTCTTGATCATCATTGTATTTTTTTTAAAATTTCAGATATTTATTGGATTCAATTTCCACCATCTTCTGTGGCAGGATTCGAACCCAGGTCCCCCAAATATTACCATAGTGTCTGACTCACCAGTATAGTGACAATACCACTACGCTACCAACTCCCCATTCAGAGATTGCAGAACTCGAAGATGCCGAGGGATCTGGGCATCCTCATGCATGAATCACAAAAGGCTAGCATGCAGGTAACTAATTAGGAAAGCTAATAGAAAGTTATAATATATTGCGAGGGGTATTGAGTAGAAAAATAAGGAGGTTATGTTTCAGTTGTACAGAGCACGAATGGGACTACAGTTGGAGTACTGTGTACAGTATTGGTCACCCTATTCAAGAAAGGATTTAAATGTGTCAGCAGTAATTCAGAGAAGGTTTACCAGACTAATACCTGGCCTGGGTAGATTGTCTTATGAGGAAAGGTTGGCCAGGCTTGTACACACTGGAGTTTAGAAGAATAAGAGGTGACTCGATTGAAACATAGAAGGCTCTGAGGAATTTTGACAGGGTGACTGTGGAGAGGATGTTTCCTCTTGTGAGAGAATCTAGAACTTGGAGGTCATTATTTCAAAATAAGGGGTTGTCCATTTTCTCTCAGTTGGTCGCGGGTCTTTGAAACCCTCTTCCTGAAAAGGCGGTGGAAGCCGAGTCTGAATATATTTAAGGTAGAGATGGATAGATTTGTGGTAAGCAAGGGTGATAGGTTATCGGAGATAATTATCAGGGTGCAGATTTGGTTACTGTCAGATCAACCATGATCTTATTAAATGGCAAACCAGAGTCATGGGAAGAATGGCCTCCTGCTCCTTGTTCCTATGTTTGTATGTATGTTTGTATGTTTATTACCTGTCCTGGCTCACTACGGACTGAGGTGAGTGTTACCTGTGATAGTCTCACTGTGGACTGTGAATTACCTGCTCTTGTCTCACTACAGTCTAAGGTGAGTGTTAACTGTCCAGGTCTCACTGGGACTGAGGTGAGTGTTAGATGTCCCAGTCTCACTGTGAACTCAGGTGAGTGTAACCTGTCCCAGTCTCACTGTGAACTCAGGTGAATGTAACCTGTCCCAGTCTCACTGACACTGAGGTGAGTGTAAACTGTCCCATGTCAACTATCTCAGTCTCACTGGAACTGAGGTGAATGTAACCTGTCCCAGACTCACTTTTGGATTGAGGTGAATGTTACCTGTCCCAGTTTCACTGTGAATTCAGGTGAACATAAGAACTAGGAGCAGGAGTAGGCCACCTGGCCCTTCAAGCCTGCTCCGCCATTCATGGCTGATCTTTTGGGAACTCAGCTCCACTTTCCCGCCCGAACACCATAACCCCTTATTCCTTTATTCTTCAAAAAACTATCTTGAATAATTTAGAGTATCCAATTCATTTTTTTCCAATTAAGTGTCAATTTAGCGTGGCCAATCCACCTACCCTGCACATCTTTGAATTGTGGGGGCAAAACCCACGCAAACACGGGGAGAATGTGCAAACTCCACACGGACAGTGACCCAGAGCCGGGGTCGAACCTGAGACCTCGGCGTCGTGAGGCAGCTGTACTAACTACTGCGCCACCAAGCTGCCCTCGAGGCGAGTGTAACCTGTCCCAGTCTCTCAGGGACGGAGGTGAATGTTACCTGTCCCAGTCTCACTGTGGGCTGAGGTCAGTGTTACCTGTCCCAGTCTCATTGTGTACTGAGGTCAGTGTTACCTGTCCCAGTCTCACTGTGGGCTGAGGTCAGTGTTACCTGTCCCAGTCTCATTGTGGACTGAGGTCAGTGTTACCTGTCCCAGTCTCACTGTGGGCTGAGGTCAGTGTTACCTGTCCCAGTCTCATTGTGGACTGAGGTCAGTGTTACCTGTCCCAGTCTCTCAGGGACTAAGGTGAATGTTACCTGTCCCAGTCTCATTGTGGGCTGAGGTCAGTGTTACCTGTCCCAGTCTCACTGTGGGCTGAGGTCAGTGTTACCTGTCCCAGTCTCATTGTGGACTGAGGTCAGTGTTACCTGTCCCAGTCTCACTGTGGACTGAGGTCAGTGTTACCTGTCCCAGTCTCACTGTGGACTGAGGTGAATGTTACCTGTCCCAGTCTCACTGTGGGCTGAGGTCAGTGTTACCTGTCCCAGTCTCACTGTGGACTGAGGTGAGTATTACCTGTCTTTGTCCCAATGAGAATTGAGCTGAGTGCTACCTGTCTTGGTGTTACTCTGGATTAAGGTGAGTGTAGGTCCACAGACTTCTCTGCCTGGAACCGCGCTCTCCAGATCCCGCGACACGGTCTGTACGTGTGTTCCCTGTGAAGTTTCACTTCTGCATAGATCGTGGACTGAAGGTTTGTCTCCTGTGTGTCTTTACCATACACTAGAGTCATCACCACAGGTACAGCCTTAATCCTGGCGAACTGTTCATGGTCAGGTTTACACATACAGGGAATTAAAGAAATGAAAACTCTGTTTGAAAGGCTACTCACGTTAATTTGGGAGGATGATAGGAAAGGTACACCACAGACAGCACTGCCATAAACAAAAGCACGACAAAGACCATTTGTTTGTTGATATCTAACGTGACCTGGAAGGAAGAAAATCTTTAGATCAATTACAGTTCAACTGAGGCTGATCGATCAATAATCAATGGACAGTCTTCTTATGGCAGTGCCTTTACCTGGGATGGAGAGTGGAGAGTTAGTAGCTGGCTAAAACTGGTTCGAGAAAGAGGAGAGGCTGAGAGTATTAAAACAGGCCTCAAACGTGCAGTGTGCATGGAGTGGCCACTGCAATGTGAGAATGTGGAGTTAAGGTAAGTGATTTGAATGGAGTAGGGTTGGGAGGCATTAGAGTGTCTTGTTTCTCTTACCACATCCACAAAAGCTAGTGTGAAAACTAAACATCAGTAGTAAAATTAGAAACAATTGGAAATGTAATTAAATAAAATAAGGGTGGAGGGCGAGGGGATGTGTTGTAGCTGCAGCCTGTGGGAGCTGGTGGAACTCATTGTGATTCAGAGCGATCACATGTGCAGCAAATGTTGGTTGCTCGAGGAAGAGCGGCTCAGAGTTAATGAGCTGGAGCCTGAGCTTCAGACATTGCGATACATCAGGGAAGGGGAGAGTTACCTGGACACTGGGTTTCAGGAGGAAGTCACACCCCTTAGATTCGGTCAGTGGTCAGGGACAGGAGGGTGCGACTACAAGTGAGGCAGGTAGAGGGATCCAAGAGGTAGCACTGGAGGAGCCTCAGCCCCTGCCCTTGTCCAACAGGTTTGTGGTTCTTGCTCTCTGTGTGGATGAGAGCGGGACTGTAGGGAGGATGGGTAAACTGACCACAGCAACATGGTACAGGGCGCTATTCAAGTCAGGGGAGAAAAGAGAAATGTTGTAATCGGGGTAGTAGAGTCAGGGGAATAGACACTGTAGTCGGGATTCAGAGTCCCGACGGCTGTGTTGCCTGTCCGGTGCCAGGGATCAGAACATCTGCTCTGGGCTGGAGAGGAATTTGCAGTGAGAATCATAGAATCCCTACCATGCAGACGGAGGCCATTTGGCTCAATCATGTCTGCACCCACACTTCGAATGAGCACCTAGCCCATTTACAAGCGTCCATCCCTACCTATCACTGTAATCCAATAACCTAATCTGCACATCCCTGGACATTAAGGGGCAATTTAGCACGGCCAATCCATATAACCTGCACATCTTTGGATTGTGGGAAGAAACAGGAGCACCCTAAGGAAACCCAAGGACACGGGGAGAATGTACAAACTCCACACAAACAGTCACCCAAGGCCAGAATTGAGCCTGGGTCCTGGCACTGTGCCCCGTGAGATGGGGAGATCCCCTCATCGAGGATCATGTTGGTACCAATGACAATGGTAGAACAAGGAAAGAGGTTCTGAGCGTTTGAGGAGCAAGGCACTAAATCAAACAACAGGAACTCCAGGGTTATAATCACTAGATTATTACCTGAGCCGCGTGCAAATTGGCACAGGACAGGGCTTTTCAAAGTGCGGGTCGTGACCCATGGGTGGGTTGCAAAGTGTTCGGTTGGGCCTTTTCCATGGTGGTTCTGATAGCAGGAGAAGAGTTCAATGGCTGCTACCTGCCGTGTTATTGATCATGGGGTAACACGGACTGCAACTGGATGCAGTTAGACTGTAAAGCTGACACCAAACTTAGACGTTGGTTCAATAAGATTTATTGAACTTCTGTAACAAGGCACACAGCTTGCTGTGGATTGACACTCTACTACTCTAAGTATACTAACTCTACCTAACTAGACCAGGCTAACCCTGAGCCACGTGTAGAAAGTGCAAACTAATATATACACCCTGACTGTCAATACAGTTGTCACCAGTAGAAAGAGGCAGAGTGCTGATGCCTTGTGTGTTTTATAGTGGGAAGCCCCCCTCTAGTGTTCTGTCTAGTGATTGGTTGTGTTCTGTCCTGTGTGTTGATTGGCGAACATGGGTGTCTATCACTGCCTGTCTTTACCTCATGATATGTATATGTGCATATTATGACACTACCGACTTTTAAATTGAGAATAGTGGCCACTGCCACCTTTTGAATGAAAATAAATGAAGCTGCGTACAGTCTTCCACCCAGAGGTGGCAGCAGTGAGCACTACACTTGACGTCAAGCTATTGGTGCCAAATCACAGAGGTTAGCTGTTTTTCTTTTCTAGATGCTGGCAAGCAAGGCAAGAGGACTGTGAAGTTGGATCATTTACTCAGAAATAAGAGATAGCCAGAGATTATGGGTAAGTTATTAGCTTGGACAGAAGACTGGCTGACAGACAGAGGGTCGGGATAAATGGGTCTTTTTCTGGATGGCAAGATGTAACCAGGCTGGCAGTGCCAAGGTGCTACCCTGACCAGAGGGCAAGCACCTGGGGGCCTCCAATCCCCTGAGAGACCCCCCTGAGTGCCATTCCATATGGTCCCCATTTATGGGCACCTACACTGAACGGCGATCGCCTCAGAGCTCCAAGGTTGTCAGATTGCATGCCTTGGGCAGTGTTATGGGCCCAGGTTTAGAGGGCCCCAAAGTGTATCATGGAGTTCACCTGACCCACAACGTTTAATAGATTGTGGTATGGGGAGCACACGGACCACTCTACAGGTGTGGTACAGCAGAAATGGAAAAGTATTTTTTAAAGCAAAACAATGTTTATTTTATGAACTCGAGTTAACCTTTTTAAAACATACAGTGAACATCTTAGCAACCATCAATTCAAATACAACCCCCAAAGAATACAACACTAAGTAATCCTTAATAACTTCCAAAACAACATCCAGAAGACAAAAGAAACACCTTTTAACAGAAGCACATTAGGTTTACATTCACTACTGAGAACATTTATAATCCTGAAATCACCAAATGATCAAGAGATAGTCTTTTCTTGGCAGAGAGATCAACAGAACACCTGCTCTGTCTGGCTTCAGCTCCAACGCTGAAAATGAAACTAAAACACACCCTGCAGCAAGCAGCCTAAAACGAAAGGAAAAAGATGACAGACAGCCCAGCTCCAACCACTCTCTGACATCACTGCAGTAGTAAACACCCATTTATTTTTTTAAATAAGTTTAGTGTATCCAATTATTTTTTCCAATTAAGGGCAATTTAGCGTGGCCAATCCACCTAGCCTGCACATCTTTGGGTTGTGGGGGTGAAACTCCTGCAAACATGGGGAGAATGTTCAAACCCCACATGGACAGTGACCCAGAGCCGGGATCGAACCTGGGACCTCGGTGCCATGAGGCTGAAGGGCTAACCCATTGCACCACCATGCTACCCCAACACCCATTTCTTAAAGGTACATTTCTTAAACACCTATTTCTTAAAGGTACTCTCACATGACAGTAGATCTCGAGAACGCATATTAGAGTGAGACTAGCTGTCTCACTCTGATATGCAGTTTTGCCAAAAAGTGAGCATCTCCATATTGGTTAGACCGCGTGAGCCATGGTGAGCTGGTTAGATCCAGGAAGAGGGATCAACTGGCATCAGTTGCATTAACCTGCGCCACGTCTTTCGGGCGCAATGCGGATGGTCGATCTCACCCATTGTGCCAATCTTCAATGTGGAAGAAACTAATAACATTCTAAAAATAAATAATCAAGGGGTAGAAGGTGGGGGAAGAAATAAATGTAAGGGCAGCATGGTAGCATTGTGGATAGCACAATGGCTTAACAGCTCCAGGGTCCCAGGTTCGATTGTGGCTTGGGTCACTGTCTGTGCGGAGTCTGCACATCCTCCTCATGTGTGCGTGGGTTTCCCCCGGTTGCTCCGGTTTCCTCCCACAGTCCAAAGATGTGCAGGTTAGGTGGATTGTTCATGATAAATTGCCCTTATTGTCCAAAATTTCCCTTAGTGTTGGGTGGGGTTACTGGGTTATTGGGATAGGGGGAGGTGTTGACCTTGGGTAGGGTGCTCTTTCCAAGGGCCGGTGCAGACTCGATGGGCCAAATGGCCTCCTTCTGCACTGTAAATTCTATGAAACACAATAACAATAATTAGGGAAAAAACTATGAGGGAAACTAATGGGGCCAAAGGCCAGTAAGTCCCTGGGACATGATGGGTTGCATCCAGGATATTAAAGGAAGTAACTAAAGAGATAGTGGATGCACTGGTAGTAATCTTCCAATCGTTAATTCTGGAAAAGTCCCAGAGGATTGGAAAACTGCCAATGTAACATGGTCATTCAAAAAAAGAGGGAGGAAAAAACAAGTAACTATTGGCTAGTTAGCTTAACATCTGCCATTGGGAAAATGTTAAGAGTCCATTATAAAGGATGTAATAGCAGAGCATTTAGAAATGCATTATATAATCAAGCAGAGTCAGCAAGGCTTCATGAAGGGAAAATCATGCCCGACAAATTTATTAGAATTCTTTGAGGTGGGAACGAGCAGGATAGATGAAAGGGAACTAGTCGATGTAATATACTTGGACTTCCAAAAGCATTCAATAAGGGACCACACAAAAGGCTACTTAACATGATAAAAGTCCAATGTTTTTGGGGTCGTCTTTTAGCCGCGATGGCTAACTGATGGAAGACAGAGAGTTGGGAGAAGAGGAGAATTTTCAAGATGGTAACTTGTAACCCATGCCAAAGGGATCCGAGCTGGGGTCACAATTAGACACAATACATATGAATGACTTCTACCAGGGAAGTGAAGGTATTATTGCCAAGTTTGCAGATTACACAAAAATATGTGAGATGAGTAGTGAGGATGACAGAGACTATGAAGGGATATGGATAGTTTTGGTGAGTGGACAAACACTTGGCAGATGTAATATAATGTAGGAAATGTAAAGTTGTACACCTTGGTAGGAAGAATAATGGAACTGAATATTATTTAAATGGAGAAAGACTACGGAAAACTGCCGCAGGGAGGGACTTGTGGGTCCTCGTGCATAATCACAAAAAGCTGACACACAAGTTCAGTAGGTAACTGGGAAGGCAAATGGAATGTTTGCCTTTATTTCAAAGGGAAGAGAGTATTAAAAATAGGAAAGCCTTGCTAAAGTTTAACTTGGCACACCTGGAATACGGTGAATAGTTTTGGTCCCTATCTGAGGTAAGATATACTGGCATTGGAGGCAGCCCAGAGAAGGTTCACAAGGTAGATCTCAGGTATGGAGGGGTTTTCTTGTGAGGAAAGGTTGAGTAGGTTGGGCCTGTACTCACTGGAGTTTAGAAGAATGAGGGTGACCTTATTGAGACATGTTGGATTCCCATGGGGCTTGACAGTGTAGATGCTGAGAGGATGTTTCCTTTTGTAATCTCAGCGTAAGCAGCAGGGCCGGCTCAAGGTACCGGCAACTCGGGCAGTCGCCCGGGGCGGCATGTGCTAGGGGGCACCATCAAGGAGTGCGTGACCGGCGTCAGAGACCCGGCGCCGCATAAAAGACTCGGGTCCCGCGCATGCGCAATTGGGCCGGTGCTAACCAGCGCATGCGCGGTGGCCGCCCTCCCCCAGGCCGCCCCGCACAAACAGGGTGGATGGATCCAGGCTCGCCGGTGGAAGAAAGGAGGCTGCCGACAGAGAGACCAGCCCGCCGATCGGTGGGTCCCGATCATCTACCAGGTCACTCCGGCACCCCCCCCCCCCCCCCCCCCCCCCCGGTGAACGGAGCCCCCTCCCCGAAGGGCGCCGAAATTCAGCTTGCCCGGGGCGCCAGCAACCCTAGGGCCATTTCTGGTAAGCAGTCATCCATTTCAGATAGAATGAGGATAAATTTTTCTCTCAGAGGGTAGTGAACCTGTGGACTTCTTTACCACAGAAATTAGTAGAGGATGGGTGGCTAAGTATGTTAAAGGCTGAGAGGGACAGATTTTTTTAATCAGTAAGGGAATCTAGGGTTATTTGGAAAAGGTGCGAAAGTGGAGTTGAGGGCTATATCAGATCAGCTAGGATCTCATTGAATGGCGGAGCAGACTCGATGGGCCCAGTGGCCTATTCCTGCTCCCACTTCTTATGGTCTTTTGCTGATCAGCCTCCTCACCAAAATTCAGGGTGATATCAGGGTCTCAGTTTTTAATCGCGCCTGAGGGACAGTGGCGTCTGAAAAGGGCAGCACTCTCTCAGGACTGCTCTGCAAGTGTGAGCCAGGATTATGGATCCAAGTCTCTGAAATGGGATTTGAACCCTCAAACTGCTGGTTCAGGGGTGCAAATGCTGAGGATGAATTGTCATGAACAGATAGGAAATATCAAGGCCAGAATGCACCCATTTCAGAGACTTGAGCACGTGAATGGGTCAACAAAATCATTCTGCACTAGTTCTTACAATGGAACAAACAATACATGCAATGTGAGTATGAGAGGCACTCTAAATAGGTTGACTGAACTAAAGAAAGACTTGCTTTTATATATTGCAGCTTTCAGGATCTCAAGCAGTCCCAAATCACATACAAACATATACTATGCAAGTGTCATCATCAGTCCAATATTGCAGCCCCTTTTTATACCCAAGGAGTTTCCTCAAACAGCAATGCGGTAATGACTGGGCGGGATTCTCCATGGCTGAGGCCGAAATCGGCATTGGGCAGTGAATGGGTTCCGATGCCAAATTGCAGCAGGCGCCCATTTGACGCCAAATCGCAATTCACCACCTCGACAGCAGCGTCAATACGGTCCAGAACGCACGTACAGTACGCACTGCGCCTGACCCGGTATTCTCCGGGGCCTCCGTGATTCTCTGCCGCCAATAGGCCGAGTTCCTGACGGAGCGGTTCGCTTGTGCTTTTAAAATTTGTGTAACCAGCATCATGGCTGCTGAGGGAGAGGGAGGGGTTACGGAAAGTGTCCAACACCACCATAGTTTGCTGACAGTTGTGCTGCTGGCCAGGGGGGCTTCTGCCAGGGCCGGGGGAGGAGTAGCTGGGGGGGGGCCAGGAAGTGGGCTGTGGGGTCGGGGTGGGCGGGCACGGAACACCATTGCCGCAGCCGGAAAGGCAGCCACGCAGCTGTGCATGGCGCTGACAGCCCACTGTGAACTCAGGGCCATGTGTTGTATAGGTGTCCACCCAGGCCACCCCCCGAGGTGCCCTCTGGCTCCAGCCGAGCAATCAGCTGTATGGGCACAACCAGTGCCATCTTGTTGTTGGGGATGAGTGTGTGTGGCTGCAGCGTGTCAGCCTGCCGAGTGTCAATCATGGATCCGGTGAATCTTGCACCGTTTTTCATTGGAATCGATTGTGTTCCATGTTGTGCAGGTGCTAGCTCCTTAACAGTCTCTGAATTTGTCCAGGTTCGGCGCCAGCTTTCCTGTTGTGAAGGTCCACGAAACCTGCCCCGGCGTCAACACTTAATCTCAGGAATGGAGAATGTGGTGAATGTATAGTACTAGTAATTCACCAGTGTATTAGTATCATGTTCTGCCATTGTGTTACAGCTATGTTATGTTGTTGACCTTGTGGGCTCCACCTATGGCCCATTGTGTGGCTTCACCCACAGGGGGATACGTTGGGGCATGTACGGGCTCCGCCCATGGCACCTCCCCTTGAAAGGAAGCATAAAGAGCAGTTGATCTGTAGGCGGATCACAGTATTGTACCAGTCGCAGACAGTCACTGTTCTAAGCTGATTAAAACCTCGGTTTACTTCTACTCGTGTTTTTGAGTGAATTGATGGTCGCACCAGAGAATCCAGCCCAGATAATCCATGTTTTCTTTGTAACATTAGTTGAAGACCAACCTTGTCCAATATACCACATTGTCTACCCACATACAAAAATGCCAGAGTTTTGCCTTTTTAATTTCTAACAAGGGGCTTCCACTATGAATGAAAGAATACCTTGGTCCCATTGATCATACTTATCCTCCATATTGCCTGTTATTTTACTACTTGGAGGAATAGGTGTTTTTTAATTTATTCTATCTTCCTCACTGTGCCAATGTTCTGTTCATTCTCATAGAATCCCAGGATGGTTACAGCATACACTATTCAGCCCATTGTCTCTGTGTTAAACCTCAGAAGAGCAATTCAGCCAGAGCCACTCGCCTGCCTTTGACCCATGGCTGTGAAAATTGATCTTCTTGAGATAATGAGGCAATTCCCCTTAGAAGGCTGCCGTGCTCTCTGTCAGTACATTCCTGATCCTAAAAACTCGCTGCATCTCACGGTTTTTCCTCATGTCGACATTGCTTCTTTTGGCAATTACCGTAAATCTTTCTGCCTCTGGTTCTCGATTCTTCTGCTGATGGGAACAGTTTCTCCCTCTCCAGTTGTCCAGACTTCTGTTGATCTTGAACATTAACTACCAGACCTCCTCTCAACCGAAAAAGGCCCCAACTTCCCCAGTCCTGGACACATTCCAGTGAATCTGTACCCTCTCTAATGTCTTCACTTCCTTCCTAAAGTATGGTCCCCAGAACTGGATGTAACACTCCAGTTGAAGCTGAACCAAAGTTTTATACAAAATGAACATATCCTCCTTGTTTTGTACTCTATCCGCCGATTGATCAAATTTACGGTGCTGAATGCTTTAACTGCTTTCACAACCTTTCTATAACCTTCAATCGTTCATTCACCTCTAAGCCCATTTCCCGCTACTCCTGCAGAATTGTACCATTTAATTTACATTGCCTCTCTGCTTTATTCCCGTCAAAATTAATCAATTCACATTTCTTTGCATTCAATTTCATCTGACATTTATCTACCTATTCCCACAACCGACCCACATATTTCTGAAGTTCTGCACCATCCTTTTTCTGGCTCACAGTAGTCCCACGTTTTGCACCATTCATAAATATTGAACTTGTTCCCCGTATAACAAGGTGTAAGTCATTAATATATATCAGGAACAGCAAGGGCCCGAACACCGATCACTATCCACCTTCCCACAGTCCGAAAAACATTCATGACCCATGACTTTGTTTCTTTCACAAATGTTGCTGCTGTCCCTTTTATTCTATGAGTTCAATTCCCGTTGCAGCCTCCCCGAACAGGCGCCGGAATGTGGCAACTAGGGGCTTTTCACAGTAACTTCATTTGAAGCCTACTTGTGACAATAAGCGATTTTCATTTTCATTTCATTTAAGTTCGCAAGCCTGTTGTGTGGCACGTTATCAATAAAGCTTTTTGGAAATCCATGTGCATAACATCAACAGCATTACCCTCATCAATCCTCAATGTTATCTCATCAAAAAACTCAAAATGAGTAAGTGTGATTTGCCTTTAAGAAATCTAGTCTGGCTTTCCTTAATCAACCTGCATTTCCCAAATTAAAATGCGTTTTATCCAAATTGTCATCCTTAAATGCTTCCCTACCACTGAAGTTAAGCCAACTGGCCTATAGTTTCTGGGCTTATATTTTTTGAACAAGGATTTGCAATTCCACAATCCTCCAGAATCACCCCAAGTCTGAGGATGAGTGGTGATGTGACCATCAATTCACTCAGAACACGATTGGAAGTAAACTGTGGTTTTGATAGTCTTACAACTGAGCGTGCCTGCGACCAGAAGAACTGAGGGTAGGCTCACACGGCTGCAGCACTTTATACTTTCGGTAGTGGGAGGGGCTATGGGCAGAGCAGAAGGTGGAGCCCTGTACAAGCTCCTCATTTCCCCCTATGGGCAGAGCTGCGCAACGGCTCACAGACAGAGCCCACAAGGACACAATACCATACAGTGTGAATTACATTCACCACATTCACCCCCTGTAAAAAAAATCAAGTCCGGCGGGGGTGACGGGTCTACAGGTTGAGCCGGTCCAGTGACCGAGTCGTCCTTTGGGATCGGCGGAGCACCGGGGTTGCAGCCTGTTCGGGTGGCGACGGTCGGTGTGGGTATGGGGGTGGACTCCGGGGGTGTTTCGGTCCGAGCTCCATTCCTGACCGGTGCGATGGGCGAAGGGAGGCACAGGGAACTATAGGCGCGGGGACGCAGGGCGTGGGGGGTTGGGTGGGGTGTAGTGTGAGGGGTACCTCGGCGGTGGTGGTGGTAGTGGTGGATCCTGCAGGCGCCAGGTCCCGGAGGGAAACGGTGTCCTGACGGCCTTCAGGGTACTCAATGAAGGCTTAGTGTGGGTTTGAATGTAGCAGTAGTACCCTCTCTACTAGTGGATCCGTTTTGTGTGTCCGGACGTGCTTCCGGAGGAGAACCGGGCCCGGTGTCCTCAACCAAGATGGGAGCGAAGCCCCCGTGGTAGTGTCCCTAGGGAAAACAAATAATCGTTCATGAGGGGTCTGTTTGGTGGCGGTGCACAGGAGGGACCTAATTGCATGGAGCGCGTCGGGGAGGACCTCCTGCCAGTGGGAGGTCAGGAGATTCCTGGACCGCAGGGTCAGTAGGACGGTCTTCCAGACCGTCGCGTTCTCCCTCTCCACCTGCCCGTTCCCCCCTGGGGTTATAGCTGGTAGTCCTGCTCGAGGCGATGCCCTTGTCGAGCAGATACTGACGCAGCTCGTCGCTCATGAAGGACGAACCCCTGTTGCTGTGTACGTAGCTGGGGAAACCGAACAGGGTGAAGACACTGTGCAGGCCTCTGATGACTGTGTGGGTGGTCATATCGGGGCATGGGATGGCAAAGGGGAAGAGGGAGAATTCGTCTATGATGTTGAGGAAGTACACATTTCGATTGGTCGAGGGGAGTAGCCCTTTGAAATCGATGCTCAGGCGTTCAAAGGGCCGGGATGCCTTTACCAGGTGGGCCCTGTCTGGTCTATAGAAGTGCGGTTTGCACTCCGCGCAGATCGGGCAATCCCTGGTGATGGCTTTTACCTCCTCGGTGGAGAAAGGCAGATTTCGTGCTTTGGCGTAGTGGGCGAGCCGGGCGACCCCCGGGTGGCAGAGGTCATCTTGCGCGCTGGTGTATGTGCCGGGGGACAGGGCACCTGGGGGCTCGTTGAGCTTCCCCGGTCGATATATGATTCCTCCACCTCATGATTTTATCGTTTTCTATTTTGCCCCTTTGCGAGTTGTCGAACATGAAGGCAACCGATCTCTGGTCGGTGATGAGGGTGAACCTCCTACCTGCGAGGTAGAGCCTCCAGTGCCGTACGGCTTCCACAATGGCTTGAGCTTCTTTTTCGACTGAGGAGTGTCGAAGTTCCGAAGCGGAGAGGGTCCGGGAGAAGAAAGCTACTGGTCTCCCTGCCTGGTTCAGAGTGGCGGCGAGAGCGACCTCTGAGGCGTCGCTCGACACCTGAAAGGGGACGGATTCATCCACTGCCCGCATGGAGACTTTGGCTATGTCCTCCTTGATGCAGTTGAAGGCCTGACGGGCCTCAGCTGACAGTGGGATGAGTGTGGTCTTAAATAATGCGCGGGCTTTGTCCGCATACTGGGGGACCCACTGGGCATAATCCCAGGCACCTTTTGAGGGCCTCGGGACAATGAGGGAGAGGGAGTTGCATACGGTCCGGGTCGGGGCCCAGGACTCCGTTTTCCATGACATAGCCGAGGATGGCTAGCCAAGTAGTGCGGAAAACGCATTTCTCCTTATCGTATGTGAGATTGAGTTTCTGGGCGGTTGGGAGAAATCGGTGGAGGTTGGTGTCATGGTCCTGCTGGTCATGGCCGCAAATGGTGACATTGTCCAAGTACGGAAACGTGGCCCGCAGCCCGTACAGGTCCACCATTCGGTCCATTGCTCGTTGGAACACCGAGACCCCATTCGTGACGCGAAAGGGGACCCTTAGGAAATGGAAGAGGCGGCCATCTGCCTCGAACGCCATGTAGTGACGGTCCTCCGGGCGGATTGGGAGCTGTTGGTATGCAAACTTCAGATCCACCGTGGAGAATATGCGGTACTGGGCGATCTAGTTGACCATGTCTGCAATTCTGGGGAGGGGGTACGCATCAAGGAGCGTGAACCGGTTAATGGTTTGGCTGTTATCAACCACCATTCGGAACTTTTCCCCGGTCTTGACGACCACCACCTGAGCTCTCCAGGGGCTGTTACTGGCCTCTATGACTCCCTCACGTAGGAGCCGCTGGGCTTCGGCTCTGATGAATACTCGGCTCTGATGAATACTCTGTCCTGCAGACTGTACCGCCTGCTGCGAGTGGCTACTGGTTTACAGTTAGCCGTTAGGCTAGCGAAGAGTGGAGGGGGGTCTATTTTTAGAGTCGCTAAGCTGCATATAGTGAGGGGAGGTAGGGGTCCGCCGAAGCTAAGTGTGAGGCTCTTGAGGTTACATTGGAAATTGAGTCCGAGTAGGAGTGGGTGCAGAGATCGGGGAGTACGTACAGCTGGAAATTAGAGTAGCTGGCGCCCTGAATCGTTAGGGTCGCGACGGTGTGCCCTTGTATTTGGATCGAGTGCGAGCCTGAGGCGAGAGAGATAGTTTGCTGTGCAGGGAAGATGGCAGCGAACAGTGGCTTACGAGGTCAGGATGTACGAAGCTCTCAGTTCTCCCGGAGTCGAAGAGGCATGGTGTCTTTTATCCGTTGATTTGAACAAACATCATCGAGCTCTGGAGGTGCTTCAGACGCGACTGGTCCAACGTGACTGCGTTGAGTTACGGGCAGTCGGCGGCTTGATCAGCAGTGCTGGAGTGGCCCCGTGATGACTGTCCGCGGAGGTCGTAGTCGTCGAGGTGAACATCGGGTGATGGCCAAGATGGTGGCCCCCGTTGATCGCACGTGGCGGGTGATGAAGCAGATAGCGTCCAAGATGGCCGCCCCATGGATCGCACGTGACGGGCGGCGAGGAAGATGGCGTTCAAGATGGCGGCCCCTATGATTCGCACATGGCCGGCCACTTGGGGGCGGATTGCCAAGATGGCAGTCCCCATGAGTCGCACATGTCAGGCCGTGGCGGAGTCGGCAGACACGCTGCAACATTGCGGGGTCTGCGAGTTGGGGGAGCGATTGTTCTGGACTGCGGAGGAGTTAGAGGGTTTGGATTTTGCCAGATTTTGCTGCAGGTCGCGTTGCGGGCCAGGCAGTGCTGCCGTAGGTGTTGGGGTGGGCCACAAAAATGTCACGCTGGCGCTCCATAGTGGGTGGATGGCCACGTGGCGCAGGCCTGGTGCAGTCGCTTGGTCCGCGGGGAATGAGTTTAGACTTCGGAACGCGACCTCCATAGTAGTTGCTAGCGCTACCGTGTTCTCCAAGTTCTGGGCCCCTTTCTCGAGTAGTCGCTGGCGCTCATAGTTAGACCTGAGCCCTGCAATGTATACATCACGGACAGCAAGTTCCGTATGCTGGGAGGCAGTTACAGCCTGAAAGTTGCAGTCCCGAGCAAGGGCTTTTAAGTCATGCAGGAAGTCCTCCAGCGACTCTGAGGGGCGCTGGTGGCGGGTAGTGAAAATGTGCCGCGCGTAGACCTTGTTTACAGGCCGCACGTACAATTGGTCGAGCATAGCAAGGGCCTCAGTATAGGAGTTGGTACAGTTGAGTTGCGTAGAGATGCGATAGCTCACCCGTGCGAGCAGTAGGCTGAGTTTCTGCTCCTCTGTAGTCTCGGAGGTGCTTGATTCAGCCAGGTAGGCCTTGAAACACCGAAGCTAGTGTAGGAAGATTTCCTTCACCTCTGCAGCCTGCGGGTCGAGTTCTAGTCGATCAGGTTTGAGGGCTGATTCCATAATAGTTTTCTTCAAGTTTTCTAAGACTATTAAATTGATGTGACCATCAATTCACTCAGAACACGATTGGAAGTAAACTGTGGTTTTAATAGTCTTACAACTGAGCCTGCCTGCGACCAGAAGAACTGAGGGCAGGCTCACACGGCTGCAGCACTTTAAACGTCCGGTAGTGGGAGGGGCCATGGGCGGAGCCGAGGGTGGAGCCCTGTACAAGCTCCTGATCTCCCCCTATGGGCAGAGCCGTGCAACGGCTCACAGACAGAGCCCACAAGTGGAAAATTATGGCCAGTGCCTCGACAATTTATAATCTCACTTCCTTCAGCATTCCTGGATGCATCTCATCTGGTCCCAATGCCTTGTTAAACTTTAAGTACGGATAGCCTATCCCAGCATTTTCCATACTGGGTTTTCCGAAATGCTGGGGCTCTGTGGGACTCATCCAGGGATTCTGTAGTAGGCCCAGCCATTCTAAATTTGAAAAAAAGCTGTCCTTCCAGCTTGTCCATTCAATTGTCATTTTCACGCTGCATTGGCTGCTGATAAGTATATTTGTCAGCCTATCAGCATCCTATGCTCAGAGAAGCCAGCCTCTGACTGGAGAAACTGGAAATGTCAGGAAACTCAGTATTGAAAGTCTCAAGGGCATGAGGAGAGGCAACTGGACCGACTTGGGAGTGGGGATCCCGGGGCTGAAGAAATGACGTTTTATACCAAAGACAAAATGCTGGAAAATCTCGGCAGGTCTGGCAGCATCTGTGGGGAGAGAAAAGAGCTAATGTTTCAAGTCCAGAGATAATTTTTCGAGTTCATCTGGACTCGAAACTGTCATGATATGCAAACATGCAACCAATAAACACTCAGAACAGGACACAACCAATGGGCAGTCAGGACACTCAGTGGTGGCATCACCACAAGGGGGCATGACATAAACACTGTAAAAAAGATGAGGCACACACACCCTGCCTCTTTCCACAGACAGACATCGAGAGAGTTAGACAGGGTTGATCAGCAGCATCACACCCAGCACGTGGCTTAGAGTTACTACAGTTAGATTAGCAGAGAGTCGAACACATTTGAGAACTGTGTTAATAGTTCAATAAACACGTTGAACTCATTTCAGAGTCTGGAGCATCCTTTAGTTAAGACTGCATCAAGTAGCAGCCTGTGTTATCCGAAGCAGCAGAACACAACAGAAACGTTAGCTCTGTTCTCTCCCTACAGATGCTGCCAGAGCTGCTGAGATTTTCCAGCATTTTCCCTTTTGTTTCAGATTCCAGCATCCGCAGTAATTTGCTTTTATTAAATTATGTCTTATGCTTGTTCCTCATCCAGTTGTGCCCGATGCCCGGCGAAAGAGACACTGAATGTGGTTCATTCATATTCGCCTAACGTTTTGAGGTTCTCTTGCAGATAGATTTGGAATTTGTCAGGTACAAATATTCGGCCCCTTTGAAACTTTCAAGTCAATGGAAAGGTGTCTTCATCTTTTTAAAATTCAATCAGTTGTTTCCAGGCATTTAACACATAGGCCAGATGTTTATGCTCCCAAACCGGTGGTTTTTTTAGGCAGGGGAAGGAGTGTGAAATTGAAGGGACAGGATTTCCTCCGGGTTCCTGCCTGCTATGATTTTACATTGGGGTGGGCAAGGCCTCAGATGGGAAGCCCATCCTTGTCTCACATGAGGCCCTTAAGTGGCCAATTATAAGTTGCATAGGGTCATTTCCTGCCCAAACTCAATTTAAAGGCTGATGGGAGGATTGAACCTATATGGGTCAAAAATGAACAGAATTACATCTCGAGTGGCAACAGTGGATATTACCTGCATCAGAAGCCGTCTTTAAAAGTAGCGCAGCTTCCTTCCCCTCAAAGTCCACTGGCCTCCAGACCTCCTTCCCCCGCTGACCTCTCCCCCGACAACCCATTCGACCCCTTGGTGCTCCTCCAGGACTTCCCTACCCTCCCACTCTGGGACCCCTTAAAATGACCTGGGCATTCAGTGCCCGTGTGCCGTCTCAGGCATCCTCCTGCACTTCTTCCTCAGTCCAGTGAATCGCTGTTGGTACAGGGACCGGAGAGCTGCTGGCCAAACAAATTAAATGGCAGCTCCCCATGGCTTTGCAACAATGGGCTACATTGGACAATGCAATTTTTTAAACAATAGTAATCTTTATTCGTATCACAGGTAGGCTTATATTAACACTGCAATGAAGTTACTGTGAAAATCCCCTAGTCGCCACACTCCAGCGCCTGTTCAGCTACACTGAGGGAGAATTCAGAATGTCCAATTCACCTTACAAGCACGTCTTTCGGGTCTTGTGGGAGGAAATCAGTGCACCCGGAGGAAACCCACGCAGACACGGGATTTGTGTTCCTTAGCTCTAGACTGTCCTTGACCCACCTGGGACATCCTCTGACTCCAGCCCTGCAATGTTTTCCTTAATCTAGAGAGATTAAGATCTCATGCGCTGGCGCACTGCCAGTGAGGGAGGAGATTCACCTTAATGAGGCAGAGACCGAATAAGTGTATTGGGGAATTTGTTTCAAAGTGGGAATTTAGCGCACAGGAGAAAAAAGGTGCTTTAGTTAAGGGTTACTGCAAGAATCAGGAGTTCAGTAAAGGATGGGGAGGAAGTGCTTTTTTTATCTTCTACTCTTTTTCAGCCTCCAGTATTTGATTTTTAGAAGGAGCAGGGAAACCAGGATTACAGGACCATCATTCTATCAGAATTATAAAGTATTGTATTGTTTTATCAGTATTGTAAAGTTTACTAGCAGTGTCAAAATCTACTGGGAGGTGCAGAATTTATTAATTAGAAATTATTGAATTTACAATTATTAATGAATTAGCACATGTTGGAGATGGCAGAGCAGGGGATGTGCTGGGATTACAGGATATGTTGAGTTTCTGGATAGCTGTGTTTCCCAGAACAAACACATCTGCAGTAAATGTTTGCGGCTGCAGGAACTTTGGCTCTGAATTACTGAGCTGGAAGCCAAGCTGCAGCCACTGTGGCACATGAGGGAGGGGAGATGTTACCTGTACACTTTATTCAAGGAGGTGGGGGCACCCCGAAGGATAGGGTCTTCGGATTTAGTCAGTGGTCAGGGCACGAGGGTGTAACTACAGGTGAAGCATATAAAGGGGGTGTTCAGAGGCCAGACATGCAGACCGCCTGCCTCTGCAAGGGTCCAGCAGGTTTGAGGTTTTTTCAGCTTGAATGGATGAGATTGAGGCTGCGGGGGGATGAACTAACTGGCCATGACACTGTGGTGTAGGAAGCCATTCAGTAAGTAAAGTAATGTAAAGTCACAATAGCCCCAGATGACCATAGGCTGCTTTCCCCTTTGAGAGGGGAGAGCTGACTGGTGGTGAGGGGCATGGTTGAGAAGGGGCCTTCATGAATGGGGGAGTAACAAGGAATGTATTGATAGTGGTGGATGGTCTAGTCAGAGGGATTGACACCATTCTCTAGTAAAGAACTTGGGCGAGATTCTCCGCGAATCGGCGGGGCGGGACACTCCGGCGCCGAGGAGTGGCGTGAACCATTCCGGCGTCGGGCCGCCCCGAAGGTGCGGAGGGGCTGGGCTGGCGCCGCAGTGTTTGCTGCTGTGCCAGCCGGCGCGGAAGGGCGTGGTGCCATGCCAACCTGCGCCGAAGGGCCTCCGCCAGCCGGCGCGAGTTGGCGCATGCATGGGAGCGGCAGCATGTGCTGGCGTCATCCCAGCGCATGCGCAGGGGGTTCTTCTCCGTACCGGCCAAGGCGGAGGTTGACAGTGGCCGGTGCGGAGGGAAAGACTGCCCCCACGGCATAGGCCCGCTCGTGGATCGATGGGCCCCAATCGCGGCCAGGCCACTGTGGGGGCACTTCCCGGGCCAGATCCCACCGCGCCGCCCCCCCCTCCCCCCGAGGACTCTGCAGGCCGCACGTGGAGCCAGGTCCCACCGGTATGGACCTGTTGAGATTCACGTTTGCGGGACCTGCCGAAAGCGGACGGCTACTCGGCCCATCGCGGGCCGGAGAATCGCTGGGGGTGGGCCACTGACAGCAGCCGCTGACGGGCGTGCCGCGATTCTCGCCCCCATCAAAACCCCAGCGCCGAGGAATTCGGCAGCCGGCAGGGGCGGGATTCACGCCGCCCCCCGGCGATTCTCCGACCCGGCAGAGGCTCGGAGAATTCCACCCCATGAGTCCAGATAGCTCTGTTGCCTGGCCGGCTCCAGGTTCAGGGTATCTGCTCAGGGCTGGAGAGGATCTTAGAGTGGGAGGGGGCGGGTCCAGTTGTCATGCTCCATTTAGGTACCAACAACATACACAGGACACAGAAGGGGAATGGGAATAGTCCGTATGAGAAGCTTGGCACTAAATTAAGAAGCAAAACCACAAAGGTCTTAATCTCCAGACTATTACCTGAGCCATGTGCAAATTGACATAAGGCAAATCAGATTAGGGAGATGAATATGTGGCTCAATGACTGGTTTGGAAGAAGTGAGTTCTGGTTTATGGAGCACTGGCTCCAGTTCTGGGGAAAGTGGCATTTTTAACAGTGGGATGGTTGCACCTGAACCATGCTGGGTCTGGTCTTCTTGCAAACCTCATAATGAGGGAAGTAGAAAGAGTTTGAAACTATGTAGTGGGGGGCAAGGGATCAAATGTGGAAAGATGATGTAAATCACTGAGTCAAGACAAGACAGAATAAAAAGGTATTGGGCTGGATTCTCCATTTTTGGGACGGAGTGTCCCCCCCCCCCCCCCCCCCCCCCCGCCGTCGTGAAAACTGTGGTCTTTTACGCCATGAAAACTGGCATCGAAAGTCCACAGATTCACCGTTTTGCTGGGGGGCTGGCAGGCAGCTGTCGTAGAGCTCGCAGCTCTAGCTGCCGATACGGCCCCCAGCACTTCCGGGTCAGAGGCCGCGCATGCGCACGGCGACGGACTGCAGCCGCTGCGCCTTGCTCCATGGCGGACTCAGCCCGTGGACCTGGACAGGCAAAATAGTGCCCCTTTTCGGCCACTCGCACCGGAACTTCCGCATACATTACCGCCAGCCCCGAATCATACCCGCCGATCGGCCTTCCCCCGATTGTGGCAGCCCTGGACTGAGTCCGCAGCTGCCACACGAGGATCCTGGATGGTGAGACCATACGAGTCCCACGCTGTCGGGAATTTGTCCAATCGGCAACGGAGGATCACAAGGCAGGCCTCAGGCAATGGCCTGAGGCAGTGGATACTCGGCAATAATCGGGGGGGGGCGTAGAATTTGAAAATTGGCTTTGCTTACGATTTCGGCGCCAAAACGGACTCTCCGCCTCATTGCCGAACGGCATTTCGGCGACAGGGTGCGGAGAATCCATCCCATTATTACTGAAAATGAAAAATAGTCCATGACAGGAAGGGATAGAGAATAAAAATCTGACAGTAAATCAGCAGATGAGACTAGTGGTTACTGTCACAATTTGTGGATATTGTAAAGCACATAAAGGGTTAATGTAATGTTACCACTCTAGTCACTAGATGGTGCTATAGAGCAACCATATAAATATCACATGCCTCTATGACTTCTGGGAGATAGATGGAGATACATGGAGAGAGTGGAAGAGAGCAAGGCAGAGTAGTTGTGAGATAGTTGAACTAATTATGTAGTTAATAGTGCAGATGTGTAGTGTAATCTTTACTTAACTAATTCCTTAGTAATATGTTTCAATCTAATTCAATGTAGTTTAATAAATTAGCTTTGTTTATTAAACACAGGTTGCTGTTCTTTGTTCGCACTACAATCTTCACCATGCTGAAATAACTAAAACAAAGAACACAACATGGTACCATGAGTGATTGCTAAAGGTTTTTAGTTAGGTTTAGTTACATTAGTTAGATTAGCAAGGAGATTGTCGAAAAAATAAACTTTGTCAAGAAAAAAAGATCTTTGTTAAAAAAAACCCATCAAATTCTACAAGCCAGTCACATCTAGAAGCACAAAGTGAAACAAGAAGAGGTGGAAGGTCTGCAGACTCCCAAACTCTTCAAAACCTCTGGTAAGCTAGATGTAAATTGGAGAAGTTTTAAGCAACACTTTCAGTTGTAACTTTTGGCTTCAGCTCGAGTCAGCCAGTGACCAGTGGAAAATTTCGCTGTTTCTCACTGTGGCTGGAGAACAAGCCATAGAACTGATTTCCATTGAAAATAGTGATGACAATAAAAACTTTAATGCAGTAATGGAAAGGTTTGATCTGCATTGTAAGGCTCAAATTAATGAAACATGAAAGATATATGTTTGAAAAACATACAAAAAGTGGTAGATTCTTTTGTCACGAGTCTCCGTTGAAATGTGCAGACTTGCAACATTTCTATGCTGACAGATACCCTCCTCCGTGACCAAATCGTGTTTTGTATCAAAAATTAAAAACTTTGTGAGCGTTTGCAATTTATCTAGTAATTCTGGTTTTGCTGCTCCTTCTGGAAATCAAATACTGGAGGCTGAAAAAGAGTAGAAGATTAAAAAAGTGCTTCCTCCACACCCTTTGTAACATTACATTAACCCTTTATGTGCTTCACAATATCCACATACGGACTATTTCCATTCTCCTTCTTTACTACAGAGAATGGTGTCAATCTCTCTGACTAGACCATCCACTACTATCACTACATTCCTTGTTACTCCCCCATTCATGAAGGGCCCTCCCTTCTCAACCTTGCCCTCACCACCAGTCAGCTCTCTCCTCTCAAAGGGGAAAGCAGCCTATGGCCATCTGGGGCTATTGCGACTTTACTTTACTTACCGAATGGCTTCCTACACCACAGTGCCTTGGCCAGTTAGTTCATCATTCTAATTTATTGTTAGAAGATGCAATAAGTTTATGTTGGGTGAGTGAGCTTGCCGCGGGTCAGTGTGCAGAAATACAATCCAGGCAAAAAGGCACAAAAAAAACCAACGTGGCCTATGCCATTAATACCCTGGCGCAACTAAAAAATCAGCGCGATCCGGAAGTCCATTTCGCACATGCGCAGTTAAAGAATCAACCCGTTGCGCAAGTCGACCATTTTGCGCAGGCGAATGGCGTCATGAGCATCAGGTTGTGCCTAGCCCACCGGAGAAAATAATGCCATGAACATAGCTGTTGTTTATTTTTTTTTTCATGGTATGTGGACTTTGCTGCCTAGGTCATCATTTATTGACCATCGCTAGTTGCCCTTCAGAAGGTGGTGATGAGCTGCCTTCTTGAACCGCTGTATTCCCTGAGGTATAGGTGCACCCATTGAACTGTTAGGGAGGGAATTCCAGGATTTGACTCAGCGACAGTGAAGGAACAGCAATGTATTTCCAAGTCAGGATGGTAGTGACTTGGAGGGGGATCTACAATTGGTGGCATTCCCAGGTATCGGTTGCCCTTGTCTTTCTCTGTGGTAATGGTGGTGGGCTCGGAAGGTGCTGCCTACGAAGCCATGGCGAGTTCCTGAAGTGCATCTTGTAGATGTTTTACGGGTGTCTGGTCAGCTGTCAACAGTGGTTAAGACACTGGACCAGAACCATAATATGCATTAAGATCAATTCATTCCAGGAGTGATATTATAAGAAATAGGGCTTGGTTATTTTATAAATAAACTTTATTAAAACAAAAGTAAAAGCAATCTATCAACTTTTAAAATTCAACCCTAACAATAACAGTGTATATGTAGTTTCATAACCTTAACACTTAAATTCCTATTTAACATCACATCAAATGAACATGCAGATGACATTCCACTTACAGTGAAAGGCAAAGATGTTACTTGTATTTACAAAGCAATTTTCTGCTGTTAATGAAGTTCTTTTAGAACCCTTTTCAAAACCTGTCTCTGGGAATGGTGTTTCTTGATCTCTCTCAATGGCTTTTCAAATCCTTCTCCTGACCTGTTGAAAACAGGATTTTTTTCTCTCTCTAAGTTCCACCCAGCAGCTCAAAAAAAGGTTCTTGCCTTGGGTGCTGAACTTGAACCCATCAGCATTATCTTGGTTGTTTGATTTCCCACTCCTGTTTGTACCATGCTATGGATATGCAATTAACGTCCCACTGATGGACAAACAGGCCAGCAGACTCCATACTGGGCTTATGGCTGATCAGGCAGGAGTGTCCTGAAGGACAATGGATCTCGAGTGACTCACCCTTGCTCATTCTGTGTATACCCACTATTGGGTTTAAGTATGAATGGGGCATGTTATTCAGGCCAGGTGTGGGCTTATCCCCCTGAATCCGTGCGAGCAGTTATTTTTCCCTCAGTCTGTTTAATCCCTTCATTGAACCATGGTCGACTCCCTGGCTTGGCAGTAATGGTAGAGTGGGGATATGCCAGATGATGAGGTAATAGATTGTGATTGAGTACAATTCTACTGCTGCTAATGGCCCGCAGCGCCTCATGGATGCCTAGTCTTGAGTTGCAAGATCTGTTTGAAGTCTATCTCATTTAGCATGGTAGTAGTGCCACTCCAGACCAAGTAAGGACAGAAGGTTTTCTTGTTCTGAGCTGAGCCATATGGACTCAAAGCATGAACTTTCTCGCTCCATAGATGCTGTCAGATATGCTGAGTTTTTCCAGCATTTTCTGCTTCCATCCCAGTTCTTACTCTCTCTCCAGCCAGTTCCCATACCAGTCTCCCTGAACAGGCGCCTGAATGTGGCGACTAGGGGCTTTTCACAGTAACTTCATTTGAAGCCTACTTGTGACAATAAGCGATTTTCATTTTTTCAGCTATCGTGCAAGATTTAACCCTGTCTGCTGCTTGCCTGTCCAAGTGCCACAGAGATGCACCTCTCGCTCACACACACACGCTCACCTCTCTCTCTCTCTCTCACACACACACACACACACACACTCACACTCTCAGCTCTGTCTCACACACACACACTCACCTCTGTCACACATACAGGTTCACACTCTCACCTCTCTCTCACACACACACACACAGGCTCACACTCTCAGCCCTGTCTCACACACACACACACAGGCTCACACTCT